>NW_012115488.1:519955-580841 GCF_000951035.1 Colobus angolensis palliatus
TTATAGGGTTTCTGCAGGGAGATCCGCTGTTGGGCTTCCCCAGAAAGGTCGGATTACCTACAAAGGGAAGCCCATCAAACTTCCATTTGCTTGGTAATGGACGTCTGATGGGCTTTCCTTTGTGGGTAACCCAACCTTCCTCTCTGGCTGCCCTTAACATTTTTTCCTTCATTTCAACCTTGGTGAATCTGATGATTATGTGTTGGGGTTGCCCTTCTCAAGGAGTTTCTTTGTGGTATTGTTTGTATTTCCTGAATTTGAATGTTGGCCTATCTTGACAGGTTGGGGACGTTCTCCTGGATAATATTCTGAAAAGTGTTTTTCAACTTGGTTCCATTCTTCCTGTCACTTTCAGGTACAACAATCCAATGCAGGTTTGGTCTTTTCACATAGTCCCATATTTCTTGGAAGGTTTGTTCATTCCTTTTCATTCTTTTTCTCTAATCTTGTCTTCATGTTTTATTGCATTAAGTTGATCTTCAATCTCCGATATCTTTTCTTCACTTCATTGATTCAGCCTTTGATACCTTTGTATGCTTCATGAAGTTCTCATGCTGTGTTTTTAGCTTCATCAGTTCATTTATGTTTTTCTCTAAACTGGTTATTCTAGTTAGCGATTTCTCTAACCATTTTTCAAGGCTCTTAGCTTCCTTGCTGGGGTTAGAACATGCTCCTTTAGCTTGGAGGAGTTTGTTATTACCCACCTTCTGAAGCCTACTTCTGTCAATTTGTCAAACTCATTCCATGTCCAGTTTTGTTCCCTTGCTGGCGAAGAGTTATGGTTTTTTGGAGGAGAAGAGGCTCTCTGGTTTTTGGAATTTTCAGCCTCTTTGCACTGATTTTTCCTCATCTTCATGGATTAACCTACCTTTGGTCTTTGATGCTGGAGCCCTTCGAATGGGGTTTCTTTGTGGACAATCTTTTTGTTGATGTTGATGCTATCCCTTTCTGTTTGTTACTTTCCTTCTAACAGTCAGGCCCCTCTGCTGCAGGACTGCTGGAATTTGCTGGAGGTCCACTCAAGACCCTGTTTGCCTGGGTATCACCAGCGGAGGCTGCAGAACAGCAAAGATTGCTTCCTGTTCCTTCGTCTGGAAGCTTCATCCCAGAAGGGCATCCACCAGATGCCAGCTGGAGCTCTCTTTTATGAGGTGTCTGTCAATCCCTGCTGTGAGGTGTCTCCCATTCAGGAGTCACAGGGGTCAGGGAGCCACTTGAGGAGGCAGTCTGCCCTTTGGCAGAGCTGGAGTGCTGTGCTGGGAGATCTGCTGCTCTTTTCACAGCCAGCAGGCAGGATTGTTTAAGTCTCCTGAAGCTGTGCTCACAGCTGCCCCTTCCCTTATTTCATCTGTCCAGGGAGATGGGGGTTTCATCTATAAGCCCCTGACTAGGGCTGCTGCCTTTTTTTCAGAGATGCCCTGTCTAGAGAGGAGGAATCTAGAGAGGCAGTCTGCCTGCAGCAGCTTTGCCGAACTGCGGTGGGCTCCGCCCAGTTTGAACTTCCAGGCGGCTTTCTTTTTTTTTTTTGAGACGGAGTCTCGCTCTGTCACCCAGGCTGGAGTGCAGTGGCCGGATCTCAGCTCACTGCAAGCTCCGCCTCCCGGGTTCACGCCATTCTCCTGCCTCAGCCTCCCGAGTAGCTGGGACTACAGGCGCCCGTCAACACGCCCGGCTATTTTTTTGTATTTTAGTAGAGACGGGGTTTCACCATGGTCTTGATCTCCTGACCTTGTGATCCGCCCGTCTCGGCCTCCCAAAGTGCTGGGATTACAGGCTTGAGCCACCGTGCCCGGCCAGGCGGCTTTCTTTACACTGTGAGGGGAAACTGCCCACTGAAGCCTCAGTAATGGTGGATGCCCCTATCCCCACCAAACTTGAGCATCCCAGGTCGACTTCAGACTGCTGTGCTGGGAGCGAGAATTTCGAGCCAGTGGATCTTAGCTTGCTGGGCTCCGTGGGGGTGGGATTCACTGAGCAAGACCACTTGGCTGGCTGGCTTTAGCTCCCTTTTCAGGGGAGTGAACGGTTCTGTCTTGCTGGCGTTCTAGGCGCCACTTGGGTATGAAGAAAAACCCTGCAGCTAGCTCGGTGTGTGCCCAAATGGCTGCCCAGTTTTGTGGTTGAAACCTAGGGCCCTGGTGGTATAGGCATCCAAAGGAATCTCCTGGTCTGCGGGTTGCCAAGGCCATGGGAGGAGCTTAGTATCTGGACCGGAGTGCACCATTCCTCAAGGCACAGTTCCTCATGGCTTTCCTTGGCTAGGGGAGTGAGTTCCCCAAACCCTTGCGCTTTCCTGTTGAGGGGACACCACAGTCTGCTTTGGCTCGCCCCCTATGGGCTGCACCCACTGTCTAACCAGTCCCAGTGAGATGAGCCGGGTACGTCAGTTGGAAATGCTGAAATCACCTACTTTCTGCGTTGATCTCACTGGGAGCTGCAGACCAGAGCTGTTCCTGTTTGGCCATCTTGCTAGCCACCCAAAATATCTTTATCTTTAATGAAGGCAATGTTTCTGGGACAAGTCTTTCTATAAACATAGGAAAAGTTGTAAAAGTAGAAAATGTTCACAGTCAGTCATCATGTCCTTTGCAGTAACATGAATGGAGCTGGAGGCCATAATCCTAAGCAAATTAATGCAGGAACAGAAAACCAAATGCTACATTTTCTCACTTATAATTTGGAGCTAAGTATTGAACACACACGAACAGAAATACGGGCACAATAGACACTACGGACTTGTAGGAGGTGGAGGGAGTGGGGTAGGTTAAAAAACTACCTATCAGGAACTACTGCCTTGGTCACGGGATCCATACTCCAAATCACAGCATCATGCAACATTCCCATGTAACAAATCTGCACATGTACCCTTGTATCTAAAATAAAAATTGAAAATTTTAGAAAGAAATGGCCACAGCAAAACATTTTTACTTTGTATTAATATGGGAACAGTCTGAACTTAAGGAAAAATCGTCATTCTGGCATATTATGTAGGAAATTCAGATTTATACTAGAAAGAACATTGAACTTGGAATTTAAAGATAGGGGTTCATTTTCCAGTTCTGCCACATGCAGAGGTTGAAGTGTGACTGCTATTTGTGTGACATTAAATAAGTCCTTTATCTTCTTCAAGTTTCTCTTTTCACGTTTGTAACGTGGGGATAGTTATTCCTGGTCAGTCTATATTATAGAGTTTCTTCAAGAATAACATAAAATGAGATAATAGAGGGAAAGTACTTTGGAATATTACACAAGATTTTTGAAAAGAATCCAACTTATGGAGGAGAGAAAAATATATGTAGTTTCATTCTACTTTTTTTTGTGTGTGTCACTTTCTAGCCCTGTGATCTAGGGTGAGATTGTCTGCCCTGTGCCTCTGTTTTCTCATCAGTAATATCTGGGAAAAAAAATATAATTAGTTTTGTTAGTCTGTTTGTGCATTGCTATAAAGAAATGCATGAGGCTGGGTAATTTATAAGCAAAGAGGTTTAATTGGCTCAAGGTTCTGCAGGCTGTACAAGAAGCATCCTGGCATCTGCTTCTGGGGTAGGGGAGGGTGTCAGGAGGCTTCCAGTCATGGCAGAAGGCAAAGAGGGAACAGGCATGTCACATGGCGAAGCAGGAACAAGAGAGAGAGAGAAAGTGAGGGGGAAATGCTACACACTTAACAAGATCTTGTGAGAATTCACACACTATTGTGAGGAGAGCACCAAGCCATGAGGGATCTGCCCCCATGATCCAAATACCTACTACCAGGACCCACCTCCAACATTAGGGATTGTATTTCGATGTGAGATATGGGCAGGGACAAATATCCAAACCAAATCATTAGTCTTATTTATTAAATTAATAATGATTGAATTAATGTAAGAGTGTGTACTATAATTCCTGGCAGTTGGCACTCATTGGAAGTGAATTGCCATTATTATTATTTTTTATTATTATACTTTAAGTTCTGGGATACATGTGCAGAATGTGCAGGTTTGTTACGTACATATACATGTGCCATGGTGGTTTGCTGCACTCATCAACCCCTCATCTACATTATGTATTTCTCCTAATGCTATCCCTCCCCTAGCCCCCCACCCCACTACAGGTCCTGGTGTGTGATGTTCCCCTCCCTGTGTCCATGTGTTCTCTTTGTTCAACTCCCATTTATGAGTGAGAACATGCAGTGTTTTGTTTTCAGTTCCTGTGTTAATTTGGTGAGAATGATGGTTTCCAGCTTCAACCGTGTCCCTACAATGGACATGAACTCATCCTTTTTTATGAGTGCATAGTATTCCATGGTGTGTATGTGTCACGCTTTCTTTCTTCATTGATGGGCATTTGGGTTGGTTCCAAGTCTTTGCTATTGTGAACAGTGTCCCAGTAAACATACATGTGCGTGTGTCTTTATAGTAGAATGATTTATAATCCTTTCGGTATATACCCAGTAATGGGGATGCTGGGTCAAATGGTATTCCTGGTTCTAGATCCTTTAGGAATTGCCACACTGTTTTCCACAATGGTTAAATAATTTACACTCCAACCAGCAGTGTAAAAGCATTCCTATTTCTCCACATCCTCTCCAGCATCTGTTGTTTCCTGACTTTTTAATGGTCACCATTCTAACTGGTGATCACAAATCACTGTGATTTTGATTTGCATTTCTCTAATGACCAGTGATGATGAGCTTTTTTTCATATGTTTGTTGGCTGCATAAATGTATTCTTTTGAGAAGTGTCTGTTCATATCCTTCGCCCACTTTTTGATGGGATTGTTTTTTCTTGTAAATTTGTTTAAGTTCTTAGTAGATTCTGGATTATTAGCCCTTTGTCAGATGGAAAGATTGCAAACATTTTCTCCCATTCTGTAGGTTGCCTGTTCACTGTGATGATAGTTTCTTTTGCTGTGCAGAAGTTCTTTAGTTTAATTAGATCCCATTTGTCAATTTTGGCTTTTGTTCCCATTGCTTTTGGTGTTTTAGTCGTGAAGTCTTTGCCCATGCCTATGTCCTGAATGGCATTGCCTAGGTTTTCTTCTAGGGTATTTATGGTTTTAGGTCTTTAATCCACCTTGAGTTCATTTTTGCATAATGTGTAAGGAAAGCATCCAGTTTCAGTTTTCTGCATATGGCTAGCCAGTTTTCCCAACACCATTTACGAAATAGGAAATCTTTTCCCATTGCTATTTTTTGTCAGTTTTGTCAAAGATCAGATGGTTGTAGATGTGTGGTGGTATTTCCGAGACCTCTGTTCTGTTCCATTGGTCTATAATATCTGTTTTGATACAAGTACCATGCCATTTTAGGTACTGTAGCCTTGCAGTAAAATTTGAAGTCAGGTAATGTGATACCTCCAGCTTTGTTCTTTTTGCTTAGGTTTGTCTTGGCTGTGAGGTCTGTTTTTTTGGTTCCATATGAAATTTAAAGTAGTTTTTGCTAAATCTGTGAAGAAAGTCACTGGTAGCTTGATGGGAATAGCATTGAATCTATAAATTAGTTTGGGCAGTATGGCCATTTTCACGATGTTAATTCTTCCTATCCATGAGCATGGAATGTTTTTCCATTTGTTTGTGTCCTCTCTTATTTCGTTGATCAGTGGTTTGTAGTTCTCCTTGAAGAGGTCCTTCACATCCCTTGTAAGTTTTATTCCTAGGTATTTAACACTCTTTGTAGCAATTGTGAAGGTGAGTTTGCTTATGATTTGACTCTGTTTGTCTGTTATTGGTGTGTAGGAATGCTTGTGATTTTTGCACATTGATTTTGTATCCTGAGGCTTTCCTGAAGTTGCTTAGCAGCTGAAGGAGTTTTTGTACTGAGACGATGGGGGTTTCTAAATATACAGTGATGTCATCTGCAAACAGAGACAATTTGACTTCTTCTTTTCTTATTTGAATACCGTTTATTTCTTTCTCATGCCTGATTTCCGTGGCCAGAACTTCCAACACTATATTAAATAGGAGTGGTGAGACAGGGCATCCTTGTCTTGTGCTGGTTTTCAAAGGGAATGTTTCCAGTTTTTGCCCATTCAGTATGATATTGGCTGTGGATTTGTCATAGACAGCTCTTATTATTTTGAGATATGTTCCATTGATACTTAGTTTATTAAGAGTTTTTAGAATTAAGGGGTGTGGAATTTTTTTGAAGGCCTTTTCTGCATCTATTGAGATAATTATGTGGTTTTTGTCTTTGGTTCTGTTTATGTGATGGATTACGTTTATTGATTTACATATGTTGAACCAGCCTTGCATACCAAGGATGAAGCCAATTGGATTGTGGTAGATAAGCTTTTTGATGTGCTGCTGGATTAGGTTTGTCAGTATTTTATTGAGGATTTTTACATTGATGTTCATCAGGGATATTGGCCTAAAATTTTCTTTTTTTGTTGTGTCTCTGCCAGGTTTTGGTATCAGGATGATGCTGGCCTCATAAAATGAGTTAGGGAGGAGTCGCTTTTTTTCTGTTGTTTGGAATGGTTTCAGAAGGAATGGTACCAGGTCCTCTTTTTACCGCTAGTAGAGTTCGGCTCTTGTTGAATCTGTCTTGTCCTAGGCTTTTTTTGTTGTTGTTGGTAGACTATTAATTATTGCCTCAATTTCAGGACTTTTTATTGGTCTATTCAGGGTTTTGACTTACTCCTGGTTTAGACTTGGGAGGGTGTAAGTGTCCAGGAATTTATCCATTTCTTCTAGATTTTCTAGTTTAGTGCGTAGAGGTTTTTATAGTATTCTCTGATGGTAGTTTGTATTTCTGTGGGATTGCTGGTTATCTCCCCTTTATCATTTTTTATTGTGTCTATTTGATTCTTCTCTGTTTTCTTCTTTATTATTCTGGCTAACAGTCCATCTGTTTTGTTAAACTTTTCAAAAAACCAGCTCCTGGATTCATTGATTTTTTGAAGGGTTTTTTGTGTCTCTATCTTCTTCAATTCTGCTCTGATCTTAGTTATTTCTTGTATTCTGCTAGCTTTTGAATTTGTTGTCTCTTGCTTCTCTAGTTCTTTTAATTGTGATGTTAAGGTGTCAGTTTTAGATCTTTCCCGCTTTTTCCTGTGGGCATTTAGTGCTATAAATTTTCTTCTAAGCACCGCTTTAGCTGTGTCCCAGAGATTCTGGTGTGTTGTATCTTTGTTCTCATTGGTTTCAAATAACTAGTTTATTTCTGCCTTAATTTCGTTATTGGTCCGCTGGTCATTCAGGAACAAGCTGTTCGTTTTCCATATAGTTGTGTGGTTTTGAGTGAGTTTCTTCATCTTGAGTTCTAAGTTGATTGCACTGTGGTCTGAGAGACTGTTACGATTTCTGTTCTTTTGCATTTGCTGAGGAGTGTTTTATTTCCAATTATGTGGTCGATTTTAGAATAAGTGCTATGTGGTGCTGGGAAGAATGTATATTCTGTTGATTTGGGTGGAGAGTTCTGTGGATGTGTATTAGTTGCACTTGGTCCAGTGCCGAGTTCAAGTCCTGAATATCCTTGTTAATCTTCTGTCTCATTGATCTATCTAATATTGACAGTGGGGTGTTAAAGTCTCCCACTATTACTGTGTGGGAGTCTAAGTCTCTTTGTAGGTCTCTGAGAACTTGCTTTATGAATCTAGGTGGTCCTGTATTGGGTGCATATATATTTAGGATAGTTAGCTCTTCCTGTTGCATTGATTCCTTTTACCATATGTAATGCCCTTCTTTGTCTCTTTTGATCTTTGTTGGTTTAAAGTCTGCTTTATCAGAGACTAGGATTGCAACCCTGATTTTTATTTTTTTTTCTCTTCATTTGCTTGGCAAATATTCCTCCATCCCTTTATTTTGAGCCTATGTGTATCTTTGCATGTGAGATGAGTCTTCTGAATACAGCACACCGATGGGTCTTGACTGTTTATCCAATTTTGTCTTTTAATTGGGGCATTTAGCTCATTTACATTTATGGTTAATATTGTTATGTGTGAATTTGATCCTGTCATTATGATGCTAGCTGGTTATTTTGCCAGTTAGTTGATGCAGTTTCTTCATAGTGTTGATGGTCTTTACAATTTTGTATGTTTTTGCAGTGACTGGTACCGGTTTTTCGTTTCCATATTTAGTGCTTCCTTCAGGAGGTCTTGTAAAGGCAGGCCTGGTAGTGACAAAATCTCTCAGCATTTGTTTGTCTGTAAAGGATTTTATTTCTCCTTTGTTTATGAAGCTTAGTTTTGCTGGATATGAAATTCTGGGTTGAAAATTCTTTTCTTTAAGAATGTTGAATATTGGCCCCCACTCTCTTCTGGCTTGTAGCGTTTCTGCAGAGAGATCTACTGTTAGTCTGATGGTCTTCTCTTTTTGGATAACCTGTCCTTTCTCTACTGATTGCCCTTAACATTTTTTCCTTCATTTCAACCTTGGTGAATATGATGATTATGTGTCTTGGGGTTGCTCTTCTCAAGGAGTTTCTTTGTGATATTCTCTGTATTTCCTGAATTTGAATGTTGACCTGTCTTGCTAGGTTTGGGACATTTTCCTGGATAATATCCTGAAGAGCGTTTTCCAACTGGGTTCAATTCTTCCCGTCACTTTCAGGTACACCAATCAGACATAGGTTTGGCCTTTTCACATAGTCCCATATTTCTTGGAGGTTTTGTTCATTCCTTTTCATTCTTTTTCTCTAATCTTGTCTTCATGCTTAATGTCGTTAAGTTGATCTTCAGGCTCTGATATCCTTTCTCCTGCTTGATCGATTCATTTATTGATACTTGGTGTGTGCTGCATGAAGTTCTCGTGCTGTGCTTTTCAGCTCCATCAGGTCATTTATATTCTTCTCTAAACTGGTTATTCTAGTTAGCAGTTGCTGTACCCTTTTTTCAAGGTTCTTAGGTTCCTTGCATTGGTTTAGAACATGCTCCTGTAGCTTGGAGGAATTTGTTATTACCCACCTTTTGAGGCCTTCTTCTGTAAATTTGTCAAACTCATTCTCCATCATGTTTTGTTCCCTTGCTGGCGAGGAGTTGTGATCCTTTAGAGGAGAAGAGGCATTCTGGTTTTTGGAATTTTTAGTCTTGTTACACTGGTTTTTCCTCATCTTTGTAGATTTATCTACCTTTGGTCTTTGCTGTTGGTGACCTTCAGATGGAGTTTTTGCATGGTCATCCTTTTTGTCGATATTGGAGCTATATTCCTTTCTGTTTGTTCCTTTCCTTCTAACAGTCAAGTCCCTCTGCTGCAGGTCTGTGGGAGTTTGCTGGGGGTCCGCTCCATACCCCGTTTGTCTGGGTATCACCAGCAGAGGCTGCAGAACAGCAAAGATTGCTGCCTGCTTCTTTCTCTGGAAGTTTCTTCTCAGAGGGCCTCCTGCCAGATGCCAGTCAGAGCTATCCTGTATGAGGTGTCTGTCGACCCCTGTTGGGAAGTGCCTCCCAGTCAGGAGGCACGGGGAGCCGGGGGGTGCGGGGAGCGGTGTCAGGGAGCCACTTGAGGAGGCAGTCTGTCCCTTAGCAGAGCTCGAGCTCTGTGCTGGGAGATCCGCTGCTCTCTTCAGAGCCAACAGGCAGGAACGTTTAAGTCTGCTGAAGCTGTTCCCTCTGCCACCTCTTCCCCCAGGTGCTCTGTCCCAGGGAAATGGGAGTTTTATCTATAAGCCCCTTACTGGGGCTGCTGCCTTTCTTTCAGAGATGGAGAGGAGGAATCCAGAGAGGCAGTCTGGCTAGAGTGGCTTTGCTGAGCTGTGATGGGCTCCACCCAGTTTGAACTTCCCAGAGGCTTTGTTTACACTGTAAGGGGAAAATAACCTACTCAAGCCTTGGTAATGGTGGACGCCCCTGTCCCCACCAAGCTGCAGCGTCCCAGGTTGACTTCAGACTGCTGTGCTGAGAGCGAGAATTTCCAGCCAGTGGATTTTAGCTTTCTGGGCTCCATGGGGGTGGGATCCGCCGAGCCAGACCACTTGGTTCCCAGGGGAGTGAATGGTTCCGTCTCACTGGTGTTGCAGGAGCCACTGGGGTATGAAAAAAAGCTCCTGCATCTAGCTCAGTGTCTGCCCAAATGGCCGCTCCATTTTGTGCTTGAAACCCAGGGCCCTGGTGTTGTAGGCACCCAAGCGAATCTCCTGATCTGTGGGTTGTGAAGACCATGGGAATAGTGTAGTATCTGGGCCAGAGTGCACCCTTCTTCAAGGCACAGTTCCTCATGGCTTTCCTTGGCTAGGGGAATGAGTTCCCCAACCCCTTGTGCTTCCCAGGTGAGGCGATGCCTTACCTTGCCTTGCCCTGTGTGGGCTGCACCCACTCTCTAACCAGTCCCAATGAGATGAACTGGGTACTTCAGTTGGAAATGCAGAAACCACCTGCCTATTGTGTTGGTCTTACTGGGAGCTGCAGACTGGAGCTGTTTCCATTTGACCATCTTGCCTGGGAATGCATAGATTCTTTTTGGTATATTTAGCAGTTGAAAATATTTTTGACATGTTTGTAGAAAGTAGTATCAATAACATTATTACTACTTAAATTTTGGAATTTGTTTTGGTAAGAACAAAATTTGAAGCTATCTAATGAAGACTGAAAGTCGAGTAGGATATAGTAATTAATAACTTGTTACTTGAATTTTTTTTGTTGTTATTAAAGCCTATCATGTTTTAAAGGATTTCTTGAACTGATACACATGATTCAATCACAATCATTACTTATTAAGCTAATTAAGAAAATTGCTTTTTGGGGTTTAACTTTGATGTGTCCTTTACTTAAAATACCTGTGGAATGTGCAGAAAATGTGTTTCCTGCCTAACAGCTTCTTTTGATCTCAGTCATAATCCCAGTTTGGAGAGGGTATAAAAATGAAGAAGTAATGCTAAATTATCATTTAAAAGTATCAGTCACAGTATACCCAGAAAAGACTGAAGAGATGAAAAAAAAAGCTAAACTGGGCAAAATGCCCAGAGATGCCAACAAATATAGCTTACTTTAGATCAAAAAAAAGGAAAATAATAATGAGTATATAAAATTTATGCATAGTATTTAGGAATTTTCTTCCTTTGCTCAGTGTAGTCTCCTTCTTGTCTTAAGGATCATTCTTACATATTTTTATAATCCAAAATTCTAACTAAGGGATGCAGTTACACACACACACACACCCCCATACCCAAAAGGCTGTTTGAAAAAAAAATTCCAGTTGCCCACTGGATAGCCTCCCTCATATCATCTTCTCAACATGTATGTAGCACTGGTTCTACCTTTTTGCCTGGTCACCTTAACCTATTTTTAAAAAGCTTAAATTTTATAAGATGCAAAGTTATTTTCATTTTCATGCCTTGACTTACAAAATAATTCTCCTTCTACCAGTGAATGTAGTGTTACCATGCATTCTGGATTATATAGAGTTTAGACATGGATGAAGCAGTAAGAAAATGAGTATGGGGACAAGCCTCTGAGTTGCTTCATGTCTGTTCAGCATTTATGTGTCAGGTGCCAGGTTTGGGGTTATAAACACTACAGACAGCTTGTTTTCTCAAGCCAATAGGCTACTGGACAGACTCATATATAAATAATGAAAATACAATAAAATAATTCCTCTCAGTAAGATATGTACTAGTACGATATTTGTGTGGGAGAAGCAGTGTCCAAGTTTGCTAAAAAGCATTTGAAAGGTTTTCTAGTGGAGGCAGAGTTTGAGCTGGACAAGAAGGATGAGTAGGCATTTTTTAGGTGGGAATTTGAAGGGAGCTCTTCTTGGCTGGGATGACACGTATGTAAAGGCACAGAAGTCATGAGAGAGCAGGAGAACTACAAGCATGAGCAGAATGAAAACAAAGGATGCTAACACGGGACAGGTGGAAGATAAGAGTGTACATATGGGCGGGGTGGCTTCTATAAGCAAAGAGCCTCAGATATCATGCTTGGAAATGAGATTGAATTTTGACCTGTGTAACTGCATCGTCTTGTGCTAGAAAGATACTGTGGTGGCAGTGTAGAGGGTACATGGGAGGTGATTGACATGTGAATTAGGACATCAGGAAGGACACTATTTTAATATTCCAGGTAAGAGTTAATAAGGGCTCAACTAGCGGAGTGGCAGTGAGTATGGAAATTGGGAAGAGATTACAACAATACTTAGGAGGTAGAATCATTTAATTTGGTGACAAAATATGGAGTTGAATGGGGAAATGAATAAATTTGGGATGACTCTTAGACATCTAGGTATTATGTACATGTCATTGCCAAAATAGGGAATTGAGGAGGACAAGTAGTTTTGTTTTGTTTGATGAGATAATGACTTTAGTTTTTGTCTTCTATTGAAGAAAGAGGTCTGGGCTAAAGTATAAATTGTCAGATCTTTTGGCAGAGAGGTAATAGGCCAAAGGAGTGAATAAGACCATCAGCAATGGAGTGGTTGTTAGAGTCATGGAAGTGAGTGAGAACAAAAGCACAGAAGTGGAGCCAGTGCTGTGTGAACAAGTGAGACCACCTTCACAGATACAGTCATTGGGACTACTAGAACAAGTTAGGACATCTATACCAAAGTGTTATCAGAGCCTTCCTTGTGAGTAAGTGAGACCATCATTACAGAAAGTCAGAGACATGGGGATGAGTGAAACTCAGTATAGACCTAGTTGGCAGAGCTGTGTGAGTGAATAAGCCCATTGCACAGAATGGTCGTTAGAATCATGGGAGGATGTTGGAGACACAAAGCGTGGAAGGTGTTCTAACTGGGAGATTACCAAAGTGAGAACAGTGTCTGTGGGCTGAGAATGGCAGCCAGATTGTTCTGTGCAGTGAACAAGGGGTGAGGAAGTCCAGACTAAATGGAGATCATTCCAAATGTTTGTGAACAAAAGGATAGATTTCTGACAGTAGCTAGTGGGGGAAAACAGGGTCTTGGATGAATAATGTTTGTGTTCGTGCCGACTTTAAAGATGAGAGACATTATAATACATTTCTTATATGCTGGGAGTAAAAGACAGGTTGGAGACCAGAGGCTTAAAATGTAGAAAAGAGCTTGTTATCACTGTCCTCCCCTCTAGTTTTTTTCTGCCAACACAGGATTGGTTCTTAACATATTTTGGTGGAAGAAGGGATATTGACTTACAGTTTTATTTTCTTGTACTTTCTTTGTCTGGCTTGTTATCAAGGTAGTTTTGTCCTCATAAAATGAGTAGAGAAGTGTTTATACCTCTTCTATTTTGGAAAGATTTTGTATAGAATTGGTATTTTTTCCTTAAATATTTTGTAGAGCTTTACCAGTGAAGCCATCTGGGCCTGACGCTTCCTTTGTGAGAAGGTTTTAAACTACAGCCAACTTCTTTAAAGATATAGCGCTGTTTAGAGTATCTATTATTCCTTTCATGGGCTTTGGTATTTGTTCTTTTATGGAATTTATCCATTTCATCTTAATTGCTAAATTTTTGGTGTACATTGTTTATAATGTTTTCTTATTATCCTTTTAATATTTATAGGATTTTTAATGGTAATCCTTTTTTCATTTCTGGTTTTGATGATTTTTGCTCTTTCTACTTTTCTTGATCAATTTTGCTAGAGGTTCATCAGTTTTATTAATCTTTTCAAATAATTGGTTTTGGTTTTCTTATTTTTTTCTCTGACTTGTCTGTTTTCTATTTTGTTGATTTTGTGCTTATCTTTGTTATTTCCTTCCTTTTATTTGCCTTGGGTTTACTTTGCTCTTTGTAAGGTTGAAAGTTAAGTCACTGATTTAAGACCTTTTTGTTATTCAATAAAAGAATTGTAGCTATAATTTTTCCTCTAAGCACTGATTTAGCTGCATTACATTCATTTTATTTTATTGCATTTTTATTTTAAATTTTTAAATATTTTATAATTCACTTTATGATTTTTAAATTTGACCCATGGATTATCTAAAAGTATATTGTTTTATTTTAAAATATTTAGGGTTTTTCTAAATATCTATGGTCACTTATTTCTAATTTAATTTATTCTGGTCAGAGATAGTTTGTGTGATTTCAGTTCTTTTAAATTTATTTAAGATGTCTTTTATTGTCAGGCATATGTTCTATCATGGTTAATGTACTGTGTGTACTTGACGAGAATTACTATTCTACAGTTTTGGGGGATATTATTTTATAAATGTAAATTAGGTCATAAATCCTCTTTGTTTTGACTAAAATTTTTTTTAGCTTTTCTATAAATTGCTGAGATTAGGGTGCTAAAATCTCTTACTATGATTGTGGACTTGTCTATTTCTTCTTTTAGTTCTGTCAGTTTTTGCTTTGTATAATTTTAGGCTCATTCAGGCACATATACATTTATGACTGATGACTATCTGAAAAAATTGCCTCTTTTATCATTATGAAGTATCTCTCTTTATCTTCAGTAATACTCTTAATCTTAGTCTGTTTTATCTGATATTATATCTACTCCAACATTCTTATGGTTATTGTTTGCATGATCTGCCTTCTTCTACATACTTAGTTTTCTGTTGTAGGCAAAAACTGTTTTGTTTTTAAAAAATCCATTCTGATAATCTCTGCCTTTTAATTGAAATGTTTAGTGCATTAGCATTTATGTAATAATATGATTGATTTAAGTCTATCATTTTATTAACTTTTTCTGTTAGCTTGCTTTTTTATATTTGCTGTTATTCCTCTGTTTCCTCTTTCCTGTCTTCTTTTGGATTATTTTTTAGAATCTCACTTTAATTTGCCTTTTGACTTTTTAGATATACTTCTTTATTTTATGAATGATTAACTTGGTAATTAAGATATACGTCCTTAAATTTTTTACTCTACTTAGAGTTAATCTTGTATACTTTATATGAAATGTAGAAACTGCAGTTATATTACTTCATTTGTCATATTCTTCACTATCCTTTATATAGTAGTTGTCATATGTATTATATATATATACATTATGAACCTCAATGTATACAGATATACATGCACATTGTTATAATTTTTATGTGTTATAACTTTTGCATAAAACTGTCACTTTTTTAAACTTTAAGATAACATCATAGTCTTTTTTTTGTTTTTTTTTGAGACAAAGTCTTCCTCTTTTGCCTAAGCTGGAGCGCAATGGTCTGATCTCGGCTCACTGCAGCCTCTGCCTCCTGGGTTCAAGTGGTTCTTGTGGTTCAGCCTCCTGAGTAGCTGGAATTACAGGCATGCGCCACCATGTCCAGCTAATTTTTGTATTTTTAGTAGACACAAGGTTTCAACATGTTAGCCAGGCTGGTCTCGAACTCCTGACATCAGGTGATCCTCCTACCTTGGCCTCCCAAAGTGTTGGGATTATAGGCGTGAGCCACCTCACGTGGCCAAACATTATAGTCTTTAATATTTACTGTTTCCAGTCTTCTTAACTTATGCCTAAATTCAGAACTGAATTTCCCTAGGGTATTATTTCTCTTCAGCTTGGAGAACTTCCTTGTTGTTTCTGTAGTACAGGCCTGATGGTAAGGAATTGCCTTAGTGTTCCTTTTGTAGAAAATATCTTTATTTCACTTAGATTCTTGAAGAATATTTTTACCAGATGTAGAATTCTTTAAAGATATTTTTCTATGGCTTCTTGGCCTTCATTGTTTCTGGTGAGAAATCCATGGAAATTCTAATTGATGTTTCCCTATATTTAATATATTGTTTTTCTCTGGCTACTTTCAGTATTTTCTCTTTAGTTTTGGTTTTCATTAGTTTGATTATGATGTGTCTAGGTGTTGATTTATTCATATTTTTAGAGTGGTTTTCTAAACTTCTTGAGTCAGTAAATTTATTTTTTTGTCAAGTTTGAGGAGTTTTATCTCACTATTTCTTTAAACATTATTTTTCTGCCTTATTCTCTAAACTGTTCTTCTAGGACTACAATTGTCCATATGTCTGATGTTCTGAAATTGTCCCACATGTCCCAAATACTTTGTTCATTTTCTTTTTTTTTCTCGTCTTCAGATTGGATGACTTCATCTATCCTGTAGTTTACTAATTATTTCCCTTAGTCATCTCCAGTTTGTTATTAATCAGATCTATTGAATTTTTATCACAGATATTTGTATTCTTCAGGTATAAAATTTCCATTTTTTTGTACTTCCTGTTTCTGTGTTGAAATGTCCTATTTTTTAAAATCAATATGAATATACTTTTTCCTCACTGAGCATACTCATAATAGCTGTTTTGAAGTTCTTATTTGATATTTTCAACATCTAGATAACCTAGATGTTGGAAATATCAACATCTAGATATAAACCTCAACAGATTGCGTCACATTCAATTCTCCGTTCTTTCTATGTTGGGTAATTCTTGAGTACATTTTGGATATTGTGGATGTTATGTTTTGAAGGCTGTAGATTTCATTACATTCTTCTGAAGAATATTGATGTTCAGGACAAATAACTAGGTGGTACTAGGTTTAATAATTGGGTGACAAAATAATCTGTACAACAAAGCCCCATGACACAAGTTTTCCTGTGTAACCTGCACATGACTCCTGAACTTTATTTTTTCTTTTTTGAGGCGGCGTCTTGCTCTGTCTCCCAGGCTGGAGTGCAGTGGTGTGATCTCAGTTCACCGCAACCTCCACCTCCTGGGTTCAAGCAATTCTCCTGCCTCAGCCTTCCAAGTAGCTGAGACTACAGGGGTTCACCACTACACCCGGCTAAATTTTTGTATTTTTAGTAGAGATGAGGTTTCACCATGTTGGTCAGGATGGTCTTGAACTCCTGCCATCAAGTGATCCACCCGCCTCAGCCTCCCAAAGTGCTGAGATTACAGGCATGAGCTACTGTGCCTGGCCCTGAGCTTAAAATAAAAGTTAAATAAAAAATAATAATAATGTTGATGTTTTCCTTTTTGCAATCAATAGCTTAGTTAGACTCAGATTGCAAACTGTCATGCCTGTAGTAGACAGTGGCATAGAACTCAATCCAGTTCTTTTAACCTGAGTTTTAAGCTGCTTTCAGATTGCCCCACGTGTACATGGTTCAGGAGTCAGCCAGAGACTTGGGCTGAGTTTAAACATAGAATCTGGGGTTCTCCTCTTTTGGCTCTCTTCTTTCTTGGGCATCTTCATCATTCTCCAGCAGCGATGATTTTTCCAGGCTTTTTTCCCCAGTTTCCTCCAGTCAGAAAGATGGCAAGAGTTTTTGCTGCCTGCCCTCCCCCAGTCCTTGTGCCAACACCACCACCATTGCAACTGCCGCCAGGAAAAAACTGTAAAAACCAAATAACTTGCTCCAGGTGTTGACTCCTCTTCAAAATCTATTTTTCTTAAATCTCCAAAGCCTCAAATAGGTTTTCTCCCTAGAATTTATATCTGTTATTTGTAGCAGGATTGGTCTGTAAGGCAGTCAGTCTTCTATATCATGGGTCAGCAGATTACAGCCCTTGGGCTAACTCCAGCCAGCTGCTTGTTTTATTAATAAAGTTTTGTTGGAACTAAACCACACCTATTTGTCTGTGAGTGATTTCATGCTGTAATGACAGAGTTGAGTAGTAGTTGTGACAAAGACCATACACCTAGAAAGACTAAATAAAATACTATTTGGCCCTTTAAAGACAAATTTTGGTGAACTCTGCTCTGTATCAAGAGAGCTCATCTGATATTTTGACGTCTGATCCAGTGATTTGATTCTATTCCAGCTGCCTGCAGGCACAGTAACATCATGTTCTAGAACATCATCTGGAATTGTGTCACTGTAGAGCACTTCTGTCTCAGGAGAAGCATTGTCTCTTCTTTTTATATGCTTATACCACTTACTTCATCTCCTATTGCATCATGAAATCTGAATCTCTTTTAGCATCCTCATTTCTTTTTCTCTACTGACTCATTCCATTCAACATACAGATAAACCCAGATTGAATATATATTTCTAAAAGCTCTACTTTGACCTTTATATCCCCTCAAGCTACCTGTAGTTTTTCTGTTTTTCTATGTAACTTCTCATTAGGGTTATCTACTCTTAATACTGACACTTCCTCACCACAAGTTCATACCACTCTTTACAATTCTGCATTTTCTTCCAATATGCATTTGAAATTTATTTCTAAAAAGACGTTGGTGACAGCTGAAACATCTATCCAAATTACCTCTTCAGATTATCTTTCTTCATTTTTCTGTAACATGCAAGGTATTGACCATGGTCTGCTGGAAGCCTTCCTTCTGTGATTTCCATGTCATTTTCATCTTTTTATGTTTTCTTCTGTGTCTACCAAGCTCTTCGCATTGCTAGCTCCTCTTTTCCATCTATCTCTGACATATGGCATTTCTCAAGATTTTTCTCTAACCTTATCTTCTTTCCCCATTAGAAATTTTATCTACTTTAGTTGTTCCAGTTATTCTTTTTATGCTAATGACTCAAATCCAAACTATATATGAGCTTTAAAGTTATATACACTTTAAACTCTAGTTCTGCCTCTTACTAATTGTGACCTTAGGCAAATTGTGTGGCCAAGAACTTTAGGACTCAGTTTGGGTAAAATAATAATGCCTTATCTCATAAGCTTGCTTATCATATTGGTATATATGGTTTATAGTATTCATGTAGCACATAGTTAATGCTGAATACTAGTAACTCTTATTAAAACCATGTCTGTAGTCCCCATTTCTCTTTAGGCTTTTGATCTAAAAATTCAGTAAGCTGTAGGATTCACATTGCCTTAAATCAGCATCTCCAAAATAGTATTGCCTTTTACCGTTAATGACACCACTGTCTTCCCAGTTATTCAGTCTCAAAACCATAATATTGTCTAATGAATGAGCTTGCTCTTTGACCCCTTAAATTCAACAGTAATTTGCTTTAACAAATGCATACTCTCTTGGAACATCTCTCTCATTTGTTCCCTCCTTCCTAGTACTGCTCCCAATCATTTATTTTTTAAAAAATCTCTTAATACCTCTCTTTAGGATCATGTTATTTAAATAGCCTTCTAACTGATCTCACCATGCCTTCTCTTTCTAATTTCCAATCAGTCCTTCAGTTAATTGCTAGATTATTCTTTTTAAAGCAAAATTCACATAATGTTACTCTACCACACCACTAATGACAATAATCTAACATTATTATTTTCTTACATGCAAAGCAGAGTCCTAAATATTTTACACAGGTTACTTCATTCAGCCCCATCAACAGCTTCATGAACCAGATACTGTTATTGTCATTTTCTGCTGAACAAATGAGGAAATTGCTTTTGAGAGCTTGAGTAACTTGTGATGTCACATAGCTAAGTAAATGGTGCAATCAAGTCCCAAACCAGGCAGAGTGACTCCAAAGTCTGCCGTGTTCATTTGTTAAGCTATACTGCCTCACATCTACTTCCTTTTGGTCCCTAGTGTCTACCAAATATAGTTTAAATTATATACTTTGATTCTCTACAGTCTGACTTCAGGGTAACAGTTGTATCCTATTTTAATTCTCTTATATAACTCTATGTTCCACACAAACAGGGTGACTTGCTAAGTTGGCCATGAACTTCAGTGTCCTGTGCCATAGGTCCTGCCATCACTTCTGCCTGGTGTAACCTATGCTTCATTTCTATCAGTTGGAATCATTCATTATTCAGGCTAAACAGCATCTTTTAAACTGAGACTTCCTGTATCCTTTCCAGTTCATGGGATTGAGGTCTTTATCTCTAATCCCATGAACATGTATAGAACTCGCACAGCCATTATTACAATTTGCTGTGGGTTGTAGTCACTTATTGATATGATTTATATGAATTGGCTCCCTTACCTAATTACATAATTCTTATATGAATGATGGTGAGGTTTATTTTTCGTATTTCTAAAAATCTACTCAGTACACTGTCTTATATGCTCAATAAAAGTTTATTAAATGAATAACTATTCGTTATTGTGGATCTCAGTAATTAGGATTATTGGTTTGGATTTTGGAAGCATCTGAGCTTGAGAGGCTGATGTGGAAATTCTGCATGTGTTAGTTTGATGAGACCACCTTTAAAAAAAAAAAAAAAAGACCTTTATTGATAGCCATACTGTAAAATCTTTATCTTTGGGTTGGGTTTTGATTTTTCTGGGGAGTTTTTGAAGGTGTAGGGTTTTAATATTTTAAATAGTAATCTTAAGACTATTAACCATGATGGACCATGGTAAAGAGAAGGCTCCAAGAATCTCAGTAATAAAAAATACCCATGAGGTTACAAAGCTTTATTTTTTACCTTGCCCCTCATTTCCTTTTTGGTTTTTTCCTGGATTTTAAAATTTGGTAACTGTTCAGTAGTCTATTCAGTACCTTTTGTCCAAGGAAATCAGTGTACTTCATCAATATTATTTTATTTATTCTCAAGACAAATTCAACAGCAAAGTAGAAGTCACCACAAAAAAACACATGTTCATAATCCTTGGACCCTGATATGTTTTGGAGTTCTGAATTTGGGAGATTTTGGAAAAGTAATTTTATAAAAGTAAATTCTGTGTTATTTTAGATTCCTTGTGGTATTTAGGCAGTACCTTATACTCAAACATATTAATATTTCTTTAGTGAAACAATATTCATACAAGGTGGAAAAAGTAGACACTATAAAAAGCTGCCGGTAAGAATTTGCCACCAAATGAGTTTGGGGCTCAACTTATACAAAGATTTAAAAAAAATTTCAAAGTCTTTGGGATTTCAGTGTTGTAGATAAAGAGCTGTGGACTGTTAGGTTTTTGCCCAGACTGGTGGCAGTGGTCTTTAGCTTTATCCATATCCTCATGCCTACAGTTCCTGTGCACTTCAGGGTCTGTTCCAGTGTGAGATAGCCCCACAATTCCAGGAGTTAACATCCCAAAGCTGTCCTACTCCCTAACCTCTCAGGTGGGAATGCTTGGCAGCTTGTTCTATACAGTCTCCCAGATGTTCTAATTGTGACCTTAGGCAAATTTGGGTAATTACTCAGTTTGGGTAAAATAATAATGCCTTATCTCATAAGCTTGCTTATCATATTGGCAACCAGGGCAGCCCTGGTTGCCCCCAGTGGTAAGCTGTTTACTAATATACCCCATATTTACTTTTAGCTCGTTCTACCCCAGTGGTAAGCTGTTAACTAATATACCCTGTATTTTCTTTCTGTCTCACTTCCCTGTTCCCTTACTTGTCCTCCTGAAATCGCTTTCCAAATAGATCACTGGCACTCACATCAAAGTCAGCTTCTCTGAGTAGCCCGTTCTAACACATGGACCTCAAACAGAACTTGGATCTTGAATTAAAGAGCAGTCTTTCTGAAGACTTTCATATGGTTATTAACCACTGTTTTCAAGCTTTAAAATTTATGTTAAAGTTAGGGCGTTTTCCTAGAGTAAGAGGAACATGTTACCAATTTATTAAAACCGCACTACTACTGTTTGTGTGGTTTTTTTTCACTGTTTTGTTTATAAATACTACTTGTCTTCCTTCTTCCGTTGCCCAGAGTCCTGTGCCTGCCTGTCCTGCTGTAAGCCCACTGACAGTTTGAAAATCTTGGCTATGATTTAAAATTTTTTAGCTGATAATGATTTTAAGTATTTGCCTCTATTCTCAGAGAAAATGCATATTCTCCTGACTTGAAGACCTTTAAGGCATAAAGAAATTGATCTCCAATGGCAAATTCTCTGTCTGACCTATGGGAAAGTGGTAGAATGATTTGCTCTGGAAAAGCCTTTCTTGTACTCTCAGATTTCATCATGTTGGGTATGAGACTGAGTCTGACCTTTTGTTATTTATTGTTGTAAATGATTTTGTGTTCACTTTCTTGTAAGTGAATTGCTTGAGTTAGAAGTTGAGGTTCTTGACACAACTTTTAATCCATTAAAAAAAGTTAAATTCATATATAGAGGAACGGAAATCATTAATTACGTTGTAGCTCCTTATCTTTTTTGTGATACACCTATTGCTGTGGGTATAGTGCACTAAAAACATCTGCTCGGTAGTCTGCTGTACAGGCACAAGAATGCTTTTACATGAATGCAATAAAGGAGCAGATGCTTCTTAATGACAACTTCTCAATTCATTTAGGGAACAAGTCAGTTCTGGATTTGGTTTTTGTTTGTTTGTTTGTTTTTTCCTTCCCAAGTATGTCAACTATGCAGGCTAATGATTCCAAAGAGGTTAGAACTGACAAATCAAGTCACTATGTATAATTTTTCAGGGTGCTGAAAGTTAGGCTAAAAGCCTCATTTAATAGCACTTTAATAAAATTAGCATTTTTCTTCCTATGCAAATAATTCTTTGCCATTATAAGTAATCAGAAAAATACATTAATTCAGTATTATCAGCCAATGCTTCTTTTATTTTCTTCTTTGGAAACTTCTGTTGAATGTTGATTTATCATTAGCATTGGAAATAGAAAAAGTAGTCCAATGCCCAGGCTTGGGAACAGGGAGACATGAGGGTCCGGCCTTTGGAAGTCAAACATAGCTCCTTCCAGCAATAATTTCTGTCACCTCAGAGAAAGTGATCATGAGGCACTGGTGATATCCATATCCCCCTTCACACAGTCATCCGCAGGGCTGGCCTTCCCTCAATACAGTAGGCAGTTACCCATAGGGTGTATTCCAAAGGGTGCTAGAGAAGCCACTGTCACTGCCCCACAGACTGTGGGTTCTGTAACAAGAAACTGCATCATTAAGATTTCCATATTCAGAGAACCTTCTCCTAAAAGCCAAAGAATCTTGTAGGATTAATATACCCAGACTGTAACATTTAGTGTTGGTAAGTTCATCAGGTATCCTGTGAATTTCAGATCAGAGGGCTGGATTTAAGAGCTTTGTGCTGAAAGAGGAGAGTAAGGCCATGAAAAGCAAGATGCGCATGATACCAAGGATCAATTTTGCCTTCATAATTTTGTTTAATAATGGTCTACGTCACCAGCATAGAGTCTTTAAAGTGAATGCAGGCCTCCAGAGGGCTTGCAAAACAATCCATTGAGATGTGGGAAATAACATTAGAATTGCGATTTATATTTACTTTGATTTTGTAAAAGTTAAGCTCTACTAATACTTAACTTTTTGAAAATTTTAATAAAATTTTTATTTTAAGAGAGATGAGATCCTGCTATATTGCTTACGCTGGACTTGAACTCCTGGCTTCAAACAATCTTCCCTCCTCAGACTCCCAAAGTGCTGCTGTTATAGACATGAGTCACTGTGCCCAGCTACTACTAATATTTAAATATGGATTGATGCTGGCATTGCCATTCCATGCATTTATCAGAAAACCAGATGCCATAGAGGTTAGTTATACAAGGCATCTGGGACCTAGACGATAGGAAGGAGCTATCAGTGGTGTTTTCACTCCTTTCATTGCATGTTATGCATTGCAGTTTACCTGTGCCCTGGATTTCTGGGATGATATTATTCAATTGTAGTTAACATAGCTCTTACTTTTCAGACTAAGGGCTTTAAAAGCTTCCTGCAAAGAATCTCTGGAACAACAACAACAACAAAAAGGTAAAAGGTACAAATAACAGTCTAATCAGATCTTTCAAAAATTGACTATCCAAATTTAAAATTAAAATTGTTTGAAATATGGATTTATATTTGCTGTTATTAATGATGACCCTTAACCTGTGTGTTTATTGTGCCTAATGACGGTATGAAGCAATCATTGACTAGCGACTCATTGAAAGGCATCCAGAACTTGAATAAAACCTCTTACGCTAGAGAAGGGGATTTAAATATGCGATCGTGATTTACTAAGTACAGCCAGTGATATACTTCCTCTTTGTGGATCTGTAGATCTTTCTCATCTATTGCAACCATTAAAATCACCTATCAAAACAATGTAAAAAGATGCAAACCCAGATATTTGAAATGCCATGTTACAGTCAAGATTTAAAACACACAAAGAAAAACAAAAAATTAAATATTCAGTCAAATTGCTCTCATCAAAATATTGCTGGCAAGAAAGTGTCTGCACCATTACTAAATAAAATAAGTTTAGTTTTCTGTAGCATTTTATTTAGTGAATAGATTTACACATTTGGAACCCAGGGCTCTTTGACTATGCGCAGATTAGGACAGGGTTCTTTATGAAGAGAAAGGAAATTACCTCTGGCTCTTTAGAGTCTACTTTGAATGAAGTCTGCTGCCCCAGGACTACTGAGCATATGGGATCTGAACATTTAGTTTTTGGGTGTCTGATCATCCAGGACTATGAGCAGTATTGGCTGGCTGCTCAGCAGCACTGACTCTGGAGCCAGGAGGCCTGGGAAAACCAGGTAATGGTGTGCTCATTTGCCTGCTATTTACATCTGTCAAATTTTGAGATGCTAACTTTTCAATGGGCACCTTAAAATCAACATTTCTGCAACTTTATTCAGCCACAATCACTGGCCCAGAAATCTGAGAAGCTCAATGAAGGGTGAGGGTAGAGGGCCAGCCAAAGCCCTTTGGTGCCTGAGCAAAGAGCTAGATAGGAGGACTACTTTTATTTGTATCCAAAGCATCACCCAACTAAAAGAATGACCTTGAAATATTTTTCCTTCACCTTTGTCTTGTCCTTAAAATTTTTATATTTTTGTGTATTTTATAATATACAAAGTATATTATATAGAAATACATATTCATAATTAATCAGGAGGTAAATATACGCATATTAGGGTTGAGTGCTTAACTTTTTTGACTCCTAGTGTCATGATAAAAAAAGTTTAGAGATCTCTGATTTATAGGATGAAAATGGCAACAGACAATTTATAGTCATTCCACGTATTGATTTCACTTAACAAATATTGATTGAATGTCTGCTATTTGCCAGGTACAGTTCAGGATGCTTGGAATACGTAAATGAATAAGACAGGCAAAAGCCCTGCCTTCACTCACATTCAAAGGGACATGTGTGCTGTAATAGAAGCCTTTCTAAGTCTGCCAACTGGATAAGGCCTCAAGATGAATTGTTACATTCTTATAGCACTTGCAACATTATATTCAAATAATTGTTTATGCAATGATTTTTTTCTCCCATGCTCTCTCTAGTTGTAAGTTCCTTGAGAGCAAATACCATATCTGTTTGCCAACAAATCTCCAGTGCTGGCACTGTGCCTAGCTCATAGTAGATGCTCAGTGAACATTAGTTGAATGCTGTCTATGCACATGCAAGTGGGCACACATGTTTAAGTGAGTTATTTGTAAAGCTGAGAAAAAAACTCATGGGGGCATTCTCAAGCAGAAACTATTGCTGGGGGCAACAGAAAGTGTAGACAGAGACTTTTTAGTGGGCTGCAGCAAGAGTTTGTCAGGAAGAAGCTTGGATAATCAGAGATGACAGGGGCGACAGATTAAACTTGGACAAAAACAGTTCCTAAAAATCTGTCTGGGTGGGTGTTGTGATCGTTGAAATAAAAATAAGCTTTGGTTAAGGGTGATTAGGATACTAAAATGATCAGTGCTACATAAAACCGGTTTACACTTGAATGAAGCTGAAAAAGAAAGATTAAAATCTCACAAACCAAATTTATAGATTTGGAGGTAAAATTTTATGTACTTGGCGACCATGTGCATTTTCTCTAATAGTATTTGTTGTAATTATAATTTTGTAGTTCTTTGTGTGATTATTGTTTAATGTATTTCCTTATATTAGGACATAATATCTATTATTGTTCTCTCTTCTATTCCCAGGCCCCAGGACAGTGTCTAGAACAGAGGATGGGAACTATGGCCTGCTGCCTATTTTTTTTTTCCTCTTTAGAGATAGGATCTCACTCGCTTACCCAGGCTGGAGTGCAGTGTGCAACCCTGAACTCCTGGGCTCAAGCAATCCTCTTGCCTCAGCCTCCCAAAGCACTGGGATTACAGTCTTGAGCCATAGCAGGTATCCTGCTGTGTATTTCTGTACAGTTCACAAGCTAAGAATGGTTTTTATATTTTTATATGGTTAAAAAAAGAATTAAAAAAGAATAATATTCTATGACATTAAAATGATATGAAATTTAAATTTTAGTGTTCATTAATGATGTACTATTGGAACAAAGCCACACTCATTAATTTACATATTATCTAGGCTGTTTTTATGCTGCAGTGGCAAAGTTAAGTGGTTTTGACAGAGACTTATGATGCCCAAAGCCTAAAATATTTACTATCTGGCTCTTTAAGAAAATGTTTGTACACCTTTGATCTAGAACATTTAGTGTATCCTATAACATTTTTTGAATGAATGTTATGATTAATTAGTATACCTACTATGTGCCAGATATATACATTTTATACATTATCTCATTTAATCACATTAAGGGAAAAGTGCCTTTATTTAACAAGTGAAGAAACTGAGGCATGAAGGGGTTAAATGACCTGTCCATTCTATGAGTGGCAGAGCCAGGGATTGAACCCACATCTAGCTCCAAATTCTGTGCTTTTTTATTTTTACCTATACTATGCTTCTCTGAAATCTAGGTGTTTTTATCTGAGATTTTGAGTGTCCCCTTGGATTCCAATAGAAAGCTGAGAGCTTCATGTTGCTCTCATTACCGCTGAAATATTGTAGTATTATTTAAAAGCAACAACCACATCTTTGTCCTGGCACAAGCTTAGTGCCTGGCATGTCATATATAATTGTGGAAATCTTAAAGGGATTCTCCTGGTAAAAAGCAAGCAAAGAAATAAATAAATCCTTATTAATATCCCTATGATCCAGAGACAGTTTTGAGCAAGGGAAGGAACTAATGGCTTACTCAAACAGTTCCTTGCTGATTCCTAGACATGATGTTTCCTGTGCACGTGTGAGAGGGCCTGTGTTTTAGGGTTCACAGTCCTCTCACATTCCTACATTGCCTGCCTCTTGGTCTGTTTATGAAGGCTTTATCATTTTCACTCTTTGGCGGAGAAATTTACTCGTTTCTGGATTTGAGTGTAGAAGTTTATTCATGTGCTGAAGGAATTTGCAGTTTATTCATCAAGACATTTAAAAATCTCACTTGTTTAAATTAGGGTACTTCTATCTCTTACTTTAGAAAATGACTTTAGCCAAACTTCAGCCCATTGGACTTAATTATCATTGTCCTTTTAAGGCTCAGAATTTCTTAGACCCTCAGGAAATGTAATGTAGCATCCTAAAACAGGAAAAAAATGGAAAGGAGGAAAGAGTTCACCAAATGGAGACACAAGTCCTTTAATAAAATTCTGTTTAGTGCTTATAAAAAATATAATAAAATGAAATTAAAGAAGGCCTTGAAATTAGGATTTTCAGGGGTAGGCAAACTAAGGTCTATGGACAACAGCTTGTTTTTGTAAATAAAATGTCACTGGAGTACAGCTGTGTACCTTTGTTTATGAGTTGCCAGTGGCTGTTTTCAGGCTACAGCCGCAGAGACCTATGGCCCACAAAGAAGCCTAAAATATTTACTACTT
The DNA here is from genome assembly GCF_000951035.1 of Colobus angolensis palliatus. Classification (NCBI taxonomy): domain Eukaryota; kingdom Metazoa; phylum Chordata; class Mammalia; order Primates; family Cercopithecidae; genus Colobus; species Colobus angolensis. The sequence goes on from NW_012115488.1 coordinate 547,165, forward strand.
GGCCCTTTAGAAAAATGTTTGCAGATCTGTGGAACTAGAGATATAAGAAAAATTAGAAGAACTGGCCTTATTTAATATGGGGAACAAATAAATTTATTCATATTATATAAAAATAATGCAAGGATAAATCTAGTGAGAACTGATTTACTTTCTAGCAAGGTAACAAGGAAGAATTTTCTGGCTCTGGAGTTAAAACATAGAATGCCTTATAAGGCAAGTTTCACAGACTGGTGGTTACATGTGTGGTGCAAAATTTATTCCTTTTTGGCACTCCAAATTCCACTATTAAAGATTCCTTTTGATTAGGGTTATCAGCCACAAATCTACTGTTGAATATAATAATTGATAAAGGAGTAACATACTAAGCCACTAATGGCCTTTAATGGTTTAGCAAGAATTAACTAACCAATTAGAAGGAAAATGAAGGAAATTTTTCTATAGGAGAAGATGAAGGAATGGGGCAGTGAACTGGGAGTCGGGGATGATAAGCTGAGGTCTTAGCTTAATGGAAGTGAATTAGGCTCCCTCCGAGAGGAGACCAAATGAGCTAACAGTAGCCCTGAAAACATAGATGAGCAGCTAGTGAAGGCAAACTGGTTATGGCATAATTTTGGGTCTCGGTGAATGAGTTTTCCTGACTGTATAATTCCATAGACTACAAAAGTAAAGAATCACAAAGTAGACCCTTCATGTATATGTGAGGCAAGACCTGCATAGCGTCACCAGGAACACTGCTTATGAGGTGGATTCTTAAAACCCATCCCAGAACTCCTGGATTAGGATTTTGGGGGTGGAGGCCAGGAATACATCCATTTAACATTTCCCACCCCCAAGAATCTGATGGTCTTTGCAGGCTGGAAAGAACCCTGGGCTTGGAGCCTGAAGGCTTAGTTTTGTGCCCTGACTCAGTTTCTTACTCACTGAAGACCTTGGGCCTTCCTCCTAGAGCAGAGGACCAAATTACATGATGTACATCAATAGGCTTAGAAAAACTGTAAACTGTTACAGTTGATGCTGGCCTTTCTTATGTCACATGTAAAGGGTAACTCTGAAGAGAAACACACTTGACTGACTTCTGAAGCTTGAGATTTTTTCAAGAGGTCAAAATTTTTCCCTCTTCCTCTAGTTTGGCATGATTTACATAAATAATTTCTGATTTTCAAATTCCTTATTCTGCTAATTCTTCACTTTTAGATGTATAGAAATAAGTAATAAGTGCAATTAAGTATTATTACTATTTTCTCCTGCCAAAGAACCTGTGTTTTCTAGCATGGACTCTAAGAGATAGCCTCTTCCACAGTTCCGTCTTTTACTTGGCCTGTTTGCTACCTTCCCAGCTCCCAGCACTTGCTGTTTCCTATGCAGTCTTAAAAGAAACAGGGTCTAGGAAGCACAGTGGAGCCAGCTGTAAACATCCAGAAAACTGCCAGATGTGCTCTGGCGGGTTTCTGCATCCCCTCCCTCCTGCCTTGCCCTTGAGCATGCCAGCCTGGAGAAGAGGATTTAATCCTGCACAGGAAACAGATTCTTCCTCTCAGTGGGAACCCATATTGGCCATGCTGCTGCTAATTCACTTTGGTTGATGTAGCGGGGAGAGTAAAGAATGGTACCTTTTTACCCCCTTTAAAAAAAAAATCAGTAGTAGTAGTGATAACATTACTGGGAAGGGGAGAGCCTCACTAACATATTATTCTTGGGATCACCTTGTAACCACCCTTTTTTGTTTCAGTGTTGCTTTGGATGCTGTTAGACATATGTTGAACCCCCCGAGATGTACCACATACAACATTTACAGTTGCTAAAAGAATGACGTTGCTTGCAAAGGTTCTTGTGACAGTCACTTACTCAGAAGCCACAGGCATTGTGGAAAAAGTCGTTCTGGAAATTAAGATAGTGAAAAAACCACTCCACTGTATAATGATGAACCATGAAACAAACAAAACAAGAGCTGATTACTTAAAGTCCCACAGATTATTTTTGTAATTCACTTTAAGCGTTTTAATAATTAAAATTCTTTATTTCTTGAGGAATTGATTTTTCAATGGTTTGTCAGAAGGCTTCATCCATCGTTATCACTTCTAAAAATATTAAATGGCCGTTGGCTCAGGAAACTCAGCAAATGAAGAGTTTATTACATTGCATCTTTCCATTGTGATGAGATGGTTTCTGTGTCCAGTCTTGAACAGAGCTAAGGACTGTCTTTGAAGCAGCACTGCCCCTGTGTCATTCTTTGGTTCCTTAGCTGTGATTCCAGCCCAGTAATGTTAGATTTGAACTAAAGACCTGACTGGTAGAAAACAAACAAATCAACTCTCTTTTCCTCAAGGGATGTTATTAATAAAGCTCATTACTTATGTTTGCTCAGTAATAGAGATTATTAGTGATAGAAGAAAAGTTTTTCTTCCTTCCCTGTAGGATAAATAGAGATATGGATCTCATTTCCAAGGCCCAATACAGTATTTGGGTTTGCTTTCAATAAAATATCTATGAAGTGTCTTCAGCATGATCCCTATTTAATGGGATTTAGTTGTAAAGCTTAATTCGTATCAGATTTTCTAAATGAGAGATCACTGTCAACTTGTTAATTGAATTCAATAAAATCAAGGTTTCTATAATTAATGTGAACCACTTAATCTTTTAGCTCTTGAATGAATGTAATTTTCTAAATACACATATCTTCATGAAATAGCAATATTTTGAGAAAAATCAATATATTGTGACTTCTTTTTTCAATGACTCTTAATATCAAATGAAATACAACTTGTCCCCCATATCTGTGGGTTCCGTATCCATGGATTTAGGCAACCAGGATCAAAACTGTAGTTAGGACTATAGTGGTTGCATCTGAACTGAGCATGTATAGACCTTTTTTCCTGTCATTATTCTCTCAGCAATATAGTATAGGTATTTACATAGCATTTACATTGTATTAGGTATGATAAGTAATATAGAGATGATTTAAAGTATGGGAGGATATGTATGGATTATATGCAAATACTATGCCATTTTATATAAGGAACTTGAACGTCTGTGAATTTTGGTATCTTCGGGGTAGGGGGGTTCTGGAGCCAATCCCTCATGTATACCTAGGGCTCACTGTATACCCAAATCCTTTAAAAGTCACATAATAAAAGAAAAATAGTAAAAAAATTAGCAAACTACCTCAAAGTGTTAGGATTATGATGTTCAGAACATCATTCCAAATGAAGCATAGTAGTAGTTAAGTGGCATACTACAGTACAAAGAGCAGTGGTTTCAGTGTCAGTAGATAAGGGTTGTAGGCCTTCCTGTACCCCTAACTATAGTAGTCCCCCCTTATTGGTATGGGAGATATGGGAGATATGGGAGATATTGCAGTGGATGCCTGAAACCACAGATAACACTGAGCCCTATATATACTATGTTTTTGCCTATACATAGCTGTGACAAAGTCTAATTTATAATGAGCACAGTAAGAGATGAACAGCTTCTTTTTGGCATATCCATATTGCCAGTGTCACTACCCTTGTGCCTTGGGGCCATTATTACGTAAAATAGGGATTACTTGAACATAAGCACTGTGATACCACAACAGTAGATCTGAAAACCCAGCTTGCTACTAAGTGACTAATGAGCTGGTGGTGTCTACAGCATGGATACTCTGGACAAAGGATGATTCATGTCCCAGGTAGGCGGGATGGCAAGAGATTTCATCACACTACTCTAAACGGCGCACAATTTAAAATGTATTAATTTTTTATTTCTGGAATTTCTCATTTAATGTTTTCAGATCGTGGTTGATCATGGATAATTGAAAACTGTAGACAGTGAAACTCTGGATAAGTGGGAACTACTGTACCTAGGTGGCATTGGGTAAGGCACCAACAAGAAGGGTATTGTTGTTTGTATCTGCAAGATGAGCGTGTTGGACTAGGTGGAATGATTCAGATTTCTTTCACTATTAGAATTCTCTTCCTTCTGTGTTCTGTAATATGGTATCAGAAACTTTTTTATCTTAATTTTTTATTTTAAATAATTTAAAATACTCCTTAAAGTAGATAGAACAGTATAATGAACACCCAGGGACTCATCAAACAATCTCAGCAATCACCCCTCCATGCCAGTCGTGCTCCTTCTACACTTCCATCCACTTACCCTTCTCCTGTATTATTTTCAAACAAATCCCAGACATTAGACTCTCTTTATTACCATGATCCCTCTGTCATCTGTATTATTAGCACCTTGAGGTCTTAACATTTTTATTCAGTTTTTAACAAGCCTCAAATTGCCTCACTGTTTCTGTGCTTTCCATTTTTTAATTGAAATTTTTTGAGATAACTATAGATTCACATTTAGTAATAAGAACTAACAATCCCATCTACCATTTACCCAATATCCCCCAGTGGTAACTTCTTCTAAAACTATAGTATAATATCAGAACCAGGATGTTGACATTAATACAATCCACTGACCTTATTCAGATTTCCCCAGTTTGACTTGCACTCATTGTCTGCATCTCTGTGTGTGTATTTGGTTTTGTACAGTTTTATCACATGTGTAGGCTTACATATCCACCACTATGGTCAAGATACAGAATAGTTCTATCACCACAAAGATATCTCATGCTGCCGTGTTATAACCAGCTCTCTGCCCTCCAGTCCCCCAACACTAATCTGCTGGTTTTCACTTCAAAAGTGTTGTCACTTCAAAAATGTTATATAAGTGGAATCATACAGTATATAACTTTTGGAGATTGACTTTTATCACTTAGCATAATTCCCTGGAGAGTCATCCAGATTGTTGTGTATATCAGTTGTTTGTGTCTTTTTATTTCTAAATAGTGTGGTATGGATGTACCACAGTCTGCTTAACCATGACCTGTTGAAGGACACCTCATTGTTTCAAATTTTGGGCTATTCTGAATAAAGCTGCTATGAACATTCATGCGCAGGTTTTTCAACGCTCTGGGATAAATTGAGTGCAATTGGTAGGTTGTGTGGTAATTATATGTTTACTTGTATGGGAAACTGTCATATGGTTTTCCAGAGAGGCTATACGTACCATTTTATAGTCCAACCAGCAATGTATGATCTAGTTTCTCTGTCTTCACCAACATTTGGTGGTGTCCACTATTTTGTTTATTTTAGCCATTCTGACAGATGTTTAGTGATACCTCATTATAGTTTTAATTTATATTGCCCTGACTGGCTAAGGATATTGAATATCTTCTTTATGTGCTTATTTGCCATTGGAATATCCTCTTTGGTGACATTTTGCATCTCTGCTCCTCCATTTACTTCTTTTTAGTCTTTAGGGTGGTGTGAGATGGCTGGCAAATCACCTATGAAGTTTGTTATAACGTACTTACATAGGAGGAAACAGATCTTCAGACTGAAATAGAAAATGTTGCTTACTAGGGTTCTTAGCTCTGTACTAGAATCTCCAGGAACACAAAAATGAGTAAGAGAAGAACCTTAGTCTTGAAGTTCTAAAACCATCTGGCACTTTTAACTGGAAAAAAAAAGCAGAAAATGTGTAGAAGTCTGAGATTTCCAAATTGCATGACTTCAAGGAATGGTATTTTCATGGTCATCATAAAGGTGACCACAAATGATTGAAAGATCCTAGCAGACACAAACGAAGGATTCAAATTCATCTAATCTGAGTAAAGCATGCAAAAATGTCACTGTACGTAGATGACTGCCCAGAGCAACACTGGGTGACATAGTAGCACATAGTAGCAGTCCTAATTAGAGGACAAGTACCCCTGGCCTTCACAACCCACAAAGGCCCTCAGCTGCCAGTGAGAACAGTGACTGGAGTGAGACTTCTCACAGGATTTTCAAGAAGCTTGTTCTGTCCTCTCCCTCTTATTTCTTGAGCCTCCTAGAGAATATGGATCTATGCCTAATTGATACCAGTTTCACATACCTGATGTCAACCCCAGCACATTCCTGAGTGCTTAATTTGAGTTTGAGTGAAGAAATTTTTTTCCAGAAATTGTATCTTTACTAGCAGCACTGGGTCTCAGACAGTCTATTTCTGCACTTTTCTGTAGAAATCAATGACCCAAATCCTTCGATTCAGTATGCACTTAAGAATTGCACAGTGATCGTCTAAGAAGAGAAATGGCTCAATAGAGAAGATTAGAGAATAAACACAGAGAGAGAGAGAGAGAGAGAGAGAGAGAGAGATATGGTGACGTTTAAAATCAGTGGAAAAAAGATGAACTATTGAAATCATCTAGGAAAATTTCTTACCTCACACTATATACAAAACAAAAATCAGTTGGATTAATGATCTAAATTTTAGTTTAAAAACGTGTGTATATAGTAAAGAAATTTTAACATCTTTATAATTTGTAAGACTGAGGTGAGATACAGCAGGAAGCCTTCTGATGAAGACATGTAACTTAGAAGCTATAAACAGAAAATGTACAGATTTGACTACGTAAAAGTAAAAAACAAACCCCTTTGTGATAAAAAAGTACAAACAGTTGAAAGAAAACAGAGAGAAAGTGTTTTATATATATGTGTGTATATATGTCTATATTTCACATATATCCTTGCACACCTCTATTTTTCTATGGTGCAGACATACATATTTATCTCTAATAGTAAGTTATTGTTTCCAATATACAAACAGTTTATATAATTCAATAAGAAAAATGCAAACAATCAGAAAATAGTGAAGAGTAAAATCAAGCAAATCATGGGAGAATACAAATTACCAATAAACATATGAATAGCTGCTTGCCTTCACTAGCAAGTAACCAAGAAACTAGAAATTAAAACAATAAGAAATTGATACTTAAAAATTCATCAGTAGGCAAAAATTAAAAACAACATTCAGTATTTATTGGACATAGGAAAAGAGCATTCTCATACAATTTTGCTGGGAATATAAATTGATACAGCTTTTTTCTGAGGATGGAATTTCTGAGATTCAGTATCTCTTGAAATTTAAAATGCTCATACCCTTTGATACAGTGATTCCACCCTTAGGAATCTGCACCATAGAAAAAATAGAGGTGTGCAAGGATATATGTGCTGTGATATTCATTGCAGCCTTATTTGTCAGTAGCAGAAAACTATAATCAACCTAAAATATCTAGCAATATGGAAATGTTAAAAAAAAAAACTATGGTGTGGTCATGCAGTGAAATATAGAGAAGGCATTAAAAGGCACTAAATCTATAGCAGCGACTTGGCAGCACGTGGCAGGATGCCCATGAGTGAAAATATCCACTCTAGGATCATATGTATATATAGCAGGATTTAAGCAGGGGCGGGGGTGGGGAGGAGGTGTATATGTGTCTCTGTGTTTGTGTGCCAAAAATCAAAAAGTCTAAAAAAATACACTCTGGCCTGTTAATGATGGTTACAAACCTGAGGTATAGGAGTGCTGGGATGAGGGGAATTTCATTTTTTCTTTTATGTACTTGTGCAATATTTGTAATTTTTGCCACCAAGAGAGAATTATTTTATAATATTAAGAAAGGAAATTATAAATGCTAAGCAACCCAATTATTAACCAAAAAGAAAGAATTTGGTTAAAAGAATTTATGTAATAGAAGGTACAGATACCTATGCCTAATGAAAATTTAAAAACAAAACAAAATACAAAAATCTTTTTCTTGCTTCTGTATTAACTTTCTGTATCTGGCATATTTATTTCCATGATTTCTCTCTGGTTATTTTATTGTGTTTAATTGATGGTATTTACTGGAGTTTAGTGAAAAATATTTTGTAAACATCTCCAGTTGTGATTTATCCATTGTAATATCTCCCCAGTGAACTGACTGTGAGTAGGGAATTACAGAATTATCTGTAAAGGAGATACAGATCTTGAAAGTAGTCTAGGGCTTTGCTTATCTCCACAGGAAACCTTATTTCATATTGATAAAGTGTGAAATCTTTCCTTAGTTATTTCTGATTGTTCATTGTTGTTACTATTTTAATGAGAGGTAGAAATGAGCTAAACCAACCTGCTTCATTCCTTCTAGTACTAATTTAATTTCAAAGGAAATTCTTCAACCCCAATAAATAAGTGAATGTGGATGGAACCAGACTCTGACTCAACATGTCCAATTAATTGCTTCTAAACAGTGATACATTCTTTTAAAGGCCCCTAACAAAAAACAGTAAAAATGATCACGTGAGAAGTGAGATGACTATCATCATCTCTGCTTACAAAACTCTGTTTCCAAAGTTGACATTAATATTTGCTATCTACTCTATTATAAATCAAGATTTATTGTAGAAATATGCCAAAGATAGCACAATAATAAGGAAAACAGAATCATCGCAGGTTTTGAAATATACCTAACAAATTCAACCTCTTGCAAAATAACTTTCTTATTCAAAATGGAACTGGGAATTGTTCAGCACACAATGAATCATCTTTTGGCAAGTACAATAGAATCTTTAGGGACATTTCACAGCCTCTTGTTCAATTGTTAGGATGTTTTTAGCTTTCACAGGTAGGGAAGAAGGTAGCTTGTATAGCCATCATCTTGTTGCTAAAATTGTACAGTAAAGATTTTTCAGGCAATAGATCTTTTTGGATTTTTTTTCCTTTCTTTTTCTTTATACAGAGCTTCTTTGTGTCTCAAAAACAATCTGGAATTACTTAATGCTAATGTTTTCTGGTTTTACTATTTACCCAGGACTCAAATGTTAAACATTAATATGGGAAACTCCCTTTTCCTTGTCTCATAGCCTTATATTTTATTTAACTGTTATTTTGCAAGAAGAAAATCTCCTCTTTTTCTCTCCGTGTTAGTACTTTTCTTATTAACAAACCCATTTTCATTTTGTTTTTGCTTTTTTGCAGGAGGCTTTCGAGCTACCCTCAGATGATTGTGAAGTGATTGAAACTGCAGCAGCGTCCAAAGTGATTAAATATGAGTATCATGTCTTATATTCCTGTAGCTACCAAGTGCCTGTACTTTACTTTAGGGCAAGCTTTTTAGGTAAGACCATGTCTGAAGCTCAAAGTAAATTTATAACATTTACATATAAAGCAAAAAGCATATTCGGAAAATTATTCTCCAGAGGAAAAAAAATAGAGTTAAAAATAAGAAAACTGTGGGTGAGGTAAGGTTTTACCAGTAAATTTTCTCATGCTTCAGAAAGGGTATCAAGACTTTAGCGTGAATGATATCATCCCAGCCTTAAGTCTGATCTTCAGATTCTTGGCCTTTTGCCTGAAGTTGACTAAACCCCCTGGCCCTTTTTCTTTACTTTAAACAAGTAGGAACAACTTAAAGCTACAATGTTTATTTACTTCTAACTTTACAGTAAAAATTTCTTTTAATCTCAGATGATCCCATTAACTCAGAAGCCCCTGTGCTTCCTTCCCCAAAAGCTAATAATTATTTTAAGAAATGTTTATCAATTAGCTTAAGCTGTATTTAAAAATAGCACTGACATTTCCTTCAGCCATGTATACATCTCCAATGCCTTAGCTTCCTGTGATGCTGTTACTCAACTTATTCCCTTGCCAAGAAGGTGGAACACCCTGTCTCCTTGGAGGCCTTAGCTAATAAAGCTTATTTAATCAGCAGCCACATGGCGTCCTCACCCTGCAGCGCAGCCATGACTTCCCGTTTAGAGTCCGCTGCCTAAACCGGGTCAGCATTGGGATGTGCTGCCACCCAGGCCCAGGGACCAAGAGGAGCCTCCTGTTCCGCCAAACCCTTGCCCTGTTTCTCCTTTTGTATCTGGCTTGTCAGCAGCATTATGCATTTTGAACAGTCTTCTAACTTTTTTCTGGATAGCTAAGACATCTGAATTTAGCCAATGATATTTTATTTTTAATTAAAAAGGAGCTTAAGCTGCTTGAATGTGTGTTTGGTAGATTTAATCACTTGCTGCCTTATATTGTTTAATGGTCTCTAATTTTGCAGTGTTGGCAGTTTAACAAGCACTTAGGATTTAAAACACAAGAAGAAATTCTCATAGACTCCCTGGTGAGAAGATTTTAATCTGAGGTGCAGTTCCTAAGAACTGACAATTTGGGGTAAATTTTCAACATGGGACATGGGGAATGGAGGACACTGATAGTTCACTAATTCACAAACTCTTGCTGTGGATTTATCCATATCATTATTAGAAGCCTATAAAACACTCGTTTTATGGTAATTATATTTGGTTTAGAGCCCAGAGGTTAAAGGAAGTTTCTTGTCAGTGAACTGTGCCATACTAAAAAATAGGAGATATATTTGTTTATTCAGGGGGAGGAAAATGTCTTTCTTGGTTCTGGTTTGCAATGGCTCTGCCTTCTAGATTCAGAGACAAGTCGAGGCTGCAGGTAGAGGAAATAGGACATTACTTCTTCAATACTGTACTTTCATATAATTAGTATTCACCATAAGCAGTTAATCACCAGAGAAGAGCTCCCAGAGACAAAACAAGTTGTTTAGCTTGTCAGCATTAGGGAATCAGAGGTGTTGAAACATGACTGCTTCTAGCTGGAAGTGGGTCTTGCCAAGGCCGGCTGATGAGCTCATATGTGTGCATTGCTCTTATGTGCCAACAGCTCCCCTTACAGTACAGCACAGTAATTGTTCCTGCAAGTCCAATTATATTTTAATGACATTGGTGTAGTTTCTGTGATCCTTTCTTCATGATTTTCTATTCTTTTAAAAAAACAGTTAGCATTCTTGGCTTCTATTTGTATACTTTTACAATGCCCTCCATTTATGCCTTATAAAGGTAAACCAAAACAAGTCATTTATTTTTATGTAGAAGCATTCACCCCCCACCACCACTGCTTTGTGTTGTATAGAGTGGGTATCAGGAATTTAAAATTTTATTTTGGCCCAGAATTCGTTTAGTGCTTGTTCAGGTACCTTAAAATATCAAATTTAATTTTTGTGCAGCATACTGAATGCTTTCTGATGGAGAAACATGAAGAATGGTTCTTTCTGTCCTTTATCATATTCTAATAATTTATTTTTTCTTTCCACCTAACTTAACCTCATGGATATTTTTTAAATGTATCAACCTTTACTCTGGAGTCACAATTTTTCATTTATTCCCCTCAGTCTTTTTTATTCTCCTTACCTTTTCCTGTGATATCTGATTACTCTGACCCTTCATCTGTTTGTTAAACAAATCTCTGTCAGTGTGGTGAAAGGATTCCTAATGTCTTCCTCTTATTCCAGGCCCAGATTTTTCTTTGTCTCATTCTAAGAGAGTTCCGACCTAGAAAGAGGATGACTGTAAAATTTCTTGCCCAGGGGTCTTTTTTTTTTTGTTGCTTCAAAAATAGTTCACTTAGCCTTGTTTTTGACAGATATTTATAATTTCTTTTGCATTTGATTGTTAGTAAAAATTAATTTCTCTGCTTTGCTCTAAATTTTCTCCCTGTACCTATTTTTTTAAGGAAAAGCAAAACAAGTAATAAATAGTTTCCATTTAAATTTACATTACCCTTTCTTGTATCAGCTTGCTTCAATTTCAGAAGAAATCTTTACTGTTTCTCAAAATGCAAATCCCTTAGACTTTGAGTTCCTTTTCTTTATATGGTCCAGTTTCTACCAGGCCAATTACTAGTAGCCCAAGACTCAGTTAACATACCATCTATTCTTGTCACTCTCATGTCATGTCATGTCATATCATATCATATATTCTATTATATCACAACTTGCACTATAGCAGAAATATTTGTTTATATCTATAAAATGATATGCTGGAACATAGAGCTTCAAGATAAAAACAAGACTGAAGGAAATTAATATTGAGTGCCTACAAAGTGAGAAGCTTTATTTATGGCTTTGTGTGTATACATGTATAAGATATATGTATATATGTATGGCTTATTCAACTGTGGCACAGCATCAAGTATTTAAGTGAAATGATAATGAAGAATTTCTAGCCATTTAAAAAATATAGCCCAAGAATGGAAACATTGTGATGGTGCCTACTTCAACTGCTATGCCAGGTTTTGAAGGCGGAAGTAATTCTGTTGTCTCCAGGAGACCTAGGACCCAAACCATCTGTGTATCTTTACTCTTTAGTCTGATAATTTTCAGAGACTATAGGAGTAGTGGACTTAGAAAAATAGAACATCCTGAGGACTCAAAAGTGAGTATCCAAACTAGCTGAAGCAGCTGTTCCACTTCTATAAACACGTATTTTTATTTAATCCTTGAAGGCAGTCAGCCAAGTTGAGACAGCATTCTGCTTCTGCCTCTCATTTCTACTACTTCGGTGTACAGGAGCTTAGTTACCAAGTAGGCAATGTGGATTTAAGAGAAGAAATAAGCCCTTCCATCCCAATGTTCTGTTTTTCTCTAACTACTTCTGTCATTGTAGGTTTGGGAGAGGTGGTGGGACACAGTTAATACCATTTATCACTCAGCAGAGGGTGAGACATAATTGTACATCTGTTGAATAATAATAAATAGCCTACATTGGAATAGTGCCTTGTAGTTTAGTAAATCCACTCCCACAAAGCGTTGACATCTTCAAGTGCATGCTGGTTTTTTGTTTGTTTGTTTGTTTTCTTTTTCTTTTCCCCACTGTTTTTGAAGTATACCATATTAAAGAACTTTTTGTATCATGCCAAAGCCTTCTGTCCACTCCCTATCATTCTTATTCCCTGACCTTTTTATTTCTCATTTTCCCTTTTGAGGGCTCAACTTTGATCAAAGCTAGTGGCAAATGTTTCAAAGGTGGTAAAACCCTTAGGCACATACATGATGGCCTTTGCCTTACCAGAGGCCTTGGCTTAAATATTTTCTTCTTACAGTTAGCTAGAAATGTCTATATTTATTGCATCTTGAATTCTGATTCATCTCTTTCTTTTCCTTTGTTCTCAATCTCTATTGAAAAATGGACCAAGTGGCTCTTCTTATTTTCAAAACATTTAATTCTTTGGATGACATATGGGTTCTTCTTGGGAGCTGTTTTGACATATTTCTTTAATTAGTCAGCAGGGCTGCATTTGAATAGAGGAGGAATCATTTCCTCCATTCAGCAAAGGAATGGCTGTCCTTTATGGAGACCATTCTATTATTGGCCCAGGAAATAAGGGTATAGAATTTAAAATGTAGCCTAAATATTTCATGTGAAAGATTTGTCCACTTGTTGTAGGCCTGAAGGATGCTCATGGAGAAATGGGGCAAAATAAATAATCAAAGAATAGTTCCTTCTCAAAGGCAGCATGAACCAAACTAAGATAAAGGCCAGGATAAAGAAAGAATAATGGAAAGTTTGGAATTAAAGCAGCATATAAATCATCAAGCAGGAAAAGGATTGTCCATGGTTTGCAACAAGAGGAAGTCTATGGAGTGCATAGAGGAGAATGACAGCAAAACAGGAAAGATAGGGGTTGGAGGAAGCTGAAGAGTAAAAGTAGAATAGCCATAGTTCTGTCCAACAGCTTATAGAGGACAGCCACAGGTTGGGTTTCTTGAAGAGGTTAGGAAAAGCACTGTAGAATGGGAGGACAGGGAGTGCCAAGCTTTGGGGGCTGGAGAGAGCCCACCGCATTTGGGGAACAGTGAAGGACCAGTTTGGAGTAGGGGCTCACTTAGGATGAATTATGGAAGAAATAGTTGAAAAGATATGTTGAGGTCAAATTATGGAAGAGATAATGGATAGGAAGGGGTTGGAAGGTATAAAGAAAAAGTGAAAGAGTTTGAGCAGATGTGAATGAGACCAGAGGAAGGAGTTCCTAGAAACTGTGCCTGAGTAAAACAGAAAGAAAAGGAATTGAAGGGTGAGAATGAAATTTGAAAAAAAAAAAAAAAAAAGGAATTTGGCTTTTTCATTGTTTTTGTTATTAATTTTATAACAATTTAAACACAATAACCTCTTAGAGAAAATGAGTTGGGAAGAACATATTTTCAGGGAAAAAAGTATTATTGCAAGTACAGTAAGAGTTAAGGTTAAGGTAGCTTGTTGAATAGGAAGAAAAATAGTGGATTAGAGAAGTATTTAAAGACTGGGCAAAAATGACTCTAGTTAATTACTACAGTGAGCAGCAAATAGAAATTTAATTTAGGGTCTTATTTGATTGTAAAGAATCTTTAAGAAAGTTCATATATTTATATTTATGTTACATATATGTTTATGTAGACAGTAAATCTAGCCAAGGTCATGATAATGAACCATAATATGAATTTTGGTGAATTAAAAAGAGATTCTAGAGACTGAAATGAATTTGAAGAGCAAACAGTGAAAGTTATTTTTAAAAATAATGAAAAATTATTTAATACAAATATATTTAAACTGAATAGTCCAAATAATAGAGGAAATCTAGTGAGAATTATTTGTTGAACCATGTAAATATTTGAAACATTATGGGGAATTAGGATATAAGTCACATGCTGGGTTAGAACATATGATAGCAATAGAATCTCATTGAAAAATCAAGCCCTGTTTTGAAAAATGTACTGAAGGACAGGTGCTAAAGAAATGGGAAGTAAAACTGCAGAGACAGCTAATTAGCCAAAATGTTTATTCTAAGCAGAGTATTGCTTAGCCACATATACAAAAGGCAAGAGATTTTAGATGGACCCAGAGGCTTGGGAGAGAAAATAGCAAGGTAAGTACATTAATTTTGCTAACCTGTAAGAGATTGTATTTTAGCTTTCTTAGGTGAATGTTTGTGCCATATGGAAAAAACTTATCTTTGCTTACTATTGGCAAAATGAGCCCTGTTTGAAATACCTATTAAAGTATACATAAGTGCCTACTGTGTGCACAACACAAATCTCATTAGCCTCTCTTTAAAATATGCTGAAACAAATCACTGCCTAACTTGTAACTCATGTATTGTTTCTCTGTTCCTTCAAAGTCATCAAAGCAGTGTTCAAGTCTATATGTTAGGTGCTGTTTTGAGAAGGCAGAGACTGCATTCCATGAGGAGAGCAGGTTGAATGGTGGAAGAAGGGTATTCAAAGTTCTGGTATAGAGTAATATAGTAGTAATAGTCCATAACGTGGGGATAATGTTTGAGGAAAGCCAGGAGTACAAATTGCTGAGTATTAATCTCAAGAGTTTGGAATCAAAACCTCAGAATACTTTGGATAGGATTGAAAATAGCGTGTCGGCAAGGTGCGGTGGCTCACGCCTGTAATCCCAACACTTTTGGAGGCCAAGGCGGGCGGATCACCTGAGGTCAAGAGTTCGAGACTAGCCTGGCTAACATGGTGAAACCCCATATCTACCAAAAATAAAATAGAATTAGCTGGGCGTGGTAGCACATGCCTGTAATCCCAGCTACTCGGGAGGCTGAGGTGGAAAATGGCTTGAACCCAGGAGGCGGAGGTTGCAGTGAGCCGAGATCACACCACTGCAGTGACAGAGCGAGACTCTTGTCTTAGGGGAAAAAAAGAAAATAGAGTGTCATCTGCTTTAGAACCAGGAGACCTCAGGCTGTAGATATCCAGCTGGTAGTATGGTTCTCAGATTTCTGGATCAATAGTGGTATCACAGGGCTGATGTCTGAGGTATCTTGTGGACCCAATGTTGCTTCCCTTGGGACCATTTTCTTATTCAGAGGTTCATCAAAATGGTCTTATATGTACTTCTAATAGGTTAAGTGATTCACTTAATTTAAATGGAAGGGTATAACATCACTTGCATTATTCCATGTTTCTTTTTATTTTAATTATTATTATACTTTAAGTTCTAGGGTACATGTGCATAACGTGCAGGTTTGTTACATATGTATACTTGTGCCATGTTGGTGTGCTGCACTATGCCACGTTTCTTAACACTGTGTGTGGACAGTTTAAGATGATTCACAATTGCTTCTTTTTGTGCTGTTGGGCATATGTTCATAAAAATAGATTGTAACACACATAAACTTTCTCATGTAATTAAAAACCATGTTAACATTTATTGTTTCTATTCAAGATTGCTAGACAAATATATAGCATTTTAAGCTAATAATTTTGAAAATATGTATTAAGCAAGACTTTTAAACCATATATTTTTGCTATATTAGATGTGTATCCCTGGTTGCAAATAATTTGATAAGCAGGAAAAGGCTTGTTGAAGGGTAGGTCATAGAGTCAACTGAAGGTGGTAGAATGACAAGGCAAGGGAATATCTGCCTCCCTTTAGCTTTAGTGGTAGAAACGGGGCTCTGCTTCCTACTTATTTTGGAATTTATCTCTCAAATTCGTAGTGTGTTTGGGTACTGAGAAATCACATATCTGCTATAGCTGCATCTGCTTAATGCTATGGATTTATTGAGTATGAGGGTTTTTAAAAGTATAAATGTAAATCATTTAATCAATTTTATTATGATCATTCAGCCATTCTTAGAATGTGCTAATTACTCTAGAAATAATGTTGAACTTTCATCTGTTCATTCATTTGAAAATATTTATACATAAGGCATGAATATGTTTCTGAAATGCTGAGATAAATAAAGGAAATTGAGATGGATAATACCATCGAGGAGCTTACAGTCTAGTGAGGGAAACAAGATAGGTCTGAAATTCACTATAACAAGTAGAATATGTTAAGGACCATAAGAGAGGTAAAAGGCACCAGGGCTTGGGATTACCTTGAGCTGTGTTGATCAAGAGAGGCCTTGGCTGGACGTGGGATTTGTCCATGAGTGATAGGGGAAAGGGTGAGCCAGGCTTGGGAAGAAAACCATGAAAGGAAAAATTCCATGTACTCATAGGTTAGGCAGTGTTGATGGGGACCACTAGTAATAGTAGCAACAAGAACAATACAACTAATATGCATGTATAACTTTACACTTTACAAAGAACTCCTGTCCACAGAAACACATATAATGTAGTGGTGAAAACTGCATGGTCTAGAGTCAGAAAACTTTGGTTCTGATTCGTAGCTCTGCTGCTGACTAACCTTATGACCTTGGGCAAGTTATTTACTTTGCCATTTCCTTTCTTTCATCACCTGAAAAAAAAATTGAGTTAGCAATAATACTGATTTCAGAGTTTTGAGGATTCTGAGCTTATATTGGAAATGGGGCTTGACACTTAGGGCCTTTCAGTCATGCTAGCCAAATTATATATCTAGATCTTCACACTAAAATTAGATGGTAGGAACTGTTATTATGCTCATGTGAAGACAAAAACTGCTCAGAGGGGTTAAATTATTTATTCAAGGGTACATAGAAAACTATAGAGCTGGGACTTAAACTGAAAACTTAAGCCCATTTTCACTGCATGACACTTTCATTCAAATAACTGAAATTTAAGAACCATATAGGTAAATTAATTCATTGATGTTATATGCAAGCAAAAGGAAGTTGCCATAGTTCATATTTTTGGAATTTCATTTAGATTTCTTGAGATCGATAAAGATACAACGTCCTAAAATGCTTAAAGGAATAAATAAAAGTTACAGAATTAGCCATTATAGTAGCTGATATGAATGTACATGAACAATTGCACTCATTTCATATCACAATATAATTTTCTCACTGAAGCAAAAATGAATTTTCTCCTTTGATGGAGCTTCATCTCTGCCTTACTGTGGAGTATGACATGAATTTTTATATCTTTCAAAGCTCTGATGAAGACAATATATTGAATAATGACATCTTTCGTTGTGAAACATCCACTCTTTCCTTTTTATTTCTAAATGTGGCCACATTCAGAACATTATTCTTAAACTTACTCTGAATTATTTATACTCTCTCTAGTCTTCATTTTAGGAGTTAAAAAATTTTGGTGAAACCATGCACAATAAGGATAAAAGTGACTCCAGCATGCTTGCACTAGAGTTAGATAGTGCTGGTGAAATATCTCATGCTGTTATTGGCTTCATGAAAACTAATAGCCCTGAGAAATTTAATTTAGAAAGCTGCACATTTTGAGTAATATATAGATTACTTGACATGTGGGTTATTATTCAATTGAGAGATTTTATATGAAAATGTTAAATGCTACTGGCAGTTGCTAAAGATTGTACTTTTTAATTATTCTATTTTTCACCTAATGTCTCTTCTTCTTTTGTCATTGACATTTTAGATTACTGACAGGACATTCCGTTAGCTTAAATGTGTATTATCACTCCAAGTGATATAGGCACATAGTAGGCACTCACTAAACACTTGTTATATAAATGATCTCAGTTTACCATGCTCACTATGTAGGTTACTACTGAAATTATTTTGGCTTCTACTTCTTTTTCAAGTATTCAAGGGATTTTACTGAGCTACTCAGCCTCAGTGTGATTAATGAAATTTCTAAGCATGTTAAAATTGGTGCGATCAAGTATCTTGGATCTGAAACGAAGGGGTTGTTGATTGAGTAAGCTTATGTCTCCTCTGACTGAGGCCAGATGCAAAAAAATAGACTCTCTTAACATGGGTTAAAGTTTCTGATTGAAGATACTCTGAATTGAACATGCAGGCACATAATAATGTGTTTTATGTACTTAACCAATTATTTATGTCCATATTTTAAGTCTCGAGTCTTCAGTTTTCATAAATAAGTGGATATGTACAATATTCTTCAGGTTTCGCTTTGTTTATATGATGTAGTTCTTTATACATATAGAAATATCCTAGTTTAATTGTTTCAGTGGGATTTCTCAAGTATCCATTTTGCTTTAGAAATAGAGCCACAATCGTATTTGAAAGCATTTTAGATATCAATAATGTATGCCAGGATTTTGAACATATTGCTTATCAAGTTAGATCTTTTTGTTTTTGTATGAAATATCTCAGAAACTAACTTTTGTATGTCTTTGATGATGAAGGTGTAAACTGTGATTAGGCAAACCAGTGATGAAGGCTTAGGGAACAGAAACCGCATCATACCTCATTAGGTCATTGTTGTCATAGAGACAAAGCTATATTTACCCAGACCTTTTACAGTGTAAGTGGTCAGCAGAAACTGGAGAGATTTGCAGAGATACAGAGGAAAAGCAAAATTATATACTTTTGCCAACCATACTCTGATTACTCAACGTATTTTGGGAACTGCTGGTTTTGAAACTTCTTCCAGTCTTTCTGGCTAAAAGTTGGAAGATGGTTGCCCATTAAAGGTGAATTTGTTTGCAGACAACAAAATCATTTGGAACTAAATATATGGAATAAAATAAGTATAATTTTTTCCTTTGATTTAAACCTATTTGGGACTAGTAAGTAATTAGTTACTTGTCTGGTTCTGAAGGCAGTTCAAAAGTTCAAAGGCAGTTCCATTGACAGAATTACAGCATTGTTGGAATAAATATTGGCTGAATTTGCTGAATAGTAAGGTAACCTTCCTAGGTGACTATTTTGAGGAACAGTGGTCTTTTGAATATTTAAGACTTGATATGCTTGTTTTAAATACATGTAGTCCCACCAGGCCTAGCATGCCACCAGCAGGGGGTGCCAAACACAGAACTTCGAGAGGTGCTAAAGAGACTTTGCAGTGGCCCTTGAGATAGCCATTATGGGCCTAGAAGAGGCAGATATTTTAACAATGGTATTACAATTACTTGTTGACCTTCCTCAGTTTTTTTAAGGGGGTTAGATTTTGGAAGTTGGAGACCATGGTTTGGAGAGGGTATTCATGGAGGTCACGACTAAGCCATCTCAAGCAGTTGCATCATTGTGGTTGTATAACAGACTTGCGCTGTTATGTTACCAATTTTTCCATCGCTTTCCTCATTTGAAGAGTCTGCTTTTCAAACAAAGCTCTGGTTACAACAATCAGAAGAGCACTCAAGTTGGTTTAGAAAGTGGGGGTGAGAAGAAAATAGCGCTTTTTCTGAAGAAAAAGAAATAAAGCTTTGCCAGGCCTCATTGGGATTGCAGCTAAAGGACTCCACTGAGGTAAATACTTTCCTGGCCTCTTGTCTCTGCCTTCCCTATATAGCCACATTTTTGTAAAGACGGAGCCTCACTTTGTTGCCCAGGCTGCTCTCAAACTTCTGGCTTTAAGCAATCCTCCCACCTGGGCCTTCCAAAGTGCTGAGATTACAGGCGTGAGCCACTGTTGCCCATCTGTTTTTGTTATTGTTTTTTTTTAAGATGATGAAAATGTTCTGAAATTAATTGAGGTGATGATTGCACAACTCTATGAATATAATTGAATTGTATACTTAACATGGGTGAATTGTATGTATGTGAATTATATCTTGATAAAGTTGGCCGGGCGCGGTGGCTCAAGCCTGTAATCCCAGCACTTTGGGAGGCTGAGACGGGCGAATCATGAGGTCAGGAGATCGAGACCATCCTGGCTAACACGGTGAAACCCCGTCTCTACTAAAAAATACAAAAAAACCTAGCCGGGCATGGTGGCGGGTGCCTGTAGTCCCAGCTACTCAGGAGGCTGAGGCAGGAGAATGGCGTGAACCCGGGAGGCGGAGCTTGCAGTGAGCTGAGATCCCGCCACTGCACTCCAGCCTGGGCGACAGAGCAAGACTCCGTCTCAAAAAAAAAATTAAAAATAAATAAATAAATAAATAAATAGATAAAGTTATGTGTGTTTTTTTTCAGTCATTGTCTGTAAGTGATGAATGTTAGTGATATTCATGTGGTGCTAGTGATCCCCTACCCAGCCCTGGTGGTCTTTCCACTGGTTGGTGCCTCTCCCTGGAACACTATGCCTCCCATTTTTTGCACACAGTTACTTTCTCACTGACGTCTAAAATTGCAAATCCACCTTTGGCTGGCACTTCTTAGCCTGCTCTACTTTTCCTTTTCACCATAGTATGTATCACCTCCTAAGATAATATACAGTTTACTTGTTTATTGTGTTTATTGTTTATTATCTCTCTCTCTCTCACACACACACACACACACACACCCCAAGGCAGAATGTAACCTCCATGAAAACAAGGATGATTGTTTTGCTCACTGATGTATCGCAAAGGCTTGGCACAGATGCCTGGCATATATAGTAGGTGCCCAATTATATAAAACACCTACTTCTAAAATTAACTTGTATCCAAACCATTTACTCTGTACTTACATTGTTGCCTGAAATACTTTAAGGAATAAAATTAAAATCATTACTGATTACCAGATATGAAGATACGAAACCCAGCATTCTTCTCTAGGCCTGTAAACCTTTATGTTAGTGGAAATAAAGTTAAGGAAGGCATTTTTTCATCATTTATCATTTATATTTATAAAGCACTTTATAAATACAAATATTTATAAAGCATTTGCAAGCCTCGGCCCTCAGAGGCAGCGTGGACCAGCAGGAAGAGCACTGGTGAGTCCTGAGATCTGGATTCAGACTTCAGTTCAGTCATGAATCGGCTGCATACTTTTGGCAGATACATATTTCCTAAGACCTTGGCTGCCCTATTTATAAAATTAGTGGTTATACTAGCTCTAACATTTTATTATCCTACTACAGGTATTTGATTTCTTCTAACTTTGACATGTAAAAATTATTTTAAAAGCATATCATTCTATAATTTGATTAGTTTACTATTTGACACTAAAGTACTTAAGATCTTATTTGCCTCTTCCCACACCAATACACACACATGCGTGCGTGCACACAGACACACACACACACATATGCATGCATGGCATGTGCATATTTTGAAGGTGCATAGTGCTTAAGAGCAGAGTTTGGCCCTACTCTGTAAATGTGTTCAGAAAACAATATTTAACACAGATACTGAAGGCAGCTTGTTTTTAACTTGTAGCTAAACATGACATTCAAATGTTAATTGGATGAATAAATCTTGTTCATTTTACAGACATGGAAATGTCAATGGAATAAAACTATTTATCACAAGATAATGGTCTCCCGCCGCCAGATAAATGCCAAGATGAAGATACTTATTGAAAATGTATCAAAATATTCTATTGCTATTTATTGAAAATAAAGGTTGAGGAAAAGTTAAAGTTCTTAGGTCAAACATGAGAAATGTCCTGCTTATGATGTCAGTTTAGTACTATATCAAAGATGATATGCATCGTATAGCAACATGGGAAAATTCTAAGAATAACAGTCTAGAAATGAATCTTTTAGGTTTGAGAATTACTAGAATGATTGTGTGAGGGCTGGGAGGAGATTCCTAATATTTATTGAGCTCTTATTATGTACCTAACACAGTCCTGGGTGCATTCACTAATGTAAGCCTCAAAAGAACAATACTCAGAAAGGATCATTTTTCTCATTTTGCAGGTAAAGTTAAAAGCAAAATAATTTGCACTCACATAGAGAGTAAGTGCCAACACCAGGATTTAAACTTAGTCCACTTTCCAAATCTAGTGTTTTTTCCCCCAACACCATACATTTCTAAACTTATACTAGA
Source organism: Colobus angolensis palliatus (assembly GCF_000951035.1). Classification (NCBI taxonomy): domain Eukaryota; kingdom Metazoa; phylum Chordata; class Mammalia; order Primates; family Cercopithecidae; genus Colobus; species Colobus angolensis. The sequence continues at coordinate 569,361 of NW_012115488.1, forward strand.
AAGTCTTAATACAGTGATTTTTGGAGCTCTTGAGTAGATTATTTCCATTATGCTTTGTTGCCTTTGATGACCAAATACTTCTTTGGTCTAAATATTCAGCATATTGCTATGTGAAATATCTTTAAGTGATATCCTCCATTAGCCCAAAAGAGCACACCCCTGAGTCTTGAGGGCCTTATAGCTCTGAATGGAGCAAGTTATACCGGATTCTAGCGTTAAGATACTTTCTTTCCAGCAGTGTATGGTTTGAAATCTTTAGGTGACTTCTTCTTTCTGCTTTCTTTTCAGAACTTAGATACCTATTTTTCCACTTTACTTACCTTGTGTATAATGTAAGTGCCATATTGGTCTTTGTAAAATACATCGTTTGGGTGGATACAGATGGATAATTGAAACAAAGAAAAAGAGCATTATTGTTCAATAAAGCTTTTACTGCCCTATTCATGCCAACCCTGTTCTACTGTCCCTTCCCACCCCAAGAGTCCCTTTCTCTGCCTGCCATGTACACCAAGTATTAATATCTCTCTTCCTTAAACCATCAGTGAGCTTCAGTCTTCTTCAGGCAGAGACCACTCTACTATAATATACTTGTCACAGTTTCCTCAGTAGATGATAGGCTCTTGTTAGGAGAAATTGTGTGTTTTTCTTATCTCTATTCTCCATGGTACCTGATGGAGTGATTTGGACATTATAGATACTCCATGAGAATGTGAAAGATGCATGGGTATGGCTTCTTTGTTTTAAGGACTAGAGGAAGTAGGAAGGATTCAAAGTATTCATAGTGCACCTTTGTGAATATGGGAATCTGTTTGTCTGTTCCTTTGCCTATGCTTGTATCTGTCAGTTCTCTCTAAAACACATTTGGATTTTATTTATTTTGTAAAATTCCTAGAGGCAATGAATGGGCAGATAATTTAAATGCTAGATGGATACAAAGCTGAGATGCTTGAATGTTTAAATTTCCCTCAGGAAGAAAATAGTAATTCATATAGCACTCTCTTGATATATAAATAGCATGTGCACTGAAGATCTTTCTAAAAGTCATGATATTCTTCCAAGAGTTTCAGATTGACACCAAGAACCATTGTGTCACATGAATTACTAACTCAATCTTTACCATGCACTTTCACAGATGGGAGACCTTTAACTCTGAAGGACATATGGGAAGGAGTTCATGAGTGCTATAAGACGCGACTGCTACAGGGACCATGGGACACTATTACACAACAGGTCGGAGAGTATTGTCATTTTATTGTATGCATTTTATTGTATTCTTTCCCTCTGCTCATCTTTTCTTCTAGTTCCCTCTCCCCAACTCTTTTCCCTATTTCACTCCTCTATATCTTTACATATTTCACCTCAAAGACAGTTTCTTTAAAAACACCTTCCCAGACCCAGTCTTGGTTTAGCCACCCTATTATAAGCTCTCAGAGTGTCCTATAATTATCCTTTAGGATGCTTATTCCAATGTTAAATGGCATATTAGGATGATTAAAAAAAATTGATGTCTGTTTTTTTCCACTATACAGATCCTCCTTGACTTACAATGGGTATACATCCTGATAAACCCATTGTAAGTTGAAAATATCTTAAGTAGAAAATGCATTTAATACACCTAACCTACTAAACATCATAGCTTAGCCTAACCTACCTTAAATGTGCTCAGGACATTTACATTAGCCTACAGTTGAACAAAATCATCTAACACAAAGCCTATTTTATAATAAAATATTGAATAGCTCCATGCAATTTGGTGAATACTTTACTGAAAGTGGAAAACAGAATGGTTGTATAGGTATCAAAATACCTTATCTTGAAGGTGTGTCACTTTTGCACCATGATAAAGTCTAAAAATTGTTAAGCTGGACCATCCTAAGTCTGGGACTGTCTGTACTGTGAGCTCTCACATAGGCAGACCATGTCTCTTTTATACTTCATTGCACATGCAGCACCAGCACAGTACTTATCATGTAGTATGTGCTCAATAAAGATGTATTAAGCAAATGAACAGAGAAACTAGGTTGGCTTATACACCAAGAAATACATGATGTGCCTTCTGTAATCTATACTGCTTTACAGTTTTACTCATAGATACATTTGCAAAAAAGAAGAGCTTTTGATGAATAATATGGTTGCAATAGTGATTTGCAAAAGTAGAGAAAATAGATCTGCAAAAGCAGATATAAAAAGTAGATTTGCAAAAGTAGAGAAAATAGATTTGTCAATCATGTAAGTCATTAGTTAATCAGTAGTTAATTATATTAGCTAAAATCAGTAGTTAATTATTTTGGAAATTAAAAAATACTCATCACCTTGCAACCAGTCATAATCTCCTTAAAAATAATTTTTACTTATATCAAAAATCTTATTTTTTCCAAGATTCTGTTGAGCCTAGTGAAAGCTTCCTTTAAAAATGACTTTATCAGTTATTAGAATTTTTATGCCCTCTTATATGTTTGATCATAATGACAGTTTACCTCCCAATCAACATGAGAATCCTTAGCATCTCGTAAGTAGTTCTTTAACAATGACCATTGTCTAGGTTTTAATTGAGGACAAAACTACCTTTAAGTATTTGTATCTTTCACACTGCCTCTCAAATTAATCTTTTCTCTTCCCACTATCACCCTCCTAGATCAAGCCCTCTGACCTCACGTGAAACAATTAGTAAAGCCTCTTCTTATCTGTGGTCTTCTGCTCCTTTCCTCTCTGCCCGCTACCTGTAGTCACATCTTTTTAACCACTGCTGTACTTATCTTACCTGTGCTCTATCTAACCTGCAGTAGTTTTCTGAGGGCCTATGGGATGTGGTCTAAATGCTTTGCCTGGGCATCAGAGGTTGCCGCTCCCTGGTTCCAACCTGCTCTTCTAAGTTTATCTTCTACTCCTCCACTCTACACAGCTCTTGCCAAACATGGTTATTCATCTCTCTATACTCCTCTTGTGCCATTTGTTCTTGTGATCTTTTCTAGATCTAATGCCTTCCCTCATTTTTCTGTATGCATTACCTCTTACTACCTGTCCTCTCATACATTCCTTTCTCTAAAACCACCTCAGCTGACAAAAATGGCCCCTCTGAAATCCAAATCTGTAGACCAGGCATTGGTGGTTGCTATGAAGAAGGATAATGTGAAATATGAGAAAACCAACCCTAAAGATTTGGCAAGAACATTTTATTTTATGCAAACTATTTTAGATTAACCTTTAAGTATATCAAGATGAGTGCTAAGAGTTCCAGCTTCTAGTGTCTTGTCAGTGGCCACAAACTGCACAAAAATTTGTGTTGTAGAGTCCTTATCCACAAGACCCAGGAAATGTTTGGTTGTAAGAGTCAAGAAATATGGCAAAAGATAGAGGAAAAAAGTGTTCAAAAATATATGTGTATTTAACTTTACACCCATTTATCAGTTCTTTCTCAATTCCTTTATACTCTTGAATCCAATTCTTACCATTTTCCTTTTCTGTCTCTAGCAGATAATTAATCTCCTCAATGCAGGCCTGTATATAGCACAATTTCTAGTGATCTATGATATTTTATATTTTAGTTCCATGTGTCTTGGTTCTGACCCATGAAATAAGAACAAGATTTTGATACGATGTTGCCATAGATTTCTTTTTATTGATAGAACTCCTTACATTGTTATTAAACTCACCACTGAACCAATCTGTATATAGATTGCTTTTAATAGAATTGACTAATGTCCTTCATTTTATAGTTATTTCACTGTCACACAGATAGCCTATTAGTGTACCATCTTTTTCCTCCCTATCATAGTATGGTATTACAGATCAAATCCTATCACAACAAGCATTACTATTTCTAACACCAAGGCTGGGGCTCACTTAATAGGAGGGATATTTGATATAACCATACTACAACACAACTGTAAAACTTAGGTGATCCTAGGATTTGATCTGTGAACAGATATCCTACTTCTAATAACAATGTTTATTTAAGCTTTAAAATTGCTCATCACAGTGCATGTCAAGGCATTACAGATCAAGTAAGGGAAACTTATTTGTAGCCATTGCACTACTTGGCATTTGAAAATCATCATGAATATTTCCTTTGGAGAGCTTGGCTTTTAATCCCAGATTGGTTAATGGGTTGGTATTTGTGTCTTCTTCTTTGCTTGAGATCTTTGGGAGAATGGGTCTTCATTTTTCAGTACCACATACGAAGAAAAAACAAGGTGTCCTCAGTGAGATGGAAGGGAAGAAGATGATACAGCACTAAGGAAGAATGGGCTGATAGAATATTGGTGGTGTTGAATAGTAGACACCGTTTTGCAGAATTATACTAAGGAATCATTAGCTTGCAGACTGAACATGATAATATGCTGTCCTCCAGAGTGGCTTAAAAACAAAAGCAGCCTTTGCATAATATAAAATGCATTACACTTCATTTTCAGGACTGATTGTGCTCATATAGTTTGTTGTTCTTCATCTTTAGTAATCACACTTCTGTTCTTTCAGCATTTGTCTTGATGATAAGGACCTATTCATGTCAGATGTAAACCCTCTCTTTTGAAGACAAGCCACTCATAAATCTCATACATTTGATTATGGTGATTACTTACCTGCTTTTGTCCAATATTACAGACTACCTATTATATCAACCCTGTAGCTTAATAAAAAAACTTCTGAAAGAAAGTTAACAGATACTTAGGTTGGATTTGCCTTAATTGTTATAGTGAGTGTTACAATAATGATCACTGGAAGGTGTTGGCTCTATGTTTTAAGAAAAGAATTCCTTTGATCTTGGCGTGGCCTAAAGTCACAAGAAAAAAAGGGTACCTTCAGTTTTACTTTAAGATATGTGTGTTTATGTGCTGGGGTGTATAGTAGTCAGATGAGTAATTTTTTCTTACTGGATTCTTTTTTTGAATTTTATATTATGGAAAATTTTAAACACATACAAAAGTAGAGATTATTGTATAAGGTGCTTATTAGCTGATGAAGAATTTGTTTTTTTCCATATCTCATCCAGTTAGTAACTTTTTTGAAGTAATTCCTAGCATCATTTTATTTCATCCCTACATATTTAAGTATTTTTGAAAGATAAGGGTTCTACTTGAATGTTCATATCAGTTTTATTTATAATAGCTCAAAATGGAAAAAAAAAAAACCCAGGTGTCTTCAGTGGGTAGATGGTTAAACAGAGAATAGCATACCATTACCATGGAATACTACTCAGCAATAAAAAGGAACCAATCATTGATAACACTCAGCAACCCAGATGAATCTTCAAATAATTATGCTGAGTGCAAAAAGGCAATCCCAGAAGTTGCAGAGTGTTTGATACCATTTCTGTAATGCTTCTGAAATGACAAAATCATGGACCGAAGAACAGATTTGTGGTTGCCAGGTAATAGGGAGTGTGAATGGGAAGGAAATGGCTGTGGCTATTAAAGAAAACATGAGGGAATCTTCTGGCAGTGAACATGTTCTGGATCTTCACTGAGTCAGTGTCAGTATCTTGTTTGTAATATTGTACTATAGTCTTACAAGATGTTACCATTGGGGGAAACTGGATAAAGGATATGAGATATCCTTTTGTATCATTTAAAAAATTTTTAAAGTGGAGATGGGGATCTCACTGTGTTCCCCAGGCTGGTATCGAGCTCCTGGCCTCAAGTGATCCTCCTGCCTTGGCCTTTCAGAGTGATGGGATTACAGGCATGAATCACTGTACCTCATCTCTTTATATAATTTCTTACAACTAAACATGAATCAACAATTATCTCAAAATAAAATATTTAATTTAAAAAGGTAAGGACTCAAAAAAACATAACCACAACTCGATTATCACAAATAAAATTATTAATAATTTCTTAATATCATTAAATAAGCAATTAATGTTTAAATTTCCCAAGTTCTTTTTTTTATAGTTTGTTTATATCAGGATCCAAAATAAGGTTTACACATTAAAATAGTTAACATATCTTAAGACTTTTGGAATCTTATAGATTCTCATTCCTCCATCTCTTTTTTTTCCTGGTAATTTTTTGTTGAAGAAACAGGTTGTTTGTTCTGTAGTGTTTTGCAGTCTTGATTTTTTTTTTTTTTCTAATTGTATTTCTGTGGTTTTTAGTATGTTCCTCCCTGTATTTTTTTATAAACTGGTAGTTAGATCTTGAGGCTTGATCAAATTCAGGCTCGATTTTTTGGCAAGAATACTTCATGGTTGTTTCTGAGTATGCCATCAGGGAGGACCTTATGTTTGGTTATCACTCTTTTTTGTGCTGTTTTACTGCCGTTGATGATTATTGCTTAGACCCATTAATTCATTAGTGGTTACAAGATGGTGATGTTCCAATTCTGTCATTCATTATTTATTAGTTGGACTACTTCTATAATGACAAAGTTTCTCTCTCCATCTTACTTACCTGAGGTATGCTTTGATTAGGAAGGGCAGGATAAATGCTTGATTCTTTCCCTTTGTGAGGTAGCTTTCAAGATAATGAGTTGGTTCTCTAGTATCCTCCCAAGGTATCCAAGAACTTAAAAAAATATGTCTTTATGGACTCACAGATATAAATGTTTTGTATGTGTCAGTTCATAGTAGTGGTTATCTTTATTGATGTTCAGTTTACCTCATCTTTAGCCAGTGGAAGTCTGGCCAAAGATGTCGGCTCTTGAGTCATTTTGATACAACCCATGTGGCTTTGATGGCTTCCTTGTTTAGTGGTATGACAAGTGGTTGCACATGCATGTTGAGCAATTCCTGCCCAGACTTGTTGGAGTCAGCCAAGGAGAACTGGTTCCTTTGGGAAATGGTAGTGCCTTTATCTGGGTGTTGGAGCCAGAGAGAGTGGATTTGACTCTGTATGCCACCACTTACTAGCTGCGTGATCATGGTTAAATTACAAAGATTCCGTGTCTTAGTTTGGTTTTCCATTAGAGGTAACAGTAGCATCTACACAGAGCATATGGGAAGACTAAATGAATCAATATATGTAAAATATGTTGTACATTGCCTAGCACATAAAGTATAGTAAATATATTATGTATTATTATAATCATAATCATTGTTGATTTTTTCCAGGTAAACATAGTTATTTCAGTGATTTTCTCAGCCATTGAAGATTAAACTATGCCAAATTTAGGATCCCCCCTTTCCACCCTGAAATTGATACTAAACTTCTGGACCCTAACTAATAATATCTACCCCAGGGGCTCTGTTTCAGTTCTGTGCTGCCTCTTTCTCCTTCTCTCTCTCACCCTTGCTGTCTCTCTCATCAAATCTTTGCTTTCTAGGACCACATCCTGACTTTTGTGGGCCTTAGACACAATTACCTTCACGGACTCCTTCCTCCATAAAAAGGTATTAAAATTATATTTTATAGCTGTATTATTAGATGACTGTATTCATACTATATATTAAAATACTTTCTTTGACCTACAAGTTTATTATTTTATTTTTTAAAAAGCAATTAAATTATTTTCATGGATTCCTAAAGGTATTGTAGACCCCAGGCACTGTGCCTACTCTGTCTAATGAATAAGTTGGACCTCACTCTTTTCTGCTACCGCAGCAGGGCTGCAGAAACATCAGGTGGTTGTCTCCAGTCCTTCTATGTTCAGAAAAGTCTGGCTGCCCCTCCTGTTTTACAGCTGCCTAAATATAATGATGATGATGGAAGGGACTTTTCTTCATGAAACCTACCGTGTACTAGAACTATATCCTCTCTATTCTCAAATTTCCAAACCACAAGAGATTCTATTGTGTTGTGTCATTTTGTACGCATATATATGCACACACATGAGCACGTGCACGTACACATGCCCCTCTTGGGAAATGGCCTTTTCAAAATTGCCTCTCTCCAAGCCCCTGCTTTCCTTCCCTGCTCTGAGGGGAGAGACTTGTATATGAAACTCAATCTGTATCTTATCTCCTTTTAAATATATAGTTTTTAACACTTGAACTGTGTGCTTACATTTGGAAACCAAGACTTTGGAGGTTCTTTATTTTCTGATTCCATATGTCTGGGAAAGGAGAGTACAAGTGAATGAATGAGGTTGGATGGATAAAAGTGGGAAGAAACTCGCTGATTATTTTCCTCATTTGATCCTACCATGCAAGTATTTAATACTATGTAAGAGTAAGTTTAAATGTTTGTACAGAGTGGAATAGGAGAAGCCTGTGCAGCACACATTTTGCATGTCCCAAATACCACTGAGTTTCCTTTTGAAGACTTTGGCGTGCCTAAAACATGCAAAAACATGATAATTAATTTTAGTGGGTTTCATTATGTTTCCATGATAAATTTCTCAGGGTTAAAAAAAAAATAAAAACACAACAAAAAATCATAACTCCTTAGGTACCTTTTGGTGAATAGATTGCTTTTGACTCTCAGTGATGCAGGAAGTCACTGGTTAAGGATTCTTAAATAATGAAGCTTGATATGTTGCCTGGTGATTTATAATGATGGCTGATAAACTGATGATTTAATTGTGCTTCCTCTAGTAATAATCTTAAGTGCTCAAGTGAAGTTCCAGTGATTGGCTTTCTTCTGAACTCAGTCTCCCTGGAGTCTTTAGGCATCTCTTTTACACAACATCCGATAACTGACTTTTAACTGTTTCTATGTTAAATAATACAAATCAATTAAAACACACAGCTGTTTAACAAAACTTCTCAGTGTTGGTATAGGTCTCGGTGGGTATTTCCTGATGGCTCATAATGACATCAATTTAGTGCACCTGGTAAGATCTGTGTGAACTGGAAGCAGTTTAATTCTTAAATGACGAGAAAATTAAGAAGCCTTTTGCATTGCTGCTGCTTCTTCAGAATCACTGCCAGCTTCCTTTGCAGGCTTCTTTCATGGTGGAGCTTTATTTAAATTGGACTGCAGTTATCATGTGATTGTTTTCTCTGTAATTTGCTGCTAATTTATTGAATCTGAGTTTCTAGGTATTAGCTGGGGATATTAATAAGCCATTTAGGGGGCAGGTTTATGGCAGCACAATGAATGTATCTACCTTGCAGGTTTTTTGTAGAAACCTTCCTGTGTTTTAGCAGTATTCAGTGATCCTGCCACACTTTATTGTCTTAGGAGTGTGAAATATACTGTCTTTGTTATATCCTTACTTTGGTATCTTAGAGTAGTAATGACAGTTCTGTTTGTCTCTGTCTCTACTAGTAATTTTATTTTTAGATTGTCCGTCTGTACATGCATTGTGACTTTTAGTGTTTATTAAATGTTGATGCTATGGGTACCATACATGTTCAGGGTACTTTCCATATTTGTTTTTTTTTTTTTTTTTTTTTTTTTTCCAGACGGAGTTTCGCTGTGTCATCCAGGCTGGAGTGCAGTGACATGATCTCGGCTCACTGCAACCCTCGCCTCCCGGGTTTAAGTGATTCTTGTGCCTCAACTTCCCAAGTAGCTGCAATTATAGTCATGCGCCACCACGCATGTATTTTTAGTAGAGAAAAGGTTTCTCCCCATTAGCCTGGCTGATGTTGAATTCTTGACCTCAAGTGATCTGCCCACCTTGGCCTCCCAAAGTGCTGGGATTACAGGCATGAGCCACCGTGCTCAGCCGATATTCTTTTTTTTATCCATTCAGAAATGTTTACTGTCATTCATACTCCATTGTGCTTTTCCTGTTTGGGGAAACAAACGCACATTTTAATGAATTTTGTTTGTTTCTTAGACTTTCCCTACATTAAGAAATATATGAAGAATGGCCAGGCATGGTGGCTCATACCTGCAATCACAGCTACTCAGGTGGCTGAGGTGGGAGGATTGCTTGAGCCTAGGAGTTTGAGGCCAGCCTGGGTAACGTAGCAAGACCCCATCTCTTAAAAAAAAAAAAAAAGGTTATTTGGTTGTAACTAATTTTTACCAGAAGTGTCCAGAAATCTCACCTTTAAATAAAAGGCATACAGGCCAGTCACGGTGGCTTACACCTGTAATTTTAATCCCAGCACCTTGGGAGGCCAAGGCGGGTAGATCACTTGAGGTCGGGAGTTTGAGACCAGCCCGGCCAACATGGGGAAACCCCGTCTCTACTAAAAATACAAAAATTAGCCAGGCGTGGTGGTGGGTGCCTGTAATCTCAGGTACTTGGGAGGCTGAGGCAGGAGAATCACTTGAATGCCCCTGGGAAGGAGAGATTGCAGTGAGCAGAGATTGTGCCACTGCACTCCAGCCTGGGTGAAAGAGTGAGATTCTGTCTCAAAAAAAAGAAAAAAGGCATATGAAACTTCTTTCTGTCTTTCACTAAGTAATTTATTTTTCTTTTCTTTTCTTTTTTTTTTCTTTTCTGAGACGGTGTTTCGCTCTTGTTGCCCGGGCTAGAGTGCAGTGGTGCGATCTCGGCTCACTGCAACCTCTGCCTCCCAGTTCAAGCGATTCTCCTGCCTCAGCCTCCCAAGTAGCTGAGATTATAGGTGCCCACCACCACACCAGCTACTTTTTGTATTTTTAATAGAGATAGGGTTTCACCATGTTGGTCAGGCTGGTCTCCAACTCCTGACCTCACATGATCCACCCACCTCAGCCTCCCAAAATGCTGGGATTACAGGTGTGAGCCACCACGCCTGGCCAGTAACTTATTTTGCTTAAAACTTTTTTGGCTTTACACCTTGGAGTGTTTGTGGAAAGTCCTAAACGCATATTGGATGCTGTTTAGGCATTGGTATAACAGTGCTTTCTCATCCAACTTTTACTTTCTAAAAATTTCTGACCACTAACTGCTCATTAAGTGTTTAATCTAAATAAAATGGGAGCTGATTTATTATTGGACTCCTATTGTATTAATTCCTAAGATATTTTATCCCATTTTAATGAGAGTTTAAGATATATAGCTAAACAGGATGTATTTTTTTATAAATAACCTGGATGCTGGTATACTTGGGTTTTATGTCTTTAAGTTGAAGTTTATTTCACTACATAATAAAAACAAGAGGCTGGTTAATGTTCTTTGTTAAGTGTACATCTGGTTGCACAGACTATTGCTTAGCTTTTTACCATCAAAGTTATGCTTTTGACTCAGCACATGCTTTGAAAGGCCTTCTTTTAAAGAATCTCCCAGCATTTCATTGATCCCTGGAATTACTATTTCTTTTTTTTTTTTTTCAAAACATGAACAATTTTTTTATTTTTTGAGAACTACAAATGAGAATTAAGGAATATCACAATTTCAAATCAAAATTATCATTATTATTATTATTATTATTTGAGACAGAATTTCCTTCTTGTTGCCCAGGCTGGAGTGCAATGGCACGATCTCAGCTCACTGCAACCCCTGCCACCTGGGTTCAAGTGATTCTCCTGCCTCAGACTCCTGAGTAGCTGGGATTACAGGAATGAGCCACCACGCCCAGCTAATTTTGTATTTTTTTTGTTTTTTGTTTTTTTGGATTTTATCTTTTTTTTTTTAATTATTATTATACTTTAAGTTCTAGGGTTCATGTGCATAACGTGCAGGTTTGTTACATATGTATACTTGTGCCATGTTGGTGTGCTG
>NW_012115488.1:585471-595737 GCF_000951035.1 Colobus angolensis palliatus
TCGGGTCTGCACAGGCCTCTGCTGCTTCCCCTGTTGTTGTTTTCCCCTGTCCCCAGAGGCGGAGTCTCAGTTGAAAATGCAGAAATCACCGGTCTTCTGTGTCGCTCGCGCTGGGAGTTGGAGACTGGAGCTGTTCCTATTCGGCCATCTCGAATTACTATTTCTTAAAAAGGAACAGCTTATCAATATAAAAATAAAATACCATTTAAAATATTAAATAATTAATTTTAATATTATTCATCTTAGCACATTTCATTTTGATAATTACCTACCATCAATTATTAATTTTTAATAAACATCTTAGTTCCCAGACTTCAAGTCTGAGGAATGTTTATATTCTTATTTCCAGTTTTTGAGAAAGGCGTTAATGGCGAGTACACAGTAAAGCAACAGCTCGGAGCAGGTGGAGAAGCCTGGGGATTGGGGGTGGGGACCGGAGGCAGGCACTGGACCTAGGGGGGAAATGGAACACAGGCTCCGCTGGTACACTTACCTGTGTATGTTTTGAGTCCTTAGGAAGGAGTATACGCTACGTCAGAAAGATGCTATTTGTTTTATCTAATTTTTTGTACAATCGTTGCTGTGTATACATAATTCCACCATGCAGTTATTGCACATTATTTTCTTCCCACTTTCTACTCCCTTCAGTTTCTCATCTCACTTGTCATTTTCTCTGGTTCTCTCCCATGTCAGCTGCAAAATTCTCCATATTACATTTGCAGCCTGTATTTTTTAGTTAAAGAGTTGGTCAATAAATAGAGTTAATACCAAAGTATATCAAGTATTTGTGCCAGTTACATTTTTTTGTAAGCTGATGTTATTTTCTTCAGTATATTAATGCAGCAGTACTTCCCTCTGTCCAATCGGAATTCCAAAACTATTTCAGGTGGTTTGTATACATACATTCTAATATGCTAATAATACCTAAATATACTATAAGCATCAAAGCAAGTGAATAATAACTAAATGATGGATGGGAAAAGATAGTTTTAATAGATAACACAAGCTAAGGAAAGATTTTGAGCTTTCTAAAATAACAAAGAACAAAAAGGGAAAGCCAATTACATACACTGCTTTCATTCTGTTACAGAAGGAAACAGACAAGATTATCAGGAGAGACAAACTTTTTCTTGTATTAAATTCTAGATAGATCATTTCACAACTATGAAAAAATAGTCTCCCTTTATAGATACCACTTAAACCAATTCCAGGAGATGGGGAGGGGGTGATGCTCAGTTGTAGTTGTGTGAGAGTGTTACACTAATGTACTCTGTGTGTGTCGGTTTATACTGTTAAAGTCTTTACTGGCAGCTTACTGTTCAAATTCAGCCTACAATTGTTATTTTAAGTGTTTTGAAATGTTTTTTAATTTTGTTTTTGTTTTTTGGTGTTTTTGGAGATAGGGTCTCACTCTGTCATTCAGACTGGAGTGCAGTGGCACGATCTCGGCTGACTGTAACTTCTGCCTTCTGGGCTCAAGCGATTCTCCTGCCTCAGCCTCTTGGGTAGCTGGGATTACAGGCATGCACCACTACAGCCCAGCTAATTTTTGTGTTTTTAGTAGAGATGGGGTTTCACCATGTTGGCCAGGCTGGTCTCGAACACCTGACCTCAAATGATCCACCTGCCTTGGCCTCCCAAAGTGCTGGGATTGCAGGCATGAGCCATCGCACCTGGCCATTTTTTAATTTGAATAACTTTAGACTGGATACGTGCTTCATGGTTAATCATGGTCACCTCCTCTACCTATTTCCTCCTACTGTCTGTTTCACTTATTTACTTTGCCTACCTGTCTTCAAAAAGCATTTGAGTTTTCCTGTTCTTATATTGATAAAAGATGCAAAGAAAGAGCTTAGAGATTCTGTATGGATCTGAGTATGAATCTCAGTACATATTTTGCATTGTCTTCAAATAAAAGTGGTATGAACTAGGCTTAAAATTCTTTATAATCATTTTTTCTGATTGAAAAAATATTATAAACTGAAAATTTTTAATAAAATACAAAATATCATAAAGAAGAAAATAAAAATTATTCATAATTCCAAATGTTAAAAGTTACCACTGTTAACCTTTCAGTGTTAACTTTCCAGAAGTTTATATATAGCTTTATCTATAATGTATATTCATATATATTATATATAAAAATACACAGGCAAATGAATCATACTATGCACCCTTTTATTTTGAAATTTACATCACAGACATTTTTGCACCCCAATATTTAAATACATCTTCGTTTTCCGTTTAATAATTGTGTAGAATTCTGGCCAGAATTCTACACAATTCTGGCTCACGCTTGTAATCCCAGCACTTTGGGAGGCTGAGGCGGGTGGATCAAGAGATCGAGACCATCCTGGCCAACATGCTGAAACCCCATCTCTACTAAAAATACAAAAATTAGCTGGGTATGGTGGCGCACGCCTATAGTCCCAGCTACTCAGGAGGCTGAGGCAGGAGCACGGTATGAACCCAGGCGGAGGCAGAGCTTGCAGTGAGCCGAGATCGTGCCACTGCACTCCAGCCTGGGCGACAGAGCGAGACTCTGTCTCAAAAAAAAAAAAAAAAATTGTGTAGAATTCCATTGTAAGGTAAGGCCATAATTGTTTTAACCAATTTTATGTTGTGAACACTGAGTTTTTAAAAAATATGTATTACAAACAAGTTTCTAAGTGAACATCCTTTTATATATAATTTATGCAACTGTCAAAATTATTTGGAATAAATTCTTAGAAGTGGAATTGGTGAGTCAATGAGTATTCACGTTTTAAAGGTTTTGTTAGATATTCCCATGTCAATCTCAGAAAAGATGTACTAATTCTAAGATGCCAGCAGTGTCTTAGAGTACTCATTTCTCAAAGTACTCACTGATACTGGTCATAATCATTCTTCTTAATGTGTTACAGTCTGATGTCAACCAGGCTTTTGATTGGAGTCACATATCAATCAACTTAACACTGAAGTTACTGATAAATAGCTGAAATGTAGGTTTTTCTTGCAAATGATTGGCACATACATTTTAGACTCTGGAGTAGTTGACATCTTGTCAGAATTAAAGGGTCTGATTTATATTCTTACCAAAGCTGTCCAGAGTTGGTCTGCAGGAGTACCTGCCAGCAGGGCTGGGCTTTTCTTTGTAAAATTCATTAGATTTGCATAGATGGTTGAGCAGAGCTCCATGGAAGCCCTTAAGTTCTGCTCCTTTAAGCGTGGAAATACTACTTCACACGTATTCTTTCACTTAGTCTTTGAACACCCTTATGAGGTTGATACGATTCTGCACACTTTAGAGAAGGGGAAACTGAGACAGAAAAAGATTAAGTAGCATGTTAAAGGTCAAACATCTAAGTAAGAGAACTGGAATTAGAACTCAGATGCCATACTAGGGAGCTCATGTCTTTAACCACTGTGTTTTACCTTCTCCCACAATAATAATCTTACTCTCAAAATGGTATTATATTAAGATTATTATTTTAAAGCAGACCTGATCAAGTTTTAGGTCATGAACCCCTTTTGAGAATATCATGAAAGCTCTGGACTCTTTCCCCAGACACACAAACTACCGCAGCCCTAATCAGGAGTCCCCTAGGACTCATCAGGACATCCAAATCCTTGGAACTTGTAATAGCTGTAGTGGATTAAAACTCAGCTTCCAGTCTGTCCTTCTTCTCTAATGCCCTTCCTGAACTGCAGACACTGGAAAGCTAATACATAGTTCTCACATGTCTCAAATAGGGGTCTGAAGTTGGTTCAGGAATATCAACTTTTTTTTAGATGCATTTGTTCACGATTTGGAAGGCAGAAGCATGTGCAAACTGCTCTTGTCAGCAGCATTTCTGGCATGGAGGTTGTCTACGTGACCTTCACAGAGGCTTCATTGTCCAGAGGACGGGGCATCTATTTTGCTGGTGGGAGTTATAGCAGGTGTGCTGTGGCTCTGGAAGTGGCACATAGGGTCAGGTTTTTGTTCACTGGAGTGGGGATGTGATTTTAGAATGACAGATTCCTGACCCCAGAAGAGGCAGTAGGTCAGATGGTGTTCAGTTCTGCAGGATTGCTTCAGGAATGTTTCCTGGAAAGTCATCTAGAATTTGTTTATTCTGTCCTCTCTCCCTATTCAACTAGCCAGAGAGCTTCAAGTAGAGCGTAGATGCTGGTTTTTCCAGCTGAACATTGAGTGACACCATATTATATAGCTTGGCCCAAAGGGAGTTTCTTCAACAGATTAGGGGTTGGGCTCTGAAGTCAGAAACACTTGGGTTCTTACTCTGGTTCTTCGATTTATTAGCAATGTGACCGAGGACAGTTATTAGGTGTTTCACCTTCCTCATCTGCAAGATAGGAAATTATTTCCACATAAGGAATATTATAAGGATGATTCCAATGGGTTGTTGTGGGAATTATGTGAGTTAGTGCATGTTAATTTCTTAGCATTGTGAGGCACATAGTTGATACTATGAATATCTATTATCATTAATCCATAAATATCATGAAAAGGAAAAGCAGTGGACATAATTTCTATTCCATATAAAATAAAGCACTGCTGGTCAATAGAATTGTTGAGCTTCAGGTTTCCTACAGCAGTACATTCACAGGCCGAGACTTACAGCTTATTGAGGAGGAAGCTGACATAGTGTACTTAGTACAGTTACTTACTTACATAGTGAATTGTGTCGTTTTCATTCAAAAGCAGACTTAGAAAACTGAATTCTCTGGTAGCAAAATTCTTTCCTCAGGAGAGACCTTCAGTTTTAGATGATTGGTTGGTTATGCTGTTTACTGTGAGGTGGGTTTGGCAGATCACAATAGGTATGTTCCAAGGCTGCAATGGCAGGAGAATAGCCCATCTGGGCCTCAGTGAGAATCTGCCTCCATAATGCTTCTCTCCCAGCCACGCCATTAGCAGGTGCATTCTACAATCTAAAGTTGTTATTGGGCCTGTAGCTAAACCTGCAGCTTCCCATTGAAATACAGATGTATCCTAGCATGTCCTACAGTTCATCTAGAATTGAAGAGTGTGAATATTGTACTCAATTTTTTAAACCACATGTTGGTGAAAGGAGTTAAATTGAATACATGTCTAAGTAGCTTCCTCTGATCAATAGGCTCATTTTCTGACAGGCTTTCTCCCCTATCTCCATCCCTAGCCCTATTCAAATCATCTTTAATAACTGAGATTGCAGTGATCTGTCCTTCACAGACTCACATGGCAGTTCAGGTTTTTCAAATATAAACTTGTTCATATATAGCTAGGGTAAAACCTGTACTGGAGGATAGTCAGAACAAGGCAAAGCCTTAGACTGTGAAAGGTCGTCTGTGGTAATCCACTTAAAGGTTCTTACAGCCTTCCTTCCCCTACCTCTACTTAAAGGTCTTCATACGATCAAATTAATTGCAAGCAACTGTTAAAGGACTGCAAGCAGCTGTTAAAGGAGAAAATAAGTTTAAGGGTGAGTTCTAAAAAATAATCACTTTTGATTCACCAAAGTCTATCTCATTGGTAGAAATAAACAGAAAAATGGAATTATTTTTTACATTAAAAAATTTAATTTCAATTTTTTCACAAGCATGTTTGACATCAGTTCCTTTATCAACAATGATCAACAAGGCTCAATGATCAACAGTGATAGTTTCTTGGATATGCAAATGACATTTCTCCTTGGACTTTGCTTTAGGAGAATTAAGTCTTAATTTCACACAAGTTTAGTGAAATGTTTTCCCCATTTATCAAGGCTGTCCCCACAGCTGTGGACCATGGGGGAAAAAATTGTCTCACAGTATCTTTCTTCTGCTGATGAAGCTTTAATAAAATCATCATTTCTTGTACTCCTGTCTCATGAAATTATTATGTCAACTAACTTGTGTTTCATACTGGGTTCAGGAAAGCACCATACGTGAGTGAAGACACATTGGAACTAGTATTTGTGTGTGTGGGAAAAGGGACACATTTGGAAGAAGCCAAGTAAAATAGGTGGGTCTTTGGAGCCCTCCACCTTACTTCAATCAGAGTACCTCCATTTTCTTCTGTTTTATGGTATCTTAAAAGATCTTATTTGCAGAAAGTGTTCTGGTGCTTTAAAATGTTTGTAAATGGCTGAGCTAGAGGGCACATTGCTTAGATGTAATTTGAAAGACTGTCAAGTTAAAGGCAGGCAACTGACATTGACTTGTGTTTGGACAGAGGGAATTTTAGTATTAAGATATGAACTTAAATATTCCTTATTCAACAGGTCTATATTTTAAGATAGTTATCAGGAATATATAAGTCCATTTTGTTTCTTAAAAGTTGCTCAGAAAAAAAAAAACAACCTTTTTTGATCTTAACTGAGATCAATGTGGCCAAGCCTACCTTTGTATCTGCTAAAATTATTTTGTTGAGTGATTGAATAAAAATAGTGCTTAGATCCCACAGCCTTGGATATTGGATAGTATGGATTTCATTCTTTCACATGGAGGCAGCTTCTAACCTCTAAAAATAGGATCCAAAAAGAAGGTGATCAGGGCTTTTGAATTTAGTTCTTTTTCCTGGCATCTTATAGGAGACAGGCTTTTGGCCTTGTAGGTATGCTCTGGAACTTCCTTGGAATCAGAAAATGTAGCCAGTTAACTTGGAAACTAAGGCGCTTAGGTTTCTATCGCTGCCAAAAGTGATTCCCTTGCTTCTGAGTTATTAAGCTAACCTAGCTCACTTATACCTTTGATAAAGATGGCCAAACTGCACATGTACCAAAGTGGCTCAGGGAAGTCACCCAGGTCACCCCATCTTCCTTGCTTGTTCACAGTCTGCTTTCACTCTTGTCTCATTCTTGCCTGGCTTCAAACACTTCAAGCACTTTGCTTTGTAACCTAGTGTTGACCCTGCTGGTCCCATGAACTTGGTATTTGAGAGTAGACTTCTTGATGCACAAGCCTGAGCTCTCTCTTGCCAACATTTGCTTTGATCTTGGTTCCCTATGTTACTTGAAAAAAATTCCTCCTGTCTTGTTCTGGCTAGCAAACAATACTCTATTCCCAAACTTGGCAGGACCTCTCTAATCATACCAAACTCTTTTTAGCCAGAATTGGACAGAGACTAAAGAAATCTGAAGTATAGCATAACCAATCAGTCACTGAGATGGGAGGTTTTCTAAACCAGTCTAAAGACAGTGGTGACTGTCTGGATGATGGTTTGCAAATCTTAAGGGAGTAAAGCGTAGGTCACTGAGGGTCAGTCCAGAGGAGATCTTGGAGAGAATTGTATGAGCAGGCAAAGACTATGTTTATCAGGAGTTTACACATGCCAGTCAGTGTCTTAGTTGGACAGGAGAAACTGGGATGTTTGGTAGAGAAAAAGCTAGTAGAGTGGTTTAATTTAATGCTAAGATATGATTCCTGTGTACTGGCCAATTTGATTTGGCAATGTGGTAATAATTCATAGTTACCATTTCCTGAGTACCTATCATATGCTAGACTCTCTGCTAGGGACATTTAGATAGATGAGCTATTCTTCATAATGACCCTTAAAGTAGGTATTATTCTTCTTATTTTCCAGATGAGGAAACTGAGGCTAAAAGAATGTAAGTAATTTGCCCCCAAGCTAATAAATGGTAGAACCAAGATTCAATTCTAGTCTTTTTTAAGTCTTGGTTTGTTTTTCTATTGCAACTGGTTTTAATTTGAATAATTTTGGCCATACTCCATGAGTGATTTAATCTGATGTAGCACATTGCTGGTAAAACAGATCCCATCAGAAAAACCTGGGGCATGTCTTGACTTTTTTTATGGAGCTATAATTTACATTACATAAAATTCATGGCTTTAAAGTGTACAATTCAGTGATTTTTAATTTATTCACAAGGTTGTGCAACCATCGTCACTATCTAATTCTAGAACATTTTCAATTCTAAAAGACTATATAGCCCTGAGATGGGAGGTTTTCTAAACCAGTCTAAAGATAGTGGTGACTGGGTGATGGTTTGCAAATCTTAAGAGAGCAAAGTGTACATCATTGAGGGTCAGCCCAAAAGAGATCTTGGAGGGGGTTGTATGAGAAGGCAAAGACTATGTTTATCAGGAGTTTACGTGTACTCCCATTCCTTCCTCCTCAGCCTTTGGCAACCACTAATTTAACTTTTGTCTCTATAGAGTTGCTTATTCTGGAGATTTTATATCAATGAAATCAAACACTATGTGGCCTTTTGCTTATAGCTTCTTTCATTTGGCATGTTTTCAAGGTTCATCTATGTTGTAACACATATAAGTACTTTATTCCTTTTGGTGGCTGAGTAACATTCCATTATAATAGATATATGATATTTTGTTTATCCATTCATCGGTTGATGAACATTTTGGTTGTTTCTACTTTTTGACTATTATGAACAATGCTACTATGAAGATTATGTACAAGTTTTTGTGTGAATATGTTTTCAGTTTTCTTGTGTATATACCCTAGCAGTAGAATTGCTGGGTCATGTAGTAACACTATGATTTAATTTCAAGTAACTGCCAAACTAATTTTTACAGAGGCATCACCATTTTATATTCCCACCAGAAATATATGAGGGTTAAAATTTCTCCCCATCTTTGCCAGTTCTGTTCCACTTGGCATTATCTTTCTTTTTAATTATAGCTATTCCACTGGGTGTGAAGTATCCAATTGTGGTTTTGATTTGCACTTAGCTAATGTCTAATGATGTTGAGTATTTTTTCATGTGCTTATAGGCCATTTGTATTTCTTCTTTGGAGAAATGTATACTCAAATCCTTTTGCCCACTTTAAAATTAGGTTTTTTAATTGTTGAGTGGTGAGAGTTTTAAAATATATTTTGAATACTAGACGCTTATTGGCTATATGATTTACAAATTTTCTCCTATTCCATCGGTTGTCTTTTCCCTTTCTTGATAGCGTTCTTTGGCTCACAAAAGTTTTTAATGTAGGTAAAGTCCAATTTATCTATTTTTTATTAGATTTATTTTGCCTTAGGTATTATATCTACAAAACCGTTATGTATCCTAAGGGCACAAAGATTAAACCCTATGTGGTCTTCTAAGGCTTTTATGGTTTTAGCTTTTACATTTAGGTCTTACACCTATTTTAACTTATTTTTGTATGTAGCAATGGGGTAGGGGTGCAAATTCATTCTTTTGCATGTATTAATAAATATCCAGTAGTCTCTGAACCATTATTTGTAAAGACTATTCTTTTCCCACTTAATTGTCTTGGCACCCTTATCAAAAATCAACTTACTGCAGATGTATGCATTTATTTCTGGATGCCAAATTCCATTCCACTGTTTCATATGTCTATCCTATGTCAGTGTCACACTGTCTTGCTGACTGTGGTTTTATAACAGTAAAGCTTGATAGTCAAGCTTTTTGGAATTGGGAAATGTTAGTCTACCAACTTTTTTCTTCTTTTTGAATATTGTTTTGGCTAGTTTTGGTTCTATGCATTTCCATATGAATCTTAGCATCAACCTCTCAATTTCTGCAAAAATGTTAGTTGGAATTTTGATATGGATTGCACTGGAGCTATACTTCAATTTGAGGAGAATTGCCATCTTAAGATTCTGTCTTCCAAGCCTGTAATCCCAGCACTTTGGGAGGCTGAGACAGGCGGATCACGAGGTCAGGAGATCGAGACCATCCTGGCTAATACAGTGAAAGCCCGTCTCTACTAAAAAAATACAAAAAACTAGCCGGGCGAGGTGGCAGGCGCCTGTAGTCCCAGCTATTCGGGAGGCTGAGGCAGGAGAATGGCGTAAACCCAGGAAGCGGAGCTTGTAGTGAGCTGAGATCCGGCCACTGCACTCCAGCCTGGGCGACATAGCGAGACTCCCTCTCAAAAAAAAAAAAAAAAAAAAGATTCTGTCTTCCAATTCATCAATATGGAATGTCTTTCCATTTACTTAGATCTCTTAATTTCTTTCAACACTGTTCTATAGATTTTTCAGGTTACAAGTCTTGTATTTTTTTCATTAAATTTATTCCTACACATTTTGTTCTTTTTGATGCCGTTGTGAATGGAATTGTTTTCTTAATTTCATTTTCATATTGTTCTCTGCTAGTGTATAGAAATACAACTTTTTTTTGTGTATTTTTTGTATCCTGTAACCTTGCTGAACTCTTTTATTAGCTCTAATAATTTTTTGTGGATTTATTAAGATTTTCTTTGTAAAAGATCATGTCATTATGGCAAGTTTTGATTTTGATGACACGGAGAATACAGGTAATAGCATGTTGTCTGAAAAATAAATTGTTCAAGAACCAAAATTCTCTAACCTTAACCAGC
>NW_012115488.1:596009-624228 GCF_000951035.1 Colobus angolensis palliatus
ATCTATCTATCTATCTATCTATCTATCTATCTATCTAAGTAAAATGATTTGTTCAACCAAACCAAGTTCTTTTTACTATATCGCATTCAGCAGTTCAGGTGACTTATCTCAGCTGAGCTTCAGTGCCCTGAGAACTCTTTTTGCCAAGGGCTGGAGTTTAGTAAGAAGACCATTTCTTGATCTATGATGTTTTCCTCAGTTCCTGGCTAATGCCTGGTATTGTGTGCCCTGTTCGTGGAAAAATAGAATTCCTCACATACTTTAGAGTGAAATATGAGGGAAATTGAGAAATACAGGAGGACTGGGCCTATGGAAGGTTGACTAAGGTGATTTAGTTGGTAATGCAGAGTATTTTCCTTGAGATTTTCATTTAATTCACTTGCTTAATTGTAGGTTTTTTTGGAAATTTACTTTTTAGACATTCTTACTAAATAATATTAGACTACATAAGGAGGGAGTGGTATAAAAAATTTACCTTTACTTAAGTGAAGTACAAGATGAGCAAAAGAAACCAGATTTGCATTTAATAAACGAAACAGAATGCTAAGTCGCCCAGGCTGGAGTATGGTGACAGGATCATGGCTCACTGAAGCCTCCACCTCCTGGGTTCAAGTAATTCTTGTGCCTCTACCACCCAACATGGTAGGTGGTTGGAATTACAGGTGTGCACCACCACGCCTGGCTAATTTTTGTATTTTTAATAGAGAGACGGGGTTTTCCTGGTCAGGCTGGTCTTGAACTCCTCCTGGGCTCAAATAATCTTCCTGCCCCAGCCTCCCAAAGTGCTGGGATTACAGGCAGCCAAGGATGTGCATTGTCTACATGTTTTCTGTAGTTTTAGCCTTAACTTTAAACTCAGTCCCCCAAAACAGAGATTTTACAACCTGAATCTATGGTCTAAGAGGTTATTGCTCTCATTTTGCCACATTCTAAGGACAAGCCACTGTTATTATTTTAATTGAAGAAATTCCCAAAAGGGAACAGTACTTGGGACTGGGGGACTTGCTTGAAACTGTTTAATTGCTATTTTGCTTGACTTTTCACCTTGACTCTTCTGAACACCAAGCATCCTGATTTTGTCAGTGAAGTATTACCTAATGTTCAGTATGATCATTTACCATTAGCTTCCTAGAAGGAGCATGATATGCAGTAAACATTTCCAGGTACAACATTCAGCTTTCACACTGATACATTATATAGCTAATTTTCTCCTCATTTTTCCTGAAAATGTTCCAGTTAAAAGCAGGCAGCTTCTTCTGATCATTGATCTCAGCCACAGGGAATCTTCAATGCAAAATGCTCGTATTTATTTCTTTTTAAAAAGAAACCTGGTAAAAAATTTTGAAATTTTAGTAAGAGTAATGAATGATTTCTGCTGTTATTAAAAGAAAACAAGGTAAGGAATCTTCAACTTAAAACAGTATCACCATTATTAATTGATAAACATTTTCCTGGACTCTTATTTACTGATTTTTGGTAGATTTTTCTCAGAACTTGAAAACTACATTTATTTCTTGGTAGAATTTGTGTGCTTGTGAGAGTGTCTCAAATTTTATTTTTAATAAATTTCCCAAGTCTTGACAGCTAACTAGGCTTGCAAGTCTTTAAAATGTATTGAAAGGAGCATAGATTTTATAGCAAGAAAGAGGCAGGATTCAAAGGTGCTTCTCCCCGTGGTATGTCTTGGGGTAAATTACCTGAAACTTATTTTCCCTGATATCAATACAGCCATCTTAGCTTTCTTTTGGCATTTGTTTGGTAAATCTTTCTCTACCTTTTAACTATTAAACTTGCTCTGGTTTATTCATTTCCTTGCATATAGAACATTATTTTTAAAAATTTACATAAAGTTTACCTTTTTTAGCAGACAGTTCCTTAAGTTTTAGAAAATGCAGAGATGTGTAACTGACCAAAATCAAGATACAGAGCACTTCCATCCTTCCTCCACCCAAATTCCCTTGTGCAGCCCCCTTGTAGCCAACCTTTTCTCCCACCCCAAACCCTTATTCTCTGTCCCTATTGTTTTACCTTTTTCGGAATGTCATATATGGATTTCTAGGCTTTTGATTCTGGCTTCTTTCACTTAGCACATATATTTGAGGTTCATTTATGTTGCAGTATATATCGATAGTTTATAACTTTTGCTGAGTAGTATTCCATTGTATGAATGTACAGCATTTTGTTTATCCTTTTACTGGTTGAAAGACCTTTGAAGCTGATTCCAGTTTTTGGTGATTAAGAATAAAACTACTAAAAACACTCATTTGTAGGGTCTTTGGTTGACATAAATTTTCATTTCTCTTGGATAAATACTTAGGAGTAAGATTTCTGATCTGTATGGTTTTTTTTTTTTTTTAAATGCCAGACTATTTTGCAAAGCATTGGAAGCATTTTATACTCCCACTAGCGATTTCTGGGAATTCCAGTTCCTCCATATCTTTACCAGTGCCTGGTATTGTCAGTTTATTTATTTACTTAAACTATAACATAGATGTGTAGTAGTATCATAGTATGGTTTTTGTTTTGCACATATTTAATGGCTAATGATGTTGAATATCTTTTCATATGCTTGTTTACCATTCATATATTTTCTTTGGTGAAGTATCTTTTCAAATCTTTCCCTAACTTCTTTTTTTTTTTTTTTTTTGAGGGACATCGTCTGACTCTGTTGTCCAGGCTGGAGTGCAGTGGCACAATCATAGTTTACTGCAGCCTCGAACTCCCAGGCTCAGGAGTGATCTTCCCACCTCAGCCTCCTGAGTGGCTGGGATTATGGATGTGTGCTACCACTCTCAGCCATGTGCCCATTTTAAAAATTGGATTCTTTTTTTTTAGAAAAATTGGATTATTTTATATTCTTATTGTTGGGTTTTGATAGTTCTTTATATATTCCAGATATAAGTCCTTTGGCAGATACATGATGTGTAAATACTTTCTCCCAGTGTATGACTTCTTTTTATTCTTTTAATGGTGTTTTTCACAGAGCGAAAGTTTTTAATTTGTATGAAGTCCAATTTATTTAAAAATACATTATTTATTTATTTACTTTGAGACATAGTCTCACTGTGTTGCCCAGGAGTGCAGTGGCACAATCTCACTGCAACCTCTGCCCCCAAGGTTCAAGCAATTCTCCCACCTCAGCCTCCTGAGTAGCTGGGACCACAGGCACCTGCCACCACACCCAGCTAATTTTTGCATCTTTAGTAGAGATGGGGTTTCACCATGTTGGCCAGGCTGGTCTTGAACTCCTGACCTCAGATGACCTGCCCACCTCAGCCTCCCAAAGTGCTGGGATTATAGATATGAGCCTGTCCTAAAAATGTATTTTTTAAATCTGCTGCACTTTTGGTATTTTATCTAAGAATTGTTTGCCTAACCCAAGGTCACACATATTTTTTCCTAGACATTTTATTATTTTATTCTTAAGCTTATGTCTAGGATTTATTTTGATTTAATTTTTATGTAAGCTGTGAGGTTTATTTTATTATTTTGTATATGAATGTCCAATTGGTGCAGCACCATTTATTGAAAATATTATGCTTTCTTGATTCAGTTGCCTTTGCACCTTTGTCAAAATCAATTGACCATATTCGAGTGGGTCTGTTTTTGGACTCTCTGTTCTGTTTCATTGATCTATTTTTCTGTTCTTCCACCAATACCACATTGCCTTGCTTATTGTAGCTTTATATTAAATCTTGATAAACCCTGTCTCTAAAGAATGAGTCTTCCAACTTTGTTCTTTTTCAAGAAAGAAGCTTTAACTTTCTGTATAAATTTTTGAATCAGCTTCTGAATATCCACAAAAAATACTGCTGAGATTTGAGCTGGGATTGTGTTGGATCTATGGGTTGATTTGGAAAGAATTAACCTCTTAATGAGTCTTCCAATGTGTGAATAAGGTATAACTCTCCGTTCTTGTGTGTCTTCTGTGCTTTCTTTCATTAGTATTTTGTTGTTTTAAGCATGAAGATCTTGTATACATTTTCTTAAATTTTTATGTAAATATTTCAATTTGGGATGCTATTATGTTTAGTATTTTTTAAAGTTTCAAATTCTAGTTGTTCATTGCTAGTATATAGAAATACAATTAATTTTTGTATATTGTCCATAGGTCCTGAGACCTTGCTAAACTCACTTATCAGTTCTAGGAGCTTTGTTGTAGTTTGGGGAGGGGTTTTCTATATTGACAATTGAAGACAGTTGTGTTTCTTCCTTTCTAACCTTTCTCCTTTTTTCTTGCCACATTGCACAGGCTAGGACTTACAGAATTATGTTGAATAGCAATGATATGAGAGTCATGATGGTTAATTTTATGTGTCTGTTGGCTAGGCTATAGTATCTAGATAGTTGATCAAACATTATTCTAGCTGTTTCTGTGAAGGCATTTTTAAAATTAGATTAATATTCACATCAGTAGATTTTGAGTAAAGCATATTGATGGGTGGGCTTCATCTGGTCAGTTGAAGGCCTTAACAGAAAAAAAACAAAACAAAAACAAAAAAAAAAACACAACTGACCTCCCCTGAGCAAGAAGGAATTCTGCTAGAGTCTTTTGGACTCTAAATGCAACTGTTCCACCTGCAGACTTTTGAATTGCCAAGCATCCACAATCATGTTAGCCAGTTCCTTAAAATAAATCTGTGTCTCTCTCTTTCTTTACCTGTATCTATACAGGGGATGACCTAAGACTTTTATTTGTACACAGAATTAGGGGATCCATTTCTCCAGCTATGTACTCTCCAGTATTTCTCCCACACTCTAGGGATCTCAGAGGCTCTATTTCCTGGGCTTCTCACTGGAAAGTCAGGGCTTCTCTTGGAATTTTCGCTTCCAGATCTGCTGTTCCATGTAGTTCTGTGTGACTAGTACTACTCTTGAGCAAAACAGCAAAAGAAAAGAAAGAGAAACAAACAAATTAAAAAACAGGTATTCTGCAGCCTTCAGGTCATACTTTTCCCTTTTCCAGTTCCCCTGGCCTGAAACACGTTTCTCTCAAGGGTTTAAGCTGCCATTGCAGTGCAGGTCTATGGACAGGGGTCTATGGACAGGTCTATGCAGGCCTTTGGACAGGGGTATGAGAGAAGAAAGAAAAAAAGACAAAAGAAGTAATGGGGGGCTGGGTGTGGTGGCTCATGTCTATAATCCCAGCACTTTGGAAGCCGAGGTGGGTGGATCACCTGAGGTCAGGAGTTGGAGACCAGCCCGGCCAACATGGTGAAACCCCGTCTCTACTAAAAATACAAAAATTAGCCAGGCATGGTGATGCACGCCTGTAATCCCAGCTACTTGGGAGGCTGAGGCAGGAGAATCGCTTGAACCTGGGAGGCAGAGGTTGCAGTGAGCTGAGATCAGGCTACTGTACTCCAGCCTGGGTGACAGAGCAAGACTCCATCTAAAACAAAACAAAACAAAACAAAAAAGTAATGGGGAGCTTCTCCAACATTCCAGGTTGTCTGGCCAGAAGTGGGGTTTCTTCCAGTGTTTGGTTGTTTACTCTCCCTGCACAGTTCCACAGTGGGGCAGCCATTGGGTCAAAGCCAGGAAATAAAAGATGAAAAACCAGGTGACTTACCCCCGAAGAGGTTATTTGAATTTTGGCTACTCTTGCCAATCTGCTACTATCATTAACTTTTCAGGCTCATAGGGTAGTTGCTTTTTAAATTTTGTTTTTTTAGTTTTAATCAGTGGGAGAGATAGGCTGTGGTGGGTTTACTCCATGTTGGCTGGCACCAGAAGTCTTGTGTCCTTAAGTTTAAGTGCTATATATACTTTTTATCTCATATTGTTGTACTTAAAAATTCCACTCTATAGTTTTGTCTGTAAGTCAGGGGAGTTTAATCTGTTTATACTTTTATTATGATGACTGATATGTTTCAATTTTTTCCTTTTATCTTATTTGTGTTTCTGTTTGTTCTGTCTTTTTGATTTCCTCTTATGACATTCTCCTCCAATCTTAAGGAAATGATGTGACTCTTGTGACTGCTTTTTAAATCTCTAAAATGGAGATAAAAGGATCTAACCAGTGTATTATCTTAAAAATGAAGTAAGATAAATATTTAACACTTTTAGTACAGTCCCAGGCATAATCAATTTAATTTAATAATATTCATTGAGCACCTATTATGTACTCAATAACAGAATAGATAAAAATTGCTGCTTTTATGGAGCTTATATTCTAGTGGGAGAGACAACAATAAACAAAAGAAGTAAGTTAATTATATTGTATGATAGAGCATGAAAAGAGCTATGGAAATAAATAAAACATGGAAGAGGATAGGGAGAACACCATCAGGGTAGAAGTGACAATTTTAAAATGGTAAGTTCGTTATTTTTGCATGCAGGAAGCAGTACTGCTTTATTTTTTATATGTTTTATTTGTGTAGTGTTTTATATATCACTTTCCAAAGCACTTTAACCTCTTTTTTTTTATTTTTAATAAAAATTTTGCTTTTATTCTTATACATTGATTCAACAATAGGGGCCAGACTTACACTAGACTCTGGGATATAATGAAGAGCAAAAGCAGACATCAGTGACATTCCTGTTAAGTCTTGAGAGCATTTCTATATTACTTCCATATTAGATGAAGTCAATAATGCCAGTTTATTTATCTTTTTGATAAATAATTTTTGAATTTTACAATGTGCCAGACACCTATAGTAATTGCAAGGTTAGCAAGATAGACGTGGTCTCTGTTCTCTTGAATCTTATAATTTAATGAGAAAACAAATTTTTAAATAAACAATTTCAGCATACTCTGGCTATAGAATGGAAAAGATTGGAAGGGAGCAGGACTGGAAGCAAGGAGAGACCAGTTAAGAGGGAGAAGTAACCCAAACAAACTAGGATGATGGCCTACATGGTAGAAGAGGCATGTGGAAATAAAGAATGATACTAGAGATAAAAAGAAGCTACATTTCAGAGGTGGAATTGACAGTGTTGGGGAAATTGGCTTATGGATGATGTAATTCATAGATGAGGGATAGGATGAGTTCAGTTTTCAAGTTCCTAAGTTTAAAGAGCACGCAAGATACCTGAGTGGCATGTCTCTGAACCGCATGAGACATGTCAGGAATAGAAATGTAGAATTGGACGTTATCAGCAATAAATGGTAATTGAAGCCATGAGAATAGATAAGGTCTCTAGGCAGATGTAAAATGAAAGGAAAAAATAGCCTAAGAGATAATTTTGAAGCATATAATCATTTAAAAGAAGAACAGAAGACTGCCTGTGAAAGCTACTGAGAGAGGGTGGTCAGAAGTGTAGGAGGAAACACAGGAGATTCTTGAGCCCTGGAGGCATGTTTTTTGTTTGTTTGTTTGCTTGCTTGCTTGCTTACTTTTTAACACTGTGAGCCTATCAGATGCTTCAGAGAAGTCAGGTAAGGAAAGACTGAAATGTGCCCATTGGGTTCAGCAACAACAATGTCATTTGTGTACTCTGGTGAGTAGGCAGAATGTGGTTTGATGCCTGAGCTGGGAAATGAGGGAGTCGACAGAGAATAAATTTTTTTTTTTTTTTTTTATGAATTGGGAGAGGAAGATGGGGTGATTCTTGCAGAGGGATAAGAGGAGGAGAAGGAGTATTTTATTTTTCATTGTAATTTACTTGTTTGTTTTTAAGATGAGAAAGACTTTCATATTTTAAAAACTGAAAGGGAAGAGCCAATAGAGAGGGAAGACAGGAGGAAGAGACCTGAAAGAGCAAAGTTCTAGAAAAGGTAGGATGGTGGCAGGACAAGGGATGGCTTCCATTTTCACAGAAGCCGTAGAGAACAAAATATAGGTATGGATTCATATGTATTTTTAGTTTGACAAGAAAGGACATTTTATGGTTTTTATTTTTTTTCTGTGAAATTGGACATGAACTTACCTGCTGTCAGAGAGGGATTTTAGAACTTTAGAACAAATGGAAAAGATTTGACTTCTTTCTATGGGGACATGGAAGAGTAGACTAGAGAAATATATTAGGACAAACAGGAGGCATGGAAGCTATGCTTGAGGTTGGCCAAGTTATGTGATTTCTTAAGCAGTGCCACTTTGATGCATGTACAAAATAGAGTCAGCCAAAATATGGGATTTTTGCCAGGTGTTAAGATGGAAAGACAGTAGGCAAGGAAGTTGATACTATTGGTAAGAAAGTGGTTGGCGTGGCAAAGAAAAGAACCTAAGTTTAATAAAGAAGAGAGAAAGAGAGCTATAGAAAAAGGGGACTAGAGATCCCTATGAAGTCAAGGAACTGAAATCTTGAGAATAGTTGACTGAGAGATCTGAAAACATATGATATTTGGTCTGAGAGTGGTTTTAAAGTGGGGAGTGATTCTTGTGTTGATAAATTTCTGAGTGTGGCTATTGGAGTGCTATGCTGACATGGAAGTCAAGAAAGAGAGGCTGTAGCGTAGGATGGGACAACCACATGGATGTAAAGTCACCTTGGATGATAGTGGAACTTGAGGTAGAAGGAAAGACTGTGAATCAAATGCTAAAATCTTGGAGAGAGGCTAACATAGTAAGTAACAGAAAGGAAGAGAGATTGGAAGGTATTATAGCTAGATGGCATGTATATCAAAGGAACTGATTTTTGAAAACATCTTCTCACCTGGTGCGACGGTTCACACCTGTAATCCCAGCATTTTGGGAGGCCGAGGCAGGTGGATCACAAGGTCAGGAGATCGAGACCATCCTGGCTAACACGGTGAAACCCCGTCTCTACTTAAAAAAATACAAAAAATTAACTAGGTGTGGTGGCATGCACCTCTAGTCCCAGCTGCTAGGGAGGCTGAGGCAGGAGAATCACTTGAACCCGGGAGGCGGAGGTTGCCATGAGCCGAGATCGCACCACTGCTCTCTAGCCTGGACGACAGAGCGAGACTCTGTCTCGGAAAAAAAAAACAAAACGGAATTCTCATTGACGTATAGTATAAGAAGTGTACAGATCCTTAATTATCACACAACTCAGTGATTCCATCTCTGTAGCCCAGTCAAGAAACAGAACATTTGTAAAATTATACCTACTCCCAATCACTTTCTCTCCGTTTTTCATAGATGTAACAATTGTCTTGACTTCTAATGCCCTATGTTAGTTTTGCCTGTTTTTTGAACATTGTATAGATGAAATCATATTCTATACATTGTATTCTTTTAATTCTGGTTACTTAAACCCAATTTGTGTTTGTGAGAATCATCCATGTTGTTCCATGTAGTAGGAGTTCATTAATTTTTATTGCTATATAATATAGTATTTGATTTTATGAGTATATCACAATTTATCTTTCTACTATTAATGACCATGTGATTCCCCTTGCCCCAGGTTCTGACTGTTATCATTCTAGATAATGTCTTTCGATGCATATATGTATGTATGCATTTCTATTGGGTATATATGAAGAATAGAATTGCTGGGTCACAGGGCATGCATATATATGTTTAACTTTACTAGTTAATACCAAACAGTTTTCTAAAACTGTTCTATTGGTATATAAATTCTCATCAGCAGTGTAGGAATTTCAGTTACTCCATGTTCTGATAACTGTTTGATATTGTTAGGCTTTGTAAATTTAGCCCTACTGGTGGATGCATTTTGGTGTATCATTATAGTTTAAATTGTATGTCCCTAATGATTAGTGAGGTTAATCTACTGTTTTGTGAAGTGCCTGTTAATGCCTACTGCCATTTTTTCTATTTGGTTGCCCGTCTTATTTATTTATTTATTTTTACTGAGTTATAGGAATTTTTCATAAATTTGGGATATGAGTTCTTTGATGGATGTTTATATAGCAAATAGCTTTTTCAGCATGGCAGCCTGACTTTTCGTTTCCTTAGTAGTGTCTTGATAAGCAGAAGTCTTTAATTTTAATGTGGTCTAATTTAAGAATCATATCCTGTATTTTTTATGCTTTTTGTAGTTGTTTGAGATCATCGTCTACCCCAAGGTCATGAAGATAGTTCATGTCCAGCGCTGTCCAATAAAACTTTCTGCAAAAATGGAAATGTATATGTTGCACTGCCCAATGCAGTGGTCACTAGCCAAATGTGACTGTTGAGCCCTGGAAATGTGGATAGTGTGATTGAGGAGCTGGATTTTTCATTTTATTTAACCGTAATCAATTAAAATAGCTACATGTGACTGTTAACTATGTTATTGGACAGATTTGTTATCTAGATATTATTTAACTGATTTATTATGTTGTTTAGATTATATCTATGAGCCACTGGGAACTAGTTTTAGTTTAGTATGAGATACAGGTCATATTTCATTTTTTTCCCATATGGATATCCAATTGACTTAACACTATTTATGAAAAACATTGTGCTTTCTGCATTTCTTTATCACCTTAGTTACACGTAAAGTTTCCACATGTTCCTGGATCTGTTTTTGGATTCTCTTTTCCATTCAGTTGTTTCCTTGTGTCAATACCATACTATTTTTATTACTATAAGTTTATAATAAGTCTCAATATCCAGCAAAAAAAGTTTCCTAACTGTTCTTTTTTTTCCCCTTGCCTATGCTGGACTCTTTTAATTTCCATTTAAATTGAGTAAACAACTTGTGAAATTTCACAAAATAATACCAGGACTTTTGTATTATAATAAGTTTGATCTAGCGGTCAATTTGAGGAGAGTGGTCAATTTTACATTATTAACTCTTCCAATCTATGAATATGGTACATCCCTCCATTGATTAGTTTTTAATTTTTTTCTTTTAATATTGTTATATAGTATTCTATTTATAGAACTGACACGTCTTTTGTTACATGTTCTTAGCTTCTTGTTTTGTCTAGGGCCACCAGTACATTGTTGGGTGGAAGTGGATATGGGTATTCTTATGTCATTTCCTTCAGAGGGAGAACTTTCAATATTTTAAGTATGAGGTTTGCATTAGATTTTCTGCTAGATATTTTTTATCCAATTAAAGAAGTTTTATCCTATACCTAGTTTACTCAGTGTGTTTGAGATGTTGATGTTTTAAAAAGATCAAATGCTTTATTGGCATCTTTTAAGATAATCAAATGAGTTTTCTATTTTGCTCCTTTAATTGATTTTCAAATGTTAAATCAACTTTGCATTCTGGGGAAAAAGTACAACTTGGTTGTAATACAGTATCCCTTTAATATATTACTGGATTTCATTTGCTAACATTTTGCTTAGGAAATTTTCATTCATATTCATAACAGAAATAGCCTGCAATTTTTTTTTTCTTATAATGTCCTTGTTACTTTTAGATATCAAGCATATGTTACCTTCATAAAATGAGTTGGGAAGGGATCTTTTTTTTTTCTTTCCTCTGCAGGAGTTTATGTTTTGCTGATGTTATTTCTTCTTTAAATGTTTGGGAAAATTAATCAGTGAAGCCATCTGGGTTTGGAGTTTTCTTCTTGTAAAGATTTTTAATAAAAAACTTGATTTCTTCTATAGATATTAATCTGACTTATTTGAAGGTAGTCTTTTTTAAAAAATTTTTTCCTATTTTTAATATTAACTTCATGTTTTTTTCTACTATTATATATTGCTGTAGACTGAATGTCTTCCCCAAAAAATCGTATGTTAAAATCTATGCCTCGCCAATGTAATGGTATTTGAAGGTGAGGTCTTTAGGAGGTGATTAGGTCATGAGAGAAGAGCCTTCAAGGTGGGATTAGTGTGCTCATTAAAGGGACCTCAGAGAACTGTCTGCCTCTTCTGCCATGAGGACACAGCAAAAAGATGGCCATCTATGAACCAGGATACGAGCTCTTACCAAGCACCATGCCTGTTGTACCTTGATCTTGGACTTCCCAGGTTCTAGAAGTGTAAGAAACAAATTTCTGTTGCTTATAAACCACACAGTTCATGGTATTGCTGTTATAACAGTCTGAATGGACTAAGATATGTGTCTACATATTATGTAGTCTTTATATGTATCCTCTGAGATCCGTGGTTTCCTTTTAATTGTGGCTTGATGATTTTCATTGGTTTTTGAAAATTTTGGGCCATTTTTTCTTTAAATAGATTGCTTTTGTCCCAATCTCTCTATCCCTACTTTTTGTGACTCCAATTACAGGTATTTAGACCCCTTAGCCATATCTCATATGTCTGCTATGCCTCTCCCACCCCACTGACTTTTGTTTCTCTGTGCTTCATTCTGGATTTTTTTCCTGACCAGTCTTCCAGTTTTATCTCTGTTAACCTGCTCTGAAAGTCTTTCATTGAATTCTAAATTCTAAATGTAGTAGTTTCAGATCTAGAATTTTTATTTAGTAAATTTTAAAAATTATACTTCCTTACCAAAATTCTTAAGCTTGTCTTGAGCACATTAATAGAAGTTTGAAGTCCATATCTGTTAATTCTTTTATCTGGATTATGTGCATTGTTTCTATTGTCTGTTTTTTTCTCTTGGGTTTTGGTCAAGTCTTTTCATAGAAATGTGTATGTAATAACTTATTTTTCTTTAGAGCCAGATGTTCTGCATATAAAAAATTTACAGAAATACTTTAAGGCTCTGTGAAATGTTATTTTTCTCCAGAGAGGATTTACTTCTGCTTCAAGGAGGCAGCTAGCTTAGGGGCACTAGCAATTTCTGATCACATTAATCCAGCCAAGGATTGAGATGTTTCCAAGTTGGGTTTCAGTCCCTATGAGAGCTGATCTGTTTCCAATACCCTTACTTTTGAAGTGTAGTCTTTCGAAATCCCATCTAAAATCCTATGTGTTTACCAGGGCTCCTCTTCCTTGGTATACCCTGAACTTTCAGGATCAGTAATCTTCCAAACAGCAGGCTCATTTCTCTGGGCTCCCCTTTTCTCCTGATTCTTTGACCCACAATTCCTTGGTGTTTTTGTAACACTCTGATGCCTTCAAACAGATTTTTTTTTCCAGCTTTCCTAGTTCCTAGTGGGAATCATGTTGGATATGGAGCTCATTTAAGCTGGGGCTTTTGAAGGAGGTTGAGGGGGAGGGCAGGGAACTTTGAAGTTTGCAGTGGGAAGTGATAATACCTGCCCCACCTCAAGGCACTGAGTTTCTACTAAAGAGGGCTGCGAGGAAAATTGAGTCCTTAGGGGCTGTTGGGTTTTAGTTAGGACAAGAATGTGTGATACATGCTGAGAAGAGACTGAGGAAGTTGAAGAGTTTGGAGGCAGGGAGAGTTAATATAGTTTCTTTCTTTCTTCCTTTCTTTCTTTAGGATGGAGTTGGTTGAACTAGATGACATCTAAGTTTCCATGTAATTTGAAATTCTAGGATTCTATTAAATGAGCTGGGCTTCCATTTAGGTTAATTTAGAAGTTTAATTAGAACTTAAAATTCCTCCTGTAGAGATAAGGAGGCTTATCATCATAAAGAAAACTTCTGGGTTTTAATTTCAGCACGATAGCTCCCAGTTGTAAAACACTGAACTGACTTTTTTCCATAGTGCATGATGGGATTCTAAAATCTTATGTCCAAAGGGAACCAGTTGCAATATTATCTGCTAGGAATTTACTACTCTGTGGATCATTATGTAGTACACATTTATGAAAACTGCCTCATTTCTTCCTATCTTATAGTGTATTATGATTTTATTATTTCTTATATATAATCTACAGGTTCTGGATTGTTCTCTGCTTGTGATGTAAGTGCCTCCACTCATCTAGCCCTACATGCCCGGGTCCTTATACGTATTCCTGTCTGTCCTTTCTCTCCTCTGACCCTGTTTCCCACTTCTCCCCTCCCTGCTATACTTTCCACTATGCTCTCTGGAATTCCTTTTCCATGGTGGAAAGGTTCCCTATATTCTCTACCTTTCATTGAATATTTCTTTTAGCTATTGTCCTCAACTAAACTTTGTCTCTCTCAAGAGGATTCTGCTTCCCCTGCACCTTCTCTTTACTGCAGATCTCAAGCTGCCATTCCAGACTCAGGACTCCTTCATCCCTATGGAAAATCTCCAGCTTTTTTGGGGCCCCGGCTTAACCCACTGTCCTGACTGCTCTCAGGTACTCCCTCCTTCTCACACTCCCATATTTCAACTCTAGCGTCCCCCAATGGGTTCTTCATCCATTAATGCCACTGCTTCTCATTGTTACCACCTCCACATCTCAACTTTCTCACATCTCTCCATGCCCAGTGTAGATTCTATGGCCCAGGTCAATAATCATTCTCTTTCAAACTCTTTAATATCCTTGTATCTCTCCCATGTTGTACCCATATCCAAGCAATTGAACATCTCTGGAGAAAAGTCACACAACCCCCTTGTCAAGGCTCACTTCAAATGGATGACCATGAATCTCAAAGGACATGCAAAACTGCAAAGTCATTCTACTCCACTCCTCTAGTAATTCACTTTCTCACTCCCCAAGGGCAATATCTCACACCTTTCCTTCCTGTGGCCTAAGCTCCTCTTTGCCTACTTATACCTCATAGTGAGAATAGATATAATCAGAAGAGTGCCACCTTCTCAGCGTTATTCTAGAGCCTCCTGGCATCTGTACCCACACTCTCTGCCTTTGCTCTGTTACTATGGCAAAAGAGAAACTGCCCCTTTTCACTGCCAGCTCCCTCCCCTGTGCTCTGAATCCTAAACTCTTCCTTCTCAAGGATGTGACTCCTGCACCCTTTCTCTCTTGCATCATTATGTCTCCTTGCCATAGGATTCTTACCATTTGTATACAAGCACCTTTATTATCAACTCTCTTGAGAAATTTTCCCTTCAAAGATTTTGAACCAGGTAGTTCACAGACAAGTACAAACAAGTATCTTAAATAGTTGAAAAGATACTCAAGTTCACTAATAAAAAGAGTAATACAAATTAATACTACATGGAAGTGCCATTTTTAACCTACCATATTGGCGAGGATATAAAAGTTTGGAAGCACATAGTATCAGGAAGGGTATGAGCAAAAGGACCCTTTCATACTATGCCACTGAGAGTAAAGAGGTTCAACTTTAATGAAGGTCAATGTGGTAAAGTATAGCAAAATTATTAAATTCCATATGCCCTTTGACCAGGCAGTCCCACTTCTCAAGTTCATCCTATATTAGACATGCAAATGTTAGAGTACCCCCAGGGCTTTGTCTTTGACCCTGTTCTCTTCTGTGTCTACATTCTCTCCCTAAGTGGTTCTATCCAGTTCCATGTTTTTAAGTACCTTTAATATACCAGTGACTCTAAAGTTAAGCCTTCAGCTGAGAAACTCCCCTGCACTCCAGACTAGTTTATCTAAACCGCCAATATGATAGTTTTATGGTATCTCAAACTTTCAGGTAGTCCAAATAGAATTGATTTTTTTCCTCTCCTAATCCTTACCAAGCCTTTTTCATTTCAACAAATGATACCACTGTCTTCCCAGCTTCTCAGGCCAAAATAACCAGCAATGTCTTTCATTTCATTTAGTCCTGATCTTTTCGCATTGATTTATTTCCTGACATTATTCCATTTTGAACTTAGTTTAACTCAAAGATACTGACTTTGTTCTCCATACACGAATTTCTGTTTTAAACTTCCCCTTTGGACCTGAAGCCAATTAACATATTCCAGACTAAGAGTTGGTTCCTCTTGACCATGGTCTTGGCTAGTCATCTCTCCTTGCCTTGGCTGCTTCCAGATATCTCTCCCAGTCCTACCTGGTGAGCTTCCTTCCTCTGGCCACCATCTTGCTTCAGCTATTTCGGCAAAACACAGAGAATGCTAACCAAACTCTTAAGTGACTGGTATGGAAAACTTAGAATGCCAGTGTATTAATTTAGAATGATGAATTGTAACTGCCAAGCAAATTGGAGAGCTTGTGTCAGCTGATCAGAATTCAGGAGATTATTGGAAGCTACCTTATAATGAGAATATTACCTGGTAAGCCTAGAAGCAAAGCAAAAGAGTTAAATCTATCTTAAAGATAACATCCGGCCTTGTGTGGCCAACTCCATGCAAATTCCTGCCAGTTTGACCAGTCACGCTGTCATCTTGTCTACTTGAATGTAGGGTGTCTAAGAGCAGAGTTCATGTCTTTTATGCCTTCTTTAAGCCTGGTGTTTAGCATGTGGATGAATACTCCAGAATTCTCTGCCCTGGACAATGCTATGTGAGCACTACTAAGTCTGCCCTCTGACTCCTATCTTTCTCTGATCTCTGCTATTATCTCTCTTCTGTTGATACATTCTTTCACAATTATTCAAAGCAGAGTTGCTCTCCCTAGACTTTGGGCCTTAGATGTTATATTCTAAGGTGACTTCTGAGCAAATGTGATCCTGACTACTTTGAGTTGATTTCACCCATTTCATTATGAGGCTCTGCCTCTCTGTCATGTCCATGTACTATCTAAACTACTCATTGGCCTAACTGTGTTGCCAGAAGCTAGAAGGGTAAGATGTCTGCTCATACCTGCTCATACCATGTGGACTTCCACATGGTAGTCTTTGAACGTTTCATAATTTGTAAATACTTAGAATACATCATAATCCACAAATATTTAAGTATGATTGACTTAAGACTTTTCAAAAAATGTAACTGATCTTCGGGAATGCAAATTTACCACTAAAGAATGTGCCACAAAAATCTGTGAATAGAGTTAACTTTTCTCATAGGTAAAACTGCAACCAAAATATACACATTGTAATTTGCTAAATGTATGATATTTTGTAAGCTTGATAGGAATAATTTAGTAGCAGCAAATGAAGGCTACTAATTTACTAAAGATTTGCAATTGCATTGTTGTTGCAACAATTATAATTGGTTTCTAATTATAATTACTATTATGATTAGACTAATAGGATGAAGTTTTTTTAATATATGAAAATTTTTATTCAAATCTCATTCTTTCTTTTATGTATAAAATAATTTGAGAATGAAAATAGCACTACCTGTATATGATTGGGATCTTGTTGTGCCTGAGAAGAGGACTTTAGGCCCCTTGCAGCAGGGAATAAGTTTTCAGACTAGATTATAGCTCACCAGAGGCCTTCTGAAAGATAATGGATCTCTCAAGGTGGAGGGACTCTCTTACCAGGTGGCAGCTAACCCTCATCAAGACTCCCATGGGGAAACAAGTGCAAACTGGCAGCCAGGCAAGAGCATAGAGGATAATCTCTTGGGCCCAGAGGACAGGGATCATGTGTGTTTCATTCTCCACTGTATTCCCAGTACCCAGCCAAGAGGAACTCTAGTGCACCTTGCACATAAGAGGCTCCTGTTAAGTTGTTACTAAATAGCATGGATGAAGACATGTATTTCAGAGCTTTTATTTTTATGTATTTCTATTAACAAATTACCTAAACTTAAATGATTTAATACACTTATAATATTACAGTTTCAGTGGGCCAGGAAATCAGGCATAACTTAGATGAGTCCTCTGGTTCTGGGTCTCTCACTGGGCTGATGTCATTTCAAGGCTTGACTGGGAAGGTTGGCAGGACTCAGTTCCTCACAGGCTTTTGGACTGAGAGGCCACCCTCAGTTATATGCCACGTGGGCTTTTCCATAGAGCATCTTACAACATGGTAGCTTGCTCTATCAGAGCCAGGATATGAGAGGTAAGAGAGAATGCTAGCAAAAGAGAGTGTTAGTAAGGTAGACAGCACAACCTTCTGTAACCTAATCATGGAAGTGGCTTCCCATCACTTTAACCATATTCTGATTGTTAGAAGCAAGACAGTAGATCCAGCCCACATGCAAGCGGATACAAGGGAATTATTGAGCCATTTTAGAAAGCTACCTACCAGACCTTGAATTTTTTCAATGATGATATTCCCAGAAAGAAAAAATTAATTTTTATATATCTGTTCAAAAACACTTGAATTAAATGTCATGTTTGTTAAGAAACGTCAGTTCATTTTGTCCTGAAACAAAGGCTAACACTGATAAATACAGCACCTGCATTGACTGTATTTTAAAAACATTTCCAGGCCAGGCGCGGTAATCCCAGCACTTTGGGAGGCTGACGCAGGTGGATCACCTGAGGTCAGGAGTTCGAGACCAGCCTGGCCAACATGGTGAAACCCAGTCTCTACTAAAAATACAAAAAATTAGCTGGGCGTGGTGGCAGGCACTTGTAATCCCAGCTACTTGGGAGGCTGAGGCAGGAGAATAGCTTGAACCCAGGAGGTGAAGGTTGCAGTGGGCTGAGATCGCCCAACTGCACTCCAGCCTGGGCAACAAGAGTGAAACTCCATTTCAAAAAAAAAATCCAGATTGTTACATTGTAATAAATAATGACCTTCTGAGAATTCAAAGACCCAAATACACTGGAGTGTATTGCAGCAGGCTTAATCAATGTTTAGTGATGATAGAATGTATAATCGAAGAGCCAAGGATAGAAATCAAATTGCCTTTCTGCAGAAAGATCCTCAACAATTGAAAAACTGCTCTATAAAACTAAAGAACAGCTTGATAATTTAGAAAATAGAAACTGCAGAATTATTCCATAGATCCTAGATATCTCCCCACTGCTTATTACCTTGTCTGCTTCAGAGTAAAAAGGAAGGGCAACAAAAAGAGATTCAAATTAGTGAATTTCGCTCTGGCCTGGAGCCACCCTGGCTTAAGACTATTAGCTAAGTATATCCTGGTCTAAAAATAAATCTTCTACCCTTTTATTTTCAAGTAACTTTCCTTTTTCATACCCAAACCAGAGAAGAGACATATATTATTAACTTGCATCCAGACTTTGATAGATTCTTTAATGAATAGATTTTGATGTTCTGATATGGCAAAATTATGCATCACATCCACAAATAATAGTACTGTTTTAAAATACCAGAATCAAGTAAGCCACCTGAGCAACTTGTGAGACTTCAAGCGTGATAATTGGATATGAATAGAATGGGAAATCAATGACAGACTGGCAACACTTCAGCAAAAGCCACTTCTAGATACTTGCCCTATGACCAGGAAATGTCTTAGACTAGCAATAGATTATTGTAATATGCCAAACCAATAAAACTCATGCTATTAGGAGTTTCATTAGATTTATTTGAGTCCACAGCTATAAGAATGAAGATGGTAGCAACAGGCCAGGTGCAGTGGCTCACGCCTGTAATCCCAGCACTTTGGGAGTCCGAGGTGGGTGGATCACATCGTCAGGAGTTCGAGAACAGCCTGGACAATATGGTTAAACCCCATCTCTACTAAAAATACAAAAATTAGCCAGGCATGGTGGTGCGTGCCTGTAGTCCCAGCTGTTTAGGAGGCTGAGGCAGGAGAATTGCCTGAACCCGGGAGGCGGAGGTTGCGGTGAGCCGAGATCACGCTACTACACTGCAGCCTGAGTGACAGAGTGAGACTCAGTCTCAAAAAAAAAAAAAAAAAAAACCAGAATGAAGATGGTAGCAACAACTGTCTTCTCTTTTTACTTGAAACCTGTTTTATAGAAGCAGAATACTTAACCACTCTGTAAGAATGCTTACACCTGTAGTAAAATTGGGACGATCATGAGCTTTGCAATCAAACAGACATCAGTCTCAGCCCAGGTCTTACTAGCTGTTTGGCGCTGGGTAAGTTACCTAACTTCCTTGGAAACTCAGTGTCCTCCTATATAAAATGGGAGAAATAATGGTGGTGATGATGATGATGACCACAATGAACATCATTAAGCATTTGTTATTTACTAAACACTGTGCTATTTATGTGCATTAGTTCATTTACTACTTTTATTACATAGCAATATTACATTATCATGTGCTTATATATTATATGTATTGTATTACCTTATAATTCTTATAAGGTGTAAATGTAATCTTATCCCTTATATACCCTGTCGTATGTGTGTGTGTTGGAAGCTATTTTTAGCCACATGAATCTTTTGTGACATATTGTAGAATATATATACATATATACACACACACACCCATATACATACACATATAGGGCATAATATTGATTGGCAGCAGTTTACACAGGCAACATGCTTTACATCCATTGTCTCATTTAATTCTCAAAACAGCTGGCCATGTGTGGTAGCTCACACCTGTACCCAGCACTTTGGGAGGCTGAGACAGGAAGACTGCTTGCGTCCAGGAATTTGAGGCCAGCCTGGGCAATATAACAAGACCCCCTCTCTACCAAAAAAAAAAAAAATTAACAGGGTGTGGTAGTGCACACCTGTGGTTCTAGCTACTTGGGAGGCTGAGGTAGGAGGCTCGCTTGAACCCAGGAGGTCAAGGCTGTGGTGACCTGAGATTGTGCCATTGCACTCTAGCCTGGGTAGCAGATCAAGACCTTGCCTCTAAATTAAAACAGAACAAAACAAAAAAACAGCTGCATAAGGAAGGTTGTAACAGAACACTGTTCTCTGTTTTCAAACACACACACACACACACATACACACACAGAGGGAGAGAGAGAGAGAGAGGAATTCTTTCAACCTATTAGTTACATGGCGGTTTCACAGGTTTCAACTTCATCAACCCAGAACCACAATCACAGATTTTGGCTAGACTCTGGCTCTCATCTGCTAATGATAACGACAAGTTCCCTGTGGAAGTTTATAGCCCAACAGATTATCAGGGACCATTTTTGCTTTCTGTACCATGCGGTTCTTTCCTGCTACAGATTCAAAATGCTTTTTTGTTCATTCCTAATACTTTTCATTCATACTGATTTCTTTGATGAGAATAACCTTAAATTCATATATCTTACTTTCATCCTAGGGTTTTTTTTGTTGGTACAGAATGATCATTGCTATTATAGTTTGCTTTTATTAAAGAGGTTCAGTTGTTTTGGTACAGCAGCCAGGAGGGAGTGGTGGAAATAGACCCATCATCACTGGGATATGTCATTTTCCTTCATATCCTATTTACTGTCCAGATCTGGGGCTGTTTTTACATGAATCCATAGTCTCTGTGTTTTTTTCTCATATGTAGTTAACAATCTGAATGACACATTCTTTATAGTACCACAATAATTCTGTCCATTACATCACTTAATTTATGGTAGTGCTAACACCAAAATCGATAAACATTATTTCTGAAATGTCAGGAGTGTTAATAGTGTGATTAAAAAAGAAAAAGATTCTAAAATCTCTCTGCACAGAGCTCTTTGATATAGTGTTGTTGAGGTGCACCTACCCAAGCTGTGATATGGAAGACTTAAATCATTAAGACTCTGTCAACTTTAAAAATGTGTGTCGGAAGCTATTTTTAGCTGCACGAATCTTTTTTGCCATATTGTGGAATTCTGTTAGTGGAGAGAGGGAGAGACTGCATGTCTCAGAGAAGATTGTCTCAGGTTGTTTTGAGACATATCAACAGTTGCTAAGAAACCGTCGCTAATGCTTCTGGGAAATTCTGTAATATCTTACTTAGAAATTGAGAGAAATTTTTACAGAGCAAAGCTTCTTAGACAAGAAAAGCATATGAAGAGTGATATTAGAGAATATCACTTCCAGTTTCAAACTGGAAAAAAATATTTTAAAAGTTTTCTAGAAGGTTGAGTTTAAATGGGGTTTCACAGTACCA
The DNA here is from genome assembly GCF_000951035.1 of Colobus angolensis palliatus. Classification (NCBI taxonomy): domain Eukaryota; kingdom Metazoa; phylum Chordata; class Mammalia; order Primates; family Cercopithecidae; genus Colobus; species Colobus angolensis. Next base: position 617,408 of record NW_012115488.1, read on the forward strand.
TGTACACTGTAATCGCCTCTTGCAGAATCCTGGAAGCTTTCATTTACATCTGATTTTAGAACAAGTAGCATTTTAAAATCTGGTCACATTTCAGTTTATTTTCCATGATTGATGCTTCAAAATGGAGATTAGTACTTCTTTTCACACAGAGAATTAATTAGCATGCTAGGATAGTGGTTCCACTGATTCCCTTCTCTTCTGGTGAAAATCTATGTTAATAGGAAACGTTTCATAGGGACTGACTGTTTACTAGGTCCTGCAGACACAGAGTCTTGACATGTAATGGTATTATATTATAACCCAAATAGTCCTCTCATATTAGCTGTGGCTTTGTAGCTAGTGAGACTTTCACATGCCACAAGAGTGTGCTGAGGCTTGTGTTGCTTAAGAGTCAGACTAGGAGCCTAACACCAATTCATCTGCACCATCCTGGCAAGGACTGTTGGGCCAATCACCAGCAACATCTTCACATCCATTAGCTGCTGCCCACCTGGCCACAGAGAGAAGGCTCACCTCACATTCATTACTAGCATTACTTTTAGTCAAGCTGATTTTAACTATACTGTTTGCTCTACATGCTTTATTACTTGTGGACTTACGGACTTATTAGAATCTGAGGAGGGAGTAGAAGTGATTTATTTTTTTCTTCTTTCTTTCATTCACAAATATTAAATGAGCACCTATTATGAGCGGTTGTTATGGTTAGTGCTGGGGATAGAACACAGCTAACACACAGTCCTTGCCCTCAAAGAACTTATATTCTGGTGGGGAGATGGCTCTGCAAACAAGCAATTAGAAAACAATAGGAGAGCCACTGTGAATGTGTCTAAGGAGTTAGGAAGGAACAAGTACAGTTTTTCTGCCTGGGAGAATAAGCGAAGGCCTCATAGATGGAGTAATCCGCCAACTGAATCAGCATTTGTTGGTCATACACATGGGGAAGGGAATAAGAGGGAGTGAGCAGTATGTGCAGGGTCGCAAAGACAGGACCAGCAAACAAATTGTCATCAGCTAATGCTGGTGCCTGGGAGCATGGGAGAGGGTCAGGGACAGAGCAGTACAGGTGGGCAGTGGAAGGCTTGTTTTTTTGTTTTGTTTTTAAGATGGAGTCTTGCTCTGTCACCCAGGCTAGAGTGCAGGAGTGCAATCTCGTCTCACTGCCAGCTCCGCCTCCCGGGTTCACGCCATTCTCCTGTCTCAGTGTCCCAAGTAGCTGGGACAATACACGCCCTCCACCATGCTCGGCTAATTTTTTGTATTTTTTTTAGTAGAGACGGGGTTTCACCGTGTTAGCCAGGATGGTCTCGATCTCCTGACCTCATGATCTGCCCGCCTTGGCCTCCCAAAGTGCTGGGATTACAGGCATGAGCCACCGCGCTTGGCCTGAGGCCAAGTCTCGCTTTGTCGCCCAGACTGGAGTGCAGTAGCGCAATCTTGGCTCTCTGCAACCTCTGCCTCCTGGGTCCCTCATGTACTCCATCTCTCTCTCTCTCATTTTTTTTTTTTTTTTAAGTGGAGTCTCACTTTGTTGCCCAGGCTGGAGTGCAGTACGTGATTTTGGCTCTCTGCAACCTCTGCCTCCTGGGTTCAGGCGATTCCCCTGCCTCAGCCTCCCAGCCTGGCTAATTTTCGTATTTTTAGTAGAGATGGGGCTTCACCATATTGGCCAGGCTGGTCTTGAACCCCTGACCTCGTGATCCGCCTTCCTTGGCTTCCCAAAGTGCTGGGATGACAGGCATGAGCCACTGCGCTTGGCCTTCCATCTCTCTTATGGTTTCTATATATACCATGCTGTTTATGACTCCAGGCCTTTGCTTCTGTGCTTCTCTCTGTCTGGAACACCTTTCCCGCCTAGCCTAGGTTTCCTTTCTTAGCTAGCATGGCTCCCTTCTGGGCCCTGTGATTTGATGTCTCTGCATTTCTCTCTTTAACATTCCCAACTGGAAACTGTTGTTTCCAGAGAGATGTCAAGGCGTCTTTCTCCTACTGAATTATACCCTCTTCTACAGTAGGGGCTATATTTTGTTTTGTTTTGGGTAACATTCGTAAGTCATTTGTAACCTCTTCATAACATTTATTAGGACTAATAAATGTTCAATGACATGACTGATCTGATAGAGCTCTTGAAAAACACTATTTACACTTTTTGCCTTCTGGTTGCAGATCAGGTACCAAGAGCAGTGATAATTTAGAAGATACCCAGATGTTAGATAATCACAGGGACAGAGCAACCTATACAGCGTGTCTTGGTGTGGCCACCGTCTTTTACTCTGAGGCTTTTCCAGCAGTCAGGGAAGCCAGCAGCCAAGACGGCATCAGGCCACTTGATAGGACTCTGAAGCCACCATTTATTTGATAGGACTCAAAAGCCACAATGTAGAGATGGTTCAAGAATGTGATGTTAGCAATATAAGATATAGGCATGCAAAAATATATTTTTGAAATGAGTAAAAATAATGATAGCAGCAAGCAAATGCTACTTTCAGACTGTTCTGTGCTAGAGGAATACAGAGGAGATACAGATGGCCAGCAGCCGTTGAGTATATTGTTAGCAAACTCAGCATTAATTCTGAGTCTGAAGCCCTGATTTTGCACTCCAATCAGAATATTAACCAAAGAAACGTTTTGCTAGTCTCTTAGTGAATATGTTAACAGAAAATCTCGTATCAGAGTTGCCTTAAAGGTCATGCTTGAAGTAGGCCAAAATGTGATATTGATTAGTGCATTTCTTCCTATGTTAAAGAAACAGAAGTTAGAGAAAATGTCTGATGGTTTGAAGAGTGCCCTCTCCCCAGTGTTACAGAAAGAGTAGCAGCCTTCTTGATTTGTGATTTTGTTCTTGTATTTTTCCTCTGCCATGACAAGACAGGGTATAGTTAGTGATACAATAACTTCTCAATTTAATAATGAAACTAGTTAAATGGGAAGTGGTATAACATAGTGATTAAGAGCATTTGATTTTACAGCCAAACTGCCTGGATCAACTGTTGGCTTTTCCAAATTAGTTGTGAATACTGGAGCAAGGCTCTGAGCCTTTCTATGCCTTAATTTCCTCATCTGTTAAATGGTGATCCTTGTAGTACATCCCTCATGAAGTTGCCTGGATTAAATACAATAATAAATATAAACTATTTAGAATAGATCCTAGCACATAGTATGCAATCACACTGGCTAGTACTGTTATTACTGATCTTGTCTCAAATTGATGATGAACATAGTTTCTATTAATTTATTCACCAAATTCCAAATTAACACTACTATGTGTTAGTATAGGACATAAGCTCAAGTAACAAATACTGTTAAATAGAGAAAGATTCATATATGTATTTTTTGCCATCAAACAATCATAATTTGATGGGCCATCTGGTAGTGATTATAGTTTTATGGAAATCTGCTGCTGAGGTAAATAGCTACCCATGTGGAGATTGCCCCAGGTCTGGGAAAGCAGAAGATATTCTTCAGGATTTCAAAGCCACATCCGCTGTGTGGTTGCACAGGCATGAATGGAACTGTACATGCCAGGATAACAATCAGGGCATATTGTTCTTTCAGGTTTCAAAGAAAACAAGTATCATGCTTAAGAAGTGTAGTCACACTATCCGTGATACAGTCCCAAGAATAGTGTTGTAATTTGTATGCCGGGTACTTGGTTTTAACAAGGCATTTAATTCTGTTCAGCAAGTTGGTAGGTTGGAAAATCCTGCAAAGGCAGGCCGTGTGGGGAAGTTTATAAGCAACATTTGTTTACTCTGTGAGGAAATGATGGTGAGAGTTATAGATGCAGACAAGAGATAGCAAATGCATTTACAGTGACTAATAGCACCAAACAAGGCTGCAGTTGTATGCCATTATCATTTGCTATCTGTTTTTTTTGTTTGTTTTAAGATGCTCTTTGTTGCCTTCAAAGATTGCACTTCAGGTATTAACACGAAGATTGGGTCAGAAAAGAATGCATCCAGTCTCTACTATATTTAGATGGAAAAAGCAAATTATTATTTGGAATATAAACAATCTTATTACATATTGTCTGCGTGCCAATGTCTGCACACTTATGGCTTATAGCCACAATGATGAATAACAGTGGTTAGGTTGGTTTGCTAAGTTGTGCATCACTTTGGTCATATTATCAATCCTTAAGCAGTGAAAGACTCTCCTAAATGTCTATAGATCGCCCTTGAAAGTTAGAGATAAGTTTTGTCATCTTGGTAGCATCATCTTTTGCAATCAATCACCAATAATCAACAAATAGAGATTTAGTGGTGGTGTGTATAAATAGCACTATGAGAGGCAGCATTGTTCAGGAAACAGAAATCTGTAGCATGGTCTTCTTTCCCCCAGATGGGGCGATAATGCACAGATTACACAGAAGAATTAATCAATAATAATGAATTGCATAATAAAACAACCTTTATAGTCTTATATCGATGTTACAGGCAGTGTATGATAAAGTGCTAGGTCACTGATAGAGATTATACGAAGAGAGTTTGTTTATTATGAGCTGAAATGATTCTAGAAAGATTTGAGAAAGAGAGAGAGAGGCTTGATATTATCTTAGAATATTTGGTAGATGAGGAAGGAAATGAGGGAGTATTCCAGATAGGGGGATGAGCCCAGAGGTGAGGAAACACTAGTTATCCTGCGACTAGAGAGCAAACCAGAACAAGAGTATAAAATGCATGTGGAGCCCGGCTTCTAAAACTAAGAATTGCATACCTTTGGAAATATGCAGCAGTCAGCCAGGGTGTGACAAGGCAGAGGATGACCATGGGTCGATAGAATATGAGAATAGTAGTTGTGTTTGCTTTGTTGTTGTGTTTGCTACTATGCATTTAGGGCTTAGAATAGTCCGGGTCGTGTGGTAGGTGCTTAATGAAGCCCTCACTCTTTTCTGTGATTAGGGGCAGTCTGATAGATGACAATGCTGGAAAAGTAGTTTGTGCCAGCCTGCAGGGAAACCAAGTAGAGGGCCATGCAGTTGAAACTTTATTATATACGTTTAGGGTTTTTACATAGAGGTCACAAATCCCCAGGCTTCAGGGTTTATTTAAACCACATGCAACATGGGCAAAAGCCTGTGTACATTATGCATTATTCTGAGTTCCATAGCTCTCATTGCATATTGAAAGGGATCCAGGCCCCCAAAAGGTTCAGCTTTACCTAATAAGCAAGGGAGTAGTTAGAAATAATTTTGAGCAAGGGAGTGGCATAAAATTAGTAGTTGGGACTATGAATCGGGTATTTGCATGCAGGGGGAAGGACAGAATAGAGGCTCTAAAGCAAAGGAAAGCAGGTGGGAGGCTCTGGCAGGCTGGAGGGAAAGAGATGCTTGTGAAAGCCCACTGTGGAAGTGTTTGTCTTCAAAGAGATAGAGTGAAAGGAGAGTGTTTAAAGGAAAGCTGTGCTGGAGGAATACTGACAAAATGCTTGTGGAGAAGGTGGGGGAATGGAGGCCAGTGAAGGTGGAATCAGTTTCTGAAGAAATCCATCAGTCAACATTTATTCAGGCCTCTTAAGTCTTTACTACTTTGGTGTAAGACTTTGATGTAAGGATGCTATTCCTGTCACAAGGGGAAGTTAGACCTTCCTTGAAATGCCTGATTAAAAAGATTGGGGTGTCCGCCTCCCATGTATTAAAAATAAGGACATCTATGTATTATAGACTGCCGACTTACATGAATACTGAAATTGTTTCTTTCAGAATTGTCTGATTTCAAATTTCCAATTAAATTCATGGAAGCTGACATTTCTTCAATATTTTTGGTGCTTTGTTCTGCAGGTATTTAATCGACCAATAGGATAAGTCCTTGCACCCTTTTAATGTCACACACTCCCAAGTGAAGAAATTTCAAATTTTATGGGTATTTCAGAAATAGAGTTTCTCACTGTGTTAGTGCAAAGTAGTTTGGGTTGATCATATTTAATGAAAAAATATTAGACTTCTGAAAAATAACTTACGCCAGCTGACTGTATAGGTCAAAAAATCTTATACCTACCCCTCAGGTAATACAAACATTTGGGGACCATAACATTAGGGAAATGCTCATATTTGCCTTTGATCATCTGAGTTAGTAGGGAAGATGAACCTCCTGGGTTCTAAATTAACCCCACCCAGCTGTTTGCAGATCATCACATCTGGAAAGCAGGTCAAGAGGAAAGGAAATCCTCTTTGAAAAGGTAAAAGCACTTTGCTTTCCAAGCAGATTCCAGATCAGTCTAGCTGCTGCTTTGTAGGCAAGCCACAAATGGTCTCAAAATCAAAATGGCCTTGGTCTCATTATCTGACAGAGAATGCAGTTGTAACAGGGCTACTGGCTATGGCCTCTGGTGCCTTAACTGATGCCAAAACCCTTTACAGACAGCCTGGTGCCTTCCTTGCCGGTTTCCACAATGGCAGGTATATTAAGGAGTGTCTCCGTGCCTACCGGGTGATGAATGGCTCTCTGGCGGTCTCTGGTGGTCAACATTATAAATGCTTCCAGAGGGAACGGGAATACTGGACTCCATTAGAGCAAATGCAAAAACAAACATTTAGAGGAATATGCTAACATTCTCTAATGTGAACCTAAGTCTGATACTAACTTCTAGCTATAACTCAGATGGATCACTATGGTATATTGTTTATATGTAATATAGAGTAGCATCTTAGAGTGAGTTATACATATTTAACTTCTTTAGTGGAAGAAGGTGAAGAATTCATCCCTTTAAAGTCAATTCATATTTGTTCTCTTTCTCTTTCTTTCTTTCTTTCTTTCTTTCTTTCTTTCTTTCTTTCTTTCTTTCTTTCTTTCTTTCTTTCTTTCTTTCTTTCTTTCTTTTCTTTC
>NW_012115488.1:624558-648281 GCF_000951035.1 Colobus angolensis palliatus
GTGTGAGTATTTGTGGGCATATTTAAGTAAGTGTGTTAACTTTTTGATTGCCAGCTCTCTATAGATCTGAACATCAAATCTTTTAATTACCACAGTTATAAATGCCCATATTAGCAGCTTGCTATCTTGTACCAATGAGTGAATTGGAAATAGGTAGTTGTTATGTTAAAGAGAGCTGGTGAATATGCTTCAACACATACGTTTCCACACTGCATGTTACTAGGTACATGAGGGTTCTTTTTACTTCTTTTTTTCCTTTCTAATTCTTGGTAGACTATGTATAATCAGTGAAATAAACATCACCCATTACTCAGTTCAGTCTTCCCTGAAGTATTAGTATTTCAAACAATCCTATTACCAAAGCATTATTTTGATACTTTATTAAAAGTCCTACAGCTCTAGCATTGCTATACTCAAACACAGCTTTATGCAATTAGGATTATAATGGAAGCTTTATTACAATGATGTATAACTTGTATCTTCCTAATAAAAGTTTCTGTACATACCAATACTTTAATAACATTGTTTCTGTAACAGTGATTCCTTAGTAATGGAGCTTCTCTTATAGCAACTTCATTATTAGGAAATGATTTCAGTAATAGAAATGCAAATAAAGATTTTGAAGGGAGCATTTTATGCATAGCACTATTACTGGCCTGCTATCTTTTCATGCATTACATCTAATCATTATAAACCTATGACGCAGGTTAGAGTTATGCTTATTACTATCCTATTACACTTTAGCGTTTGTGTCATTTCAAATTATTGAAATTAACTGTCATTTTAAAAATTCAAGAGTTAAAATAATTTAAATTTTAATTAAATTTTGTTTCTAAAGCATTAGAAATGTTTCACAAAATCTTCTGTAATTTGTATTGTATTAGAGATTATGTGAACCAATGGCATTCAACCTGGAGTATATGTACCCTTGGAGGTTCATGAAGACTTCTCAAAGATACATGGGCATGATAGTTTTAAAGGAATTAATTTCCAGATCTTCTATTCCTATATGCCCCCTCTTGTAAAATTCATCTGCTTGAGAAGGCGCCTGTGGTTGAGATTTTCCTTGTTCCCCTCCCCTTTTTTACTTTCTCCCAGTGTACAAAAGAAAGACATCTGCAATCCATTCCTTACCATGACATATTGCTTAGCTGGGACACTGAAAAAGGAGAAATTTGGCAACCTCTTTATTTAAGGTATCCCTAGGTCCCAATTCACACATATATATGTATTTTTAATTTAAATTTGTTTTATTATTTTTGTTTTGAGATAGGGTCTCTGTCATCCAGGCTGGAGTGCAGTGGTGCAGTCTTGGCTCACTGCAACCTCTGCCTCCTGGATTCAAGCGATTCTCCTGCCTCAGCCTCCCATGTAGCTGGGACTACAGGTGCCTGCCACCATACCCGGCTAATTTTTGTATTTTTAGTAGAGATGGGGTTTCACCATGTTGGCAAGGGTCATCTCGAACTCCCAATCTCAGGTGATCCACCTGCCTCGGCCTCCCAAAGTGCTGGGATTACAGACATGAGCCACCACTCCTGGCCCCAGTTAATATTTTTAAGTCAGGATATATAGGGTAGTGGTGAAGTACTTGGGCTGTTGTGTCAGAGAATCTGTGCATAGATCCAGGTTCTTCAGTTTGCTAGCTCTGTGACCTTGAGGAGTCATTTACGCTTTCTCTACCTTAGTTTCTACATCTATAAAATGAGGATTATAGTAATAGGTTATTGTGGGGATTAAATTGATTCATATATGAATAAAAGCATGTACTATATAAAAAGTATATATAGGCTGGGTGCGGTGGCTTATGCCTGTAATCCCAGCACTTTGAGAGGTCAAGGTAGGTGGATTGCTTGAGTCCAGGAGTTCAAGACCAGCCTGCGCAACACGGAGAAACCCCGCCTCTACAAAAAATACAAAAATTAGCTGGGCATAGATGGCATGCACCTGGAGTCCCAGCTACTTGGGAAGCTGAGGTGGGAGGATAGCTTGAGCCTGAGAGGTCAGGGCTGCAGTGAGGAGCCATGACTGCATCACTGTACTGCAGCCTGGGCAACAGAGTGAGACCTTGTCTTAAAAAAAAGAAAAAAAGTATGTATGTACTATTAAAAATATGTATCAATACTATATAATGCCATTAACTCATAATTTCCAAAAATATTTTACTTTATATATTTGCTTATCAAATTTTATAATATATCTATGTTGTTTTGATCAATTAAATACTAGCAATGATTATGACAACTCAATCAGACATCTAAGTTAACATAGAACAAAATGGCCACAGGAAATTTTAAAACATTTGTCTTAAAATTTGTCTTAAATTTGTCTTAAATTTGTCTTAAAATTTGTCCTTTGTCTCTCTATATTGTTTTGGTTACAAGAAGATGATCAATAAAAAGCTTTTAAGCATAAAATATACATTAGGATGAAGTTCTTTGAGAGGAGCACAATAGAGATATGAATTCAAGGAGAAATATATAAAATGTCCAATTGTATTGCATATATTTTAAAATGAATGATGATGGATGTTTATTTTCAATTGAATGCATTTAAGATAATGATGTAATATTAATAGTTGTATTTAAAATTGTCAATATGTACAGTGCATTGGAAATCATATAATTTGCAACTATTTAATGAAAACCTTTAGAGGTGAACTTGTGTACCTGGGGTATATAGATATAAGTTTTTCAAATGTAGGTGATGCAAACGAATTCAAAGACACTGGAATAAAACACTAATTTAAAGGAGTAAGGACATAAGTGAAAGCAGAGGCATAAAATTATCTTTATAATTTATGTTTTCCTGAGTATCAGCTATAAGAACAATACCTTCCTCATCAAGCTGAGAAAGTAGGTAAATTATAGAAGCCTGAGGTTCCCGTGGCAGAAAGTCAATTTGACTCATGTGGACTAACTTAACTGGAATATCTTCAGTGTTTCACAGAGAAGGTCAGTGTATAAGAAAACACATGTACTCCCAATTTGATGAGTAATTCCTAGGAGAGATCCCTTGCCTTTGAAGGGATGCTGTATCTGTCCCTTGAACTTTTTGTGAAACAAGCTATTTCTGAGTGAACCCCTTTCCTGAGGCAGAAATGGAGAGGCTGGATGGCTTGGATGGATGCTCTGAGGCAATTTTACTTCATGCTGGAGATGGCAACTTTTACAGTACCGAAGGAGCACTGGCTAACACAGGAAAGAATAAATGAGCCTCTTAGGAGGAACATGCTAGAAAGGAACTATTTTCTACTTAAAAAAATAAGTGTTGAAGAAAATGTGCATGCCCTAAGGTGTGTTTACTGCTAATTGTATGAGTTTGACAGGCACAATTTTGATTTAAATTTTATTTCATGCCATGCTTCAAGTTGAAAGTTTGGATGCCACTTTCTTATTGGGTAAGTTTCATGTCAGTGTATCCATAGTTGTAAACTGTAATTAATATATAATTTTGTGTGCTGGTTTTTACACTTAATATTATTTTTCAGACCCTTGCCAAGGAAAATAGAGCTTTTTAGAGAAGTGTTATGTTAATGCTATAGCCATATTTTATACAAACTGGCACAGAATCTGAATAAGTTGTTAGCTTTAGTTAATGTGACTTCTTATTTGCATGGCCCATGAAGACCAAAGTACAGTCAGTCCTCCATGTCCGCAGATGTCCATATCTGCGGACATGGAGGGCCAACTATACTAGCCACTTTACGTAAGGGACTTGAATATCCATGGATTTTGCTATCTGTGGCAGGGAGGTAGGGGGGTCCTGGAAGCAATCCCTGTGAATACCAAAGGATGACTATACCAGCTCATTGGAAGCTCATGTCATATAATGCAGGCCTGTTTATAGAGATTGGAACCTAGGCAAACTATTTTTGAAAAGTTACTCATCCCTGCACTGGTCAATCTCAAAAGGCATTATCCAGGGACATAATGTGTTTATAAACATTCAAGTAAGTTGCCCAACCCCACCCGGAGCCCTAACCCTTCTCTGCATGTTCTCTTGCATCAGGTCACTAATTCCTGAAGGTTGCAGCCTACAGCCAAGTTGAAAGAGGCATAAGGGCTAAGCTAATTGACTAAAGTCTTTATGGAGTCTATGTGATGTTTTTGTGAAATATTTCAAAGAAAGGGTTAGTTCTCACATTAAGACAGTGCTACTTAAAACAGTGAGGGACTAGTAAAGCAATTCGTATTGGTGGCAATAATGTAGTTTCATCTTTCTGGAGGGAAATGTGATCATACAAATCAACAAATATGAAATGCAAATATTCCCACTGTTTTTATTCATTCCAAAATTTTTATTACAAGGAAATAATTCATAAAGAGGAATATATAGTATATATGCGTAATTTATAATAGTATAAAGCTGGCTGGGCGCGGTGGCTCATGCCTGTAATTCCAGCACTTTGGGAGGCCGAGGCAGGTGAATCATGAGGTCAAGAGATGGAGACCATCCTGACTAACATGGTGAAACCCCATCTCTACTAAAAATACAAAAAATTATCCGGGTGTGGTGGCATGCTCCTATAGTCCCAGCTACTCAGGAGGCTGAAGCAAGAGAATCGCTTGAACCAGGGAGGCAGAAGTTGCAGTGAGCCAAGATCGCACCACTGCATTCCAGCCTGGGTGACAGAGCGAGACAACGTCTCAAAAAAAAAAAGTATAAAACTGGAAAATCTAAATTTCCAACCATGGAATGATGTAAATATCCATTATGATATATCAGCTAGATGGAAAATTATCTAACTAAAAAGGAAGTTACAAGGACTACATAAAATATATAAAAGTATATATGAAATGTCAACAGGTAAGAGGAAAAATGGAATCACGAAATTATATATTCACTGTGTACATAACTATGATAGATAGATAGATAGATAGATAGCTGTTAATAACATTTGAGAAGAAATAAACCTTTAAGAGGTCCTGGTCTGAAGCATTCATGAACTTTGTTGAATGTTGGTGGCCTGAAGGGCCACTGGGGAGAAAATGACGGTGAGCTCAGAGCTCAACCTTTAAATTAAGGTTCATCTCAGGAGTTCATGTAGAAAGCTTTGGTATGAGTTTTCTTTTTGGGTCTTAGACTCCTTTTTAGGTCATAGACTTTCTTGTCTAGAAAATACTGAACTAGATCCAAACTATTAAAAACACTCTTAAAATTTCAACAGAAGTTAGGGAAAGGTAAGAAATTGATACGATCAGGAAATGGGATTAGACTATACTTTTAAAAAATCTTGACATTATTAAGTTGCTTAAAGTTTTAATAAAATATTTTTTTAAAATAAGAAGCTGTCATTCTTGTACATATGTATCAGTTTATTTCTCTCTCCTAATACTTGCTTGCAAAATACCAGAATACAATTGTTCTGAAAAGCTCCATTATTATGTTTATTTGTAGGAGCGCATGATTTCTCAATACTGCAGCCTATTAGTAGCATAGTTTTTTGTTACTTAGTTTTAAATTATTAGTATTCTAGAAAGTGGGGAAAATGCCTCATAGTAGCTAAGTTTTTATAGGGCAGATCTTTAACATTTTTCATTATGAGAAGGAGAATCACATATTTTGTAATGGGATTATCACATGCTTATGAGTTTTCTTCATGGAGTCTCTTTGGAGAGAGCTAAAGAGAAAAACTAATTTTAGCTTAATGAAATCACTGGGAAATCTGCTTCTGGGAATAAAAGGAATCCTTATATTCAAAGTTGGGTAAGAAGCACAAAGAAAAAACTGTTAGTAGTTATAGCTGTAACTGGAGTATTAGAAATTTATACTGATTATATTTATCTAAAGAGAAGCATTATAGTATTTTAAAAATCATCTTGAAGATTCATCTCTTTTCTGTTGCTTTAAAATAATATTTAGCACCATTCTAAAAAGTAATGATAGCAATAGATATTTTATTTTGTGTTGCTCATAAAATATCTTCCTGTGTGATAGTTGCCAGACATTAGTATCTGGTTATCAATAAATTAGGCTGGTTTTGTGAATGTATTCTTGGAAATCTTGGAATTTTCTGATTGCTGATTTACAGGGGTATTCTGCAACACACCTAGCTCAAAAGTGGTGTCCTTGGTTTAATGTGTGTCTCAGAAATAGACTTAAGTCAAAAATTGTCACCATTATGTAATGTAATAGAAAAAAAAAAGTAAAGAATTAATGCTTGGAAAGTGCAGGCTTTCAATTGTTTTACTTTAAGATAAAAATAGAATAAATGTACCACCTGAAAGTTGTTTCATACAGAAGTTCTGTATTTAGTCTTAGCAGGCTTGGCATTGGAAAAACTTAATTTTGTTCTTAGATCTGGACATAAGTCTTGGCTCAATCATTTATGCATTCCACGACCTTGGATAAGCCATTCCTCTAAACAAATTTCTACAAAATGGGAAGAATACCTACTTTATAGAATTGTGAAAATTAGTTGGGTAATATATATTAATGCATAGCTTGGATTTTTTCTTAATGCCAATCTACTAGCAATCCCTGCAACTTCTACTAGTCACCAATATATCTCAAATCCATTTATTTTTCTCCATCTTTGCTGTCTTCACCCTAATCAAGCCCCTTCTTTCTTGATACAGTAGCTTTCATGGTAGTTTCCCTCCTGCCTCTTTTGCTTTCTTTTCTCTTCTTGCCTTCATTCTTCACCCAGCAGCCAAGATGTTTTTTTAAGTGAATAACAAATCATGTCATAAACCACTTAAAACTTTCTGTTGCATTTAAAATAAGTGCAGGAGGGCAGCCTCCTTCTCTCCCGAGGGCTATCAAGCCACTGGACTCTACCTTCCTTTCCAGCTTCAGGGTTTCTGCTGTCTTCTCTCTCTCCCAATATTCCAGCCTTATAGCCTCCTTTCTGCTCTTGAACACATCTAGTTCACTACCTTCTAATGGTCTTTACTCTTACATCTTTCTGCCTGGAATGCTCTTCCCCAGGTTTAAAATATGACTTTGAAAGTATTAAAAATACACAAAAAGATTTAGGGCTGATGTTTTTACATAAGACTAATTAGGAAGTACATGACTTGCTTTGGTAATATTTTTCAGGTATATTTTCTTCATTTTATACATTCACTTTCTAGTTTTTCAGTCACTTGTATAACATCTAACTACATAATATTTTTCCTATCACGTTAAACACCTGTGTTACGCCTGATTGAGCCTGTACCCCTACTGTCTGACACCATCACCAAGGTTCTGATCTGAGCCTAAAAATGACTAAGGAATTGCCCTTTCAACACATTTCTTCCTTTTAATAACCCACAAGCAGTCTATTATCTGTTAATGTGAACTGAAATATAAAAATTTCTGACTTCTGATTATCCCTGGGATATATTGTTCTTTCGTTTATATTATATTTGTGTGGCTCCAATTTTAAAATGTGCCTCTGAGTTCTTGTTTACCCTCTTACAGCATTCTAATCATCACTGTTTTAAATGAAGGAGTGAGAGTGTGAGCTCATAATCACATGATGGCATTGCCAGCCCATGGGACTATCCCTCATGGAACTTCTGAGTTAAATGAACCAGTGCCATGTTTGAATTCCAGGTACAGATGCTCCATCGTTTTGCAGTTAACATAGAGCAGTTCCAGAGAAAGCCCAGGCCCCTCTGCCCTCAGCTTCCTTACCTGTCATCTCTCTGTCCCCAACTTTCTTACTGTATAGGGGAGAGAAAAAAAATGTTTCTGTCTACCCTGTAATTGACTGCCTAGGGCCTGCAAATTAAATTGACAAAAAACAGATTAGCAGGAGAAAAGTCATAAAAAATAACATTTCAGTTTTTACATGCCCTTACAGAAAAGGCATGGAGACTCAGAGGAGCAGTTAGACCCTGCAGCTTATACACCTTTTTTTTTTTTTTTTTTTTGAGACGGAGTCTCGCTCTGTCACCCAGGCTGGAGTGCTGTGGCCGGATCTCAGCTCACTGCAAGCTCCGCCTCCCGGGTTCACGCCATTCTTCTGCCTCAGCCTCCCGGGTAGCTGGGACTACAGGCGCCGCCACCTCGCCTGGCTAGCTTTTTTTTTTGTAGTTTTTAGTAGAGACGGGGTTTCACCGTGTTAGCCAGGATGGTCTCGATCTTCTGACCTGGTGATCCACCCGTCTCGGCCTCCCAAAGTGCTGGGATTACAGGCTTGAGCCACCGCGCCCGGCCTGCTTATACACCATTTTAACAAAGGGTGATAAATTTGTGGAGAAGTCACAAGAGGTAGCAAAAGGGATTTGAGCTTCCAGGGACACAGATTATAAGAAGGTAAATATGAGGAGAAACTAATGGAAGATAAGGGTGATTTTAGTAAGATTTGTTTGTGCAGACCCATTTCAGTGCCAGCGTTCTGTGTCCGGTGATAATGGGTGATCTGCTCCAGGTATGGGAGAAGGGAGGGGAACACCTTCACAAAGAGAAGTTTATGTCATACTTTTAGGCAGACGGGGGAGGGCAAAGAGCTCTTTCTGAATTTGCTGCGTTTGAATTGCCTTTGGCTCAAATAGTCCTTAAACTAAAGTAGCATACTGGGGGAGAGATCCTTCATCTGCTCTGTTTCCCACAGCCCTCAGCACCGAGCAGGTATCAGGGCCCACTCTGCAGATGCAGGGTTTAGAGTACCTGGTGTGCAGGGCCACTGTTGGGCTCATCCATAAAACCCTGCCCTAGATTCGTACGTTGAACCCCATTGCCCACGTGTGCATTCCACACCCCAGAATACCTCCGGAAAGGGACAGGTGGAGAGACATGCTAGAAATTGGGTGTCATTTCCTCTATGTGTATTTGAAGGTCAAGCTAGCTCTGAAAAGATTTGGAAAGTAAATCAGGTACTTTGAAATCAAACCTCAAAGTTAGATGACCTTGGGCAAGTTAATTGGCATCTCTAAACCCCAGTTTCCTTACCTTTACAATAATTATATGTCAACCTCTTAGTATTATTATTAGATAGGGAGAATCCTAGTAAATGTTCAGCTCATGCACTTGTTTGTACGATTCCCTTTTCAAGGGAATACCCGCAGTCTAGCTCCAACTCACCTTCCCTGGTAAGCTTATCACCCACACGTTAGGTGCTCTGCTGCCTAATTCTTTCCTGCATTCTTCTTTGACAACAAAGTATTACTGGAGAAGAATGCAGCATTTATAATTTAAACTAATTATAAACATTTAATTTGTAGCCCATTGTATGTTTGTGCTGTTGCACTTTAATCATGCCCATCAGTTCTTCTCTTTGCTTTCCTGGCACGCTCCTGGAGTATGCATCACACACGTGAGTTACCTGATCTGCACAGACTCCTAGGGGATGGGTGTGCCTCCTATTTTGCACACAGTGGGGAGGTGCTGTCAGAAACCATGTGCCTTGTGTTTCCTTCTGGAATCAGCTGTCATTATGACTCTCTTCTTTCCTTTCCTCTATTCATGCTGGAGAAAGCTAGCCTTTTCCCATAGGGAAGCAGGTGGCCCTCAATCTTTAGTGAGCATGATCATTGCCTTGGGAGTTGATCACAGATTTGGACTGGGTCCCAGGAAACTACATGGTCAACAGGCAACCCCAAATGATTCTGATGGTCCTGGGATCACACTCTGAGAAATCTGCTCTGCTTTTGTATTGCTTACTACTCCTCAGACTTTACTCCCACTGTTTTCTTCTCTGTCTCTTCATCTTTAATGTGACATCCTTCTTGGGATTCTTCTCTATATCTTTGGACTAGGTTTTTTATTCTCAAAACAAACAAACAAAATGATTGTTTTTTCCATTGACATGGAGAAAAATAATTGTAGTCCTCTATTCTCCACTATCCACCACACTGTCACCCTCAGGTGAGGGCTGATTAAATGTTCTTTCTGCCCCTCTGCACACTTAGGGGTTTGACTAGAGAGACAAAGGAATTGACAGGATCCTCCAATGACAGCACCTCCTGTCAGGCATTTTTTTTTTAAAGTGGATGTTTTTACTGGAACAAAACATTTTAATGAAAACATTGATATGGAACATAACAAGGCTTTTAAATAGAGACTTGGAATCCTTTTTGTCTTCATTTAAATCTGTTTTATTTTTCTTTCTGTGACGCTATATAAAATCTCATCAATATACAAAATCATTCTAAGCCTCAGATTTTCTCATTTTCTCTGGATGAGAGCTTTGATTAGCTTTTTACAAGTTCTTCATTAGTAATTGACTTGCTTTTTTGTTTTGTTTTTGGCTGTTGACTCTAATAAGTTTATGTTCTATCAAAGAATTATTTGAGGATGGTCTGAAAGATGCTACTCTTGTTATGTTACGGAATATTACAATTTAAGACTCTTTGTAAATTGCAACAAGTGCTATTAGGACTAAATGTTCATTTCTTCTTCTTGAGGCTGGTGACTGGGGTGGGTTGTTCAGTCTTATCATCATGCCTGACCTAGTTGTGCAGCCATGACTGTTTAATTAATAGACATTTACATAAGCTCCTGATTTTCCCCTAGCAAGCTTTATAATGGTCTTGGTGGTTATCTCCATTTCACCCTGTGAAGTATCAGCAGTACATTTTCCAGTTTGCATATCAAAATACAAAGAGATTAAATTATGTACAACAAATTGATAACTGAATAAGTTTGGGAACTCGGAGTTCTGGCATATTAATAGTCTTGCTTAAAGCAACAACCCATATAGACTCTATAAATATATTCAGATTCTGCTCTCTAATCCCGGAGTTGGAGTTGGGACTATCAGAAGCCCAGGGAGGGAGCCCTTTGTAGATTTATGCAGGGGTGGCAGAATTAGTTTCTGGGCTCTCTATGGAGCCATGAAAGAAGGTTTTGTTAGTAGAGGAGGTGGTATCTGAGAATCATTGCTGTGATGTCTGTAATTTTTAATAAAAATTCTAGAAAGCCTGGTGGTGTCTGTGTAGCATATGAATTTGATGAACTGGTTTTTTGTTTGTTGTTGTTGCTTAAACCACTTTCCCAAACACCATTAGATGTTTCTTCCTAATTAACAGGCCACAAAATGTCAACAGGGGCAGCTGGAGCAAAGTGTGGCTCACTTGTCTTCCTCTCTTCATCCTAGAAATGAGGAGGAACTTGCTGATCTTTCTGGGTACTTAGATGAGACTTTTGTTTCTTTCCCACATATTTTTTTTCTTAAACATTTTCTCACATTTTTTCTATGTATGTTCTCATATACTTATGAGAGATGGAAATCTGAACTGGTATTTCTTCTCCCCCCCCCTTTTTTTTTCCTTTTTTAAAACTATAAGATTGCTTGCTGTTCACACCTTGCCTCTGTCTTGACTACGTTCAGAAAATTCTTGGATCATAAAGGTATTGCCTCAATCATTTAACACCAACACCAACAAAGCCAGACAAACAAAAATAGGCAATTTTTCTTCTCCAAATTTACTAAACTTCTCAGTCTTACCTAAAAGATAGAAGTTGGTATATCTCTCTTAACTCTTTCCCATTAAACTTGGAGTAGGCTATTTCTGGCTTATATTCTATGGCCACACTTTGCTCTTCTCCTCCCTGAGTCCTGCCCGTCCTTTAAGGTCTGTGCCAGATTAAATACTGTATCTTTAAGAAGTCTTGGCTGGGCGCGGTGGGTCACATCTGTAATCTCAGCACTTTGGGAGGCCAAGGCAGGCGGATCACCTGAGGTCAGGAGTTTGAGACCAACCTGACCAACATGATGAAACCCCGTCTCTACTAAAAATACAAAAATTACCCAGGCATGGTGGCATGCACTTGTAGTCCCAACTAGTCTGGAGGCTGAGGCAGGAGAATCACTTGAACCCGGGAGGCAGAGGTTGCAGTGAGCCGAGATCACGACATTGCACTTCAGCCTGGGTGACAGAGCAAGATTCCTTCTAAAAAGAAAGAAAAGTTTTTGCTGCACTCTCTCTCCCTGAATCAGAAGTGACCTCTCCTTTCTTTGAATTCTCATATTTTCCTGGATTTGTACCTTTGAGTAGCCAGGATCACAACCAACCTATCATATATAACAGTTATTTCTGTCATCCTTGAATGGTCGATGCCCTAATAGAGTATGGGGAGGGGAGAGGAGATACCAAATTTCATTTGACTCAAGATCTCTCATAGCTCATGAAAATATACATCCTGCTGTACAGACTGACGTTTCCAACTGTAGCCACTCAACACAGTGTTACAGAAAGCACACGATTGAAATCATACAGCAAGCATTAGATCTGCTTTAAGGAAATAGTGATTAAGTTTCAGGCAAGCAGGATCTTACCAGGAGTATCATCCCAGGGAACAAGGTCTTTCCATCCATGGGGCCTCAGGCCTGGGCCACCTCTGCATCAAAGTTTTCCTTTATTTTACTGGTGAGCTCCTCTGTGGCCCTCAGACACCTCAGATTGTCCTTGGAACACCCTCTATCTTATAGCAGGGAGTGTCTCATTTTTTGCTAGTGCCACTGTGATCCCTACATGGTCTTCTCTGGAAGCGTGAGGACTCCCCGTGCCTTCCCTCCAAATGGTGAAATTAGTTGCTGCCACAGAAGGAGTCTTTCTTAGCAGCTTTTCCTGGTCACAGTCCTATTACCTACCGCCCACCCCACCTCTAACAACTGCCCAGCCATCAGCCATCTCTGCTATTCTCACTAGGGATCTGCTTTTTCATTCAGGGGCTGGGACATGAGTATTTTACCTTTAGGACTCTTTCCTCTAGAGGTACAATTCAAGACTTGTAGTATTGCAGGTGCAACTGGACTGTAAACCTCATGAATTAAAGAGAATGAGCTGCTGTTTTATGTATTTCTAGTACTTAAAACTAGAATGTAAATTCTATGAGAACAAATTTTGCTTCTGTCTTTAGTGTGCAAATATTTGTAGAGTCTAGAAAAGTGCCTGGCATATAGAATGTCCTCCATTAATATTTGTTGAATAAATGGATGAGCAGATGGATGGATATATGTATGAGTGTTTAGCATGGAATCTTACTTATAATACGTATTCAGTGATGTTTACGGAATGCATGAGTAAAAAACATATGGAGTAACAAAGGTGGGAGTAAAGTAGGAAGGTATGTATTTTGGTAGTATTTGAGCTGCTTCTTAATCTGGGTAACATACCTTAGGGGGATGCAGTGGTATGGCAAGGAGTAGGCAAACTCACAGAATTAAAATATGCATTCATTTTAATTCTGGTACATCAATTTTCCACAATGGTAAAATAAGATACTATTTCTTAATGTGGAAGCCAATAGATAGAATTTAGAATATATTGCATAATTGACATAATTTTTTAAAGTAAATTACATGTAGAGGGTTATCCTAACCATGCCCTCAAATCCTCTCCTTTGTTCTTAGATACACATTGGAAGAAATATTTGAGAAAACAGGTACTGAAGTTTTTATCTTATCTTGGAACTTCTGTAAAGTAGGTGCTGTCTCCAGTTTTGTGCCGAGGAGAGAATGGTGTCCATACAGTGACGTAGGGGCTATGGGTGCCCTCCACACAAATATTTCCCTTTTTGGAGCAGGCAGCATAAGCCATTAATAACTTACTTTGGCATAATAGGCTGTCTTTGTCTATGTGATAAATTCCACAAATGTTTATTGAGTACCTGCTAGATAAAAGGCACTAACCTGGGATGCTAAGATGAAAATAGTAATCAGAATACTTCCTCTGCCCTCAAGGAATTAAAGAGTAGTAGAGGAAGACTTTTATAAACGGTCTGTTGCCTATATGGAACAGTGTGGAATTAGCAGTAGACTTAGGCATGGGATACAGTGGGAACACAGATGGAGGGGACCTGATTGGTCAGGGATTAGTGGTGAAGGAGAGACAGAGGGTATTCCAGGCAGAGAGAACAGCATGTGCAAAGGCCTGTAGGTAAGAAGAAGCAGTGTGTTTGGGGAACACCAAGTAGTTTAATGGTAAACTGTATATAAATATTGGGTCCAAAGCTTCTGCACAGCAAAGGAAAGATCAACAAAGTGAAGAGATATCCTACAGAATGGGAGAAAATATTTGCAAACTCTTCAATTGACAAGTGATTAATAATCAGAATATATAAGGAACTCAAGCCAATACCAAAAACAAAAACAAAAAAACCCCAAATAATCCAAGTTAAAAAATGGGTAAAAGATCTGAATAGACATTTTTAAGAAGAAGACATACAAATGGCTAAAAGATATATGACAAATTGCCCAACATCACTAATCATCAAGAAAATACAAACCAAAACCACAATGAAATATCATCTCACTCCAGTTAAAATGGCTATTATCAAAAAGACAGAAAATAGCAAATGCTGCCAAGGATGTAGAGAAAGGGGAATGCTCATACACTGTTGGTGGGAAGGTAAGTTAGCACAGCCACCATGGAGAACAGTATTGAGGCTCCTAAAAAAACTAAAAATAGAAATGCCACATGATCCAGCAATTCTACTGCTGGGTATATATCCAAAAGAAAGGAAATCAGCATGTGAAAGAGATATCTGCACTCCCATGTTTACTGCAGCACTATTCACAACAGTCAAGATAGGAAATCAACCTAAGTGTCCATAAAGAGAATGGATAAAGAATATGTGGTATATGTACACAATAGAATATTAGTCACCCATTAAAAAAATAAAATCTATCATTTGCACTAACCTGGATGCTATTAACCTGGAACTGGAGGACATCATATTAAGTGAAGTAAGCCAAGCAAAGAAAGACAACTGTTGCACGTTCTCACTCATATGAGGAAGCTAAAAAAATTGATTCATGGAGAAAGTGAATATAGTAGTGGTTACTAGAGGCTAGGAAGGGTAGTGAGGAGGGCAGATAAAAAGGGGTTGGTTAATGGGTGTAAAAATAGATAGACAGAGTAAGATCTCATGTTAGCACCATAAGGTGACTTAAGAAATAATTATTGGATAGTTCAAAATAACTGGAAGAGTAGATTTGGAATGTTCCCAGCACAAAGAAGTGATAAAGGTTTAAGATGATGGCTATACCAGTTACTCAGACTGACCATTACACATTGTATGCTTGTATCAAAATATCCCCGGCACCGCATAAATATGTACAAGTATTATATATCCATAAAACTTTTACAAAAAGAAATAACAAAGGAGAAAAGTTATGGATTTAATTATCTAACATTACATTCCACATTGCCAAGTCATCATGAACAAAATTTAAAGAGAAATAACAATTTGGAAGGAAAAAAAATTGGGGTATTTCAGCAACTTTCATGACAGCAGAGGTTATCTGTTTATTCATTGTGCTGTAACTAACATTTAACCAGGTGCATAGCCCGCAGTGATGGCTGAATGAATGAAAAAGATCAATATCCCAAAATATGTTAAGTAGCTAATATAAATTAATAAGAAAACTCCATAAAACCTGAATAGACAAATTGTCAAGAAAATGTGAAAAGGCATTTCACCTTGGTGTCATCGTTGGCTTTTTCTTATACAGCATATCAAATCCTTTAGCAAATCTTGTTGGCTCTACCTTCAAAGTAAATCCAAATCTGATTGTTCTTCCTCACACTACTGTTGCCTTGTATAAGTCATTATATTTTGTCTGAGCTGCTACAGTAACCTCCTAACTGCTTTTTCTGCTTTCCCTCTTGCCCTTCTACAATATCAAGGTAACATTTTAAAATGTAAATCAGAATGTATCACTTTTTTGTTCAGAATCTTCCACACTCTCCCCATCACACTCAGAGTAAAACCCCAAGTTCTTTCCATGCATATGAGACACTACATGATCCTGCATCTTGGCTCCCTCTCTGGCCTTACTTCCACTGTTACCCCTCTTCATTTCACCCGACCAGCCAGGCTGCTCTTGTCATTCTTTGAACATTCCAAGCCCCCTTCTGCCCTAGGGTTTTAGGGTCTTTGCAGTTGGTGTTCTCAAGCTGGATATACTCTTTTTCCCAAAGAAGTGCATGGCTTGCTCCTCTCTTGGTCAGGGGTCTGCTCAACTGTTACCTCTGCAATTAGACCTTCCCTTACTTACCTAAAATAGCCTCTTCCCCATCATTCTTTATATACTAAAAATGTTTTTCTCTCCCCTCCATTTGCCTCTCTCTACCTTGCTATGTACAAAACAGATAAAAGGAGAAAAGATATCTCCCCAGAAAATTTCTAAACACAGGCTTACCCTGAAGTCATGGAACTGGAATTCCTCCTGGGTACCAGGCAGAAGTGTATATAAATTTGGTTGGATGCACTTTTAATGTTAGGCCTCAAAGAATTACCATATTTGTAGTCGTACTATAAGGTCACAGTAAGAAAAATACAGAATTCATAAGGAACCATTATGAATGAGGGCCAGCAGACAACAAACTAGTAGCAGACCCACAAATCCAGATACTGAAATTATTCAGTGTAAAGATATACATATATTGAACATATTTTTTTAAATGGATAAAAATATTGAAAATGACATAGGAAGATGACTATGGAAAATGATCAGCAAATTTAAGAATTAATCAGAACTTTTAGAAAGAAAAGTACGTAATGTCTATTCTAAGAAGCACATAAGTACAGTTAAAGAGAGCATTAATGTAATGAAGAATTGTATACATTGCAGCAAAAAATGAGAAAGAAATAGTAAGTATGATTACAGGTTAAGAAAGACAAAGGATAGAGGAGGACGAACACGTCTAATAAGAGTTTTAGGAGCAGAGGTTAGAGAGAATGAAGGAGAGGCAATATTCAAAGAGCTGATGCTGAGAATTTTCCAGAATTGTTGAAAAGGCACTGATATTTAGGTTCAGGAAGCTCAGTGAATCCCCACAATGAAAAACGAAAAGAAATCCATAGGCCGGGCGCGGTGGCTCAAGCCTGTAATCCCAGCACTTTGGGAGGCCGAGACGGGTGGATCACGAGGTCAGGAGATCGAGACCATCCTGGCTAACATGGTGAAACCCCGTCTCTACTAAAAAAATACAAAAAACTAGCCGGGCGAGGTGGGGGGTGCCTGTAGTCCCAGCTACTCGAGAGGCTGAGGCAGGAGAATGGCGTAAACCCGGGAGGCGGAGCTTGCAGTGAGCTGAGATCCGGCCACTGCACTCCAGCCTGGGCGACAGAGCGAGACTCCGTCTGAAAAAAAAAAAAAAAAAAGAAATCCACACCTATGCACGTAACAGTGAAACAGTAGAGAGAAAGAGAAGATCTTAAAGAGAATGACAATTAGACTGATAGTCGACTTCTACCCAGAATAAATGGAAGCCAGAAGAAAATGGGATAATATAATCCAAGTGCTAAAAAAAAAATCATGGTAACTAGAATTTTATACCTACGAAAACCTATTTTTCAAAAATGAGGGCAACATAAAGCATTCACAGGATTAGACAATTTACTACCTACAGATCTTCACCAAGGGGTGTTCTGAAGGACATATTTCAATGACAAAGAATATTATGCCAGAATGGACGCTGAGATATAGGGGAAAATGGTAAGCAAAGGAATAGTAAAATGTGGGTTAATTTTAACAAACATTGAACTATAAAGTACTAATAATATCTACTTTCTGGGGTTAACAAAAAGTAGATACAGCAGAAATACTAGACAACAGTAGTACATAAATCAGTAAGGGGTGATCAGAGTATTAAGGTACTTGAATTGTTTGGGAAGAAGATAAAGATACAGAATAATTGTAGATTTTATTAAGTGAAATAGCTATTTTAAAATTTAAGGATAACCACTAAATGTTTAGGAATATATTAATAGTATGTAATTTTTCAAGCTAATAAAAAGAGAAAAAGCAGTGAGAAAAAATTTGTAATCCTACACTTAGTCCATCTGAAAGAAGGAAACAGAAGAGGAAAAAAAAGAAAAGGAAAGGAAGAAACATTAAAAATAGAATGAGTAAAAAGTCTACAATAAGATGGAAAAAAAGTGAAATCAAATTGTATCAGTAATCGCAAAGCCTGTAAGTGAACTAAATACCCCACTTATGAGACAGATTGTAAAGGTGGATGTTTAAAAATCCATCTATGTTCTTTTTGTAGAAAAATCTTAAACATAAGGATGCAGAAAGACAAGAAGCCGAACGATTTTTTTAATGAATAATATAAATAGAAAGCTGATGTGGCTATATTAATATCACGTAAGAATCCTTTTTTGGCAGAAAGCATATTAGAGATAAATATGATCACTTCATATTAAAGTTTCAATTCTCTAAGAAGATATATGTCTATACATTTAAATATCACAGCTTCCAGATATATAAAGCAAAAATTGACCAACTGCAATTGACAAACAATAATGGGCAAATCAACTGTTATAGGGGAGATTTAAATTTCTCTTAGAAATTAATAAATCAAGCAAACAAGGATGTACATATGGACAACACAAATAACTAGCTTAATCTAATGAAACGTAGAACAGGGTAGCCAGCGCTGACGATTACATATTCTTTATGTATAACCTTTTAAGTACCTATGGAAATATAAAAAATTAAGAAAAACAAAATAAACCCAAACAAAAACATATGGAGGCAAATAATAAAGGTAAATGCAGAAGTTAGTAAAACAGAGGACAAAGATACCTAAAGAGGATCAACAAAAGACACATGGTAGGGACTGGCACATGGTAGGGCCAACAATTCAATATCTGTTCAGTGAATAACAAGCAACCGAAAGTATAAATGTGCGTATAAAAAGGTCTGAAAGGAAATTCACCAGTGATTAAACCTGAGTTGGGCTGTTTGAGATTAGCTTGCTTTTATTCTTTATTCTTGGTATTTTCTGAACTCCCTGTGTGTATTGCTCTTATAATTTTATGAAAACACGTGATTTTAAAATCAATACATAGATTTTTGAAGAGTAGACTAGAGGTTGGAAGTCAGGAACTATCCTAGACACCAATTCTGGTCGGAGGGCACGAGGAGGTGCAGTGTAAGTGTGTGCTCTTAGGAGGTATGTAGGTGCTCTGCCCCTCAGTACATGGATGACCTTACGCAGAATCTCTCTAAACCTGTTCTCTCAAGTGGCAATAATAAAGCCTCCTTCAAAGAGTTATTGTGGTAGGTGGCCATGTAAAGCACTTAATCCAGTGCCTGATACTGCAGATGCTGGGTAGTCATTTGCCTTCCCCTGCTTGAGGGGTTAGCATGAGGGAGATACCTGTCTTCATTTCTAAGGAATATGCCCAGCGTGGAAGGCAAATTTGATCAGTCTAAATATGAAACTGGATGAAAGCTTAATGTGTGAAATTATATTTGTGCCCTCCCAAAGAGCCAAGAAAATTAAGAAATGAACCAAGTAACTCATCATATTTATTACGTGTAAGAATGAAGGTGCAGTATTATCATTTCCTTGTGATAGTCACATCTAATAGTTCTAAAACCAATTCACAGTATTCTTGTCAGACTTATTTTATGAGACATTTAACCATTGCTAAATTAAATTTCATGAGGAAATATGCCTATATAACTTCTCTGGAGTTACAGAGATAGAAAGCTGACCCATCATTTCTATTTTCATGGAAAACCATTTAGCAGAACTTGGTTCCAGTAGAAGTGTTTAAGTTGTAAGCCTAACACAGTTCATTGGCAGTGTGTATTTCCACACGGACATTTTTCTCAGTGCAGATTTGCTCAGTTCATTATTACTGACAGCAGATGGTAGCACTTCCACATGAATTTACCTCCTGAATCGATCTAAGAAATGTCACTAAAAGGATCCCAATGGTTTTGATGTTCTTCCATCTCTGAAAAGGGTATGTTAAACAAATAAGGAGTAGAGTTTAGATTTTTTTAAAAAAACTCTAACACGTAATTCCTAAACCAACTAATGACTGCTTTCATCTTTGATTCCGGCTGTTTGAAGGAAAATAGTAGAAAATACAGATAATCTTTCTTGATAGCATAAACCTTACAGAATCTCCATTGGAAAATAATGGCTTTTGGAGAATGTTATCTACATTGATTGTCTGCACTGATAACATGCCTCAAATTACTTGTAAATTCTCTACTCTACTTTCTCTGAATACAAATTGCTGGGTTGCAGAATCACCTGATTGAATGTGACTGAAAAAATAGTATCGGCTCAGGTCACTATGCTAACTTTTGAATTCTGTGATTTCTGCAGCATTAAGATCTCCACAGGATTAACCACATTTTTCACTTACAGACCCATTGACTTGATTTAGGCTTAAATCAATTTAAAATTATCAGACAAGATTTAATGTTTAATAAATGAGTGAATGATATAATATATGAATTCTAGTCACATAAAGGAAACTTGTTATTTTTCTATATCATATGATCATTATTGCATTCTTCATAACTCAAGTGTTTATATTCAGTAGTCCTATATATTTAGAAACAAGGATTTATTTGGAATATTCTAAAAATTAATTTTCAATTTGTGTTTGAAAAGTAATTAATGATTTGGCTAATTCGCCACAACTAAAAGAAACTGATACATTTTAGAAAGCATCGAGTATTGAAGCAAGTACAATTTAACCATGTAAATTAATTATGGATGCTTTTGACACATTGCTAGAAGAGTGCTCATGATTAACAACGTACTTAAAGGATTTGCTTCACAACAAGAAAAAGCTTTTGGGTTCCATATGCTCTCAAAAACATGCTTACTAATATTCTAACAACACAGGCACAACTTAATACTGAACTTTTTTTTAGATAGTCTTACTCTGTTGCCCAGGCTGAGTGCAGTGGCACAATCTCCGCTCACTGCAACATCTGCCTTCTGGGTTTAAACGATTCTTCTGCCTCAGCCTCCCAAGTATCTGGGACTACAGGCGCCTGCCAGCACGCCCAGCTAATTTTTGTATTTTTAGTAGAGACAAGTTTTTGCCATGTTGGCCAGGCTGGTCTTGAACTCCTGGCCTCAAGTGATCTGCCCGCCTCAGCCTCCCAAAGTACTGGGATTACAGGCGTGAACCACCATGCTCAGTCAATACTGACTTAATTCTGGTAAAAGATAGCAACTTTGGGCCAGGTATGGGGGCTCATACCTATAATCCTAGCACTTTGGGAGATGGAAGGATTGATGAGTTCAGAGTTCAAGACTGGCCTGGCAACATAGTGAGACTTTATCTTAAAAAAAAAAAAAAAAACTTAAAAAAATTATTGAAAAAATAAAATATAGCAACTTTGTTCAATATGCTTTCATTTCTTTCCCCTTCCTTTGTACCATTATTGTCATGTATATTACATTTATGTTATAAACTCAACACTACAGTGTTACGATTTTTGCTTATATAATCTTATGTCTCTTTAAAAAAAATTAAGAAAAGAGAAAGTACTTAGTCTTTTATATTCACCATTTATGACACTTTTCATTTTTCCCTGTAGATTTGAGTTACACTCTGGTGTTATTTCCAGAAGGACTTTCTTTAGTATATCTTATAAGGCAAATCTACTAGCAAGGAATTCTCTCAGTCTGTTTCCCTGGGAATATATTTATATTACTTTCATTTCTGAAGAATGTCGAATTCTTGGTTGACAGTTCAGGTTTTTTCCCTCATTACTCTGAATATGTCATTCTGCTCCTATCTGGACCGATAAGAAGTCACCTGTTTTTGAATTGTTATTCCTCTTTATGTGATGAGTCCTAAAGGACTCACTTGCTGTTTTTAAGACTTTCTCCTTGTGTTTGGCTGTCAGCTATTGGACTATGATGTGTCTACTGTGGGTCTTTTTATATTTCTACTTAGAATTTGTTGAGCTTCTTGGATCTGTAGATTAATGTATTTCATCAAAGTATAGAAAATTTTAGCCAGTATTTCTTCAGCTATTTTGCCTGCCCTTTTCTCTCCTTCTCTTTTTCAGATTACTATTATATGTATTCTGGTACAATTGATGTTATACCACAGATGTCTAAGGCTCATTTTTCTTCAATTTTTTCTTCTCTTTTCTTCACATTGAATGCTTTCTGTTAATATACTTTCAAATCCACTAATTCTTTCTACTGCTGTCTCATATTTACTATTGAGTCCATCTAGTGAATTTTTTGTTTCTGGTATTGTACTTTTCAACTCTAGAATTTCTATTTAGTTCTTTTTATAGTTTGTATTCCTCTATGGAGATTAGCGATTTGCAGAGCCATTGTCATAATTTTTCTGTTTTAATTCTAGTTTTCTTTAATTCACTGAACATATTTATAATACCTGCTTTGAATTATTTGTAAATCCAACATCTGAGTCTACTCAGTGTCGGTTTTTAATAATGACTTTTCCCCCAGTATGAACCCCACTTTTTGGTTTCTTTGCATGTCACATAAAATTCCTTTGAAAACTAGACATTTTAGATAATATATTGCAGCAATTCTGGATTCCAGTATTTTTTCCTGAGGGTTGTCTTTTTCTTGTTGTTGCTGTTGTTTTTGTTTGGTTAATAACTTTCCTAGGCTTTATCTGCAGATTTTTTTTTCTCTGTAAGTGTGGCCATTGATGTCTTTGCTATTGGTTTTTTAATTCTTATTTTTATTTTTTAGACTGCCTTCCTCAGGGTTATCCAGCTATGTCTGTAAAGCTTGCAGGTTGGCCAATGATTGGACAGAAATTGTGCTCACATACCTCAAGCCTATAATGCCTTTTCATTTTGCCAATGAATGTGTACGTGGATTGGGAACACACTGAAAATTCAAGTAGTATTCATGCAAGTAGTATTCATGTTGGCCTTAGCTCTTACATCCCATCAGGCCTTCTCGTGTCTCCACTGAACATCCCCTTCTCATCAGCCAGTGATGCCTGGAGAATTTATCTACCCCTTCCGTGGCTGTCTTACTTCCAGAATGTCCCCATTAAAATACTGGTAGTTTGCTGCTTGCCTCAACTGGGACTGCAACCTTTTCTTTTCATTTAGTACCTATTTTGCTATTTTTTATTGTCAGTGCTGCTGAGCAACAGTTTTAGCTGTCTTTTGGAAATCAGGCCAGCCCCTCTGGCTACACAATTATTGGCTCTTATGGCCAGACTGCTCTGGTAAAACTTTGGTTGATGGAGTGGCTGGGGACATTGGGGAAGAGGAGGAGGGGATATGGAAGTACTTCCAGGCAAGAACGCTTCAGATTCCCTCTGTTTCTAACTTGAAGTTTAGCAGATTATCATGAACTAAACACTTATCAGATTTTATATTTGCCCTTGGTTGATTTCCAGGACCCAAAAATGGTTTGTTTTTGACAATTGTGTTCATTTTTATACTTATTTTCTGGGAAGAGTATTTGCTGACCTCTTTATTCTATCACAGCTGGAAGTCCACTTCTATTGTTATTAATTTATAAAGTTATTCTAAAAGATTACATAAATATATCTCATAACTCCTATATTAAGGTGATCAGCATAGTATAGGCTTGATTCTTTTAAACCAAAAGCATTTTGCCAAAACAATATAATTTTTATTTTAAAATCCAATTTATTAATAAATTTAAACTTGTGATTTTTAAAGACCATCATTCATTTTAATATATTCTATTTAATTATATAAATATAAGGTCTCAATATAGTAAAGGATAAAGAATTTTTTAAAGATGGCCAAACCTGCATTAAAGAAATGCTCAAGCTATTCTAAAAGCTCTTCAAAGGCATGAAAGTCTCAATTATTTTAAAAAGTGTTTTAAATGAGCATTGCCATGCATTTTACTCTATTAGAACATAACCTTAAATGCTAATATGACTGTTTTATGTTCTTTGAGGAAAAATGAATATTAAAATGCTGTAGACTGGCCAGGCGCGGTGGCTCAAGCCTGTAATCCCAGCACTTTGGGAGGCCAAGACGGGCGGATCATGAGGTCAGGAGATCGAGACCATCCTGGCTAACACGG
>NW_012115488.1:648436-661151 GCF_000951035.1 Colobus angolensis palliatus
AAAAAAAAAAAAAAAAATGCTGTAGATTACTGAAGTGTTTTTGAAGTACCTAAGCTTTTTATTTTAATTTAAATTCATTTAAATTATTTTTCATTAATTTGGTTTTAAACCTGAATACAAATATAGTGATAGTTCTAGTTCCATATAGACCTAGACCTTTCACTAATTCAGACCTTTCTTCCTTTCACTTATAAACAGTTGTTAAATATTCCTAAACACTTAGATACTGGTCAGTGATGCTTTTAATATGCTACTTAATTTACAGGAATATCCTATTTTTAGATTGAAATTGGGCTTTATTATAGGGTACCATAAGACTACTTTCTGAATGTCTGGCTGTTATCCTTTTCTGTTTAGATATTAATGGGTTAAATACTAATAGCCAACCAAGTGTCTGCTATGTGTCAGGTACTGTTCTATGTACTTCTATGGTATTATCTCATTGAAGGGTCACAGTCAATCTCTGAGACAGATACTATCATTAGCCAGTTACCAGATGAAGAAACAGAGACATAAAATGGTTAAATGACTTTCCCAATAGCTCACAGCTACCAAGTGGTAGAGCAGGACTTGACCTCAAACAGTTGTAACCACAGAGCTCATGCATGTGCTTACCCACTTGCTATGTGGAATGAGAAAAAGATGACTTATAGAAGTAAAGTCCAAGTCTCTACAAAGAAGCATCAAATGAGCAGAGCTGCAGTGTGCCATGGTCCTAAGACTCCTCTAAGAAAATGGTCCCCTGAACTGTAAGTGCCTATCCACCTCTTAGATAAGAGATGCCAAAGGGAGAGTGAGTTTTAGAGAGAGTGGAGGCTGCATGATTGAACTGATTCTCCGTATTATGAGTGTTTCTGTCCAGTGGAAATTTGGAAGCCTAGGTTTCATTTCATTAAAGTTAACATGTCTTTATCAATAAGATTGGATTATACCTCTTTATTCCTTCCACTGGCAACTGTGTAAGTCATCCCAAAAGAATTTAGACTACATTTATCTTTTTAAAGTCCAGCTTTCTAAACAGTCATTATTTTAGTCTAGGATAATTTTAAAATTTTTTGCATTTTTCCTGCATATTTCCTATGCTCATTTCCCCATAGCATCATCTGCCCCCACATTCTGTTCCTAAATCTCTGTAAGGTTGTTTTCTCCTTGTCATTCTGATCTCTGATTAAGTATCACCTTGTTTTAGTCCATTTAGGCTGTCATAACAAAAATACCATAGACTGGGTGACTCAACAACCAACGCTTATTTCTTCCAGTTCTGAAGGCTACAAGATCCAGGATGAGGGCACTGGAAGATCCAGTGTCTGGTGAGGACGCGTTTCCTATTTCATAGATACCGTTTTCTCACTGATCCCCACATGATAGGAAAAGAGTGAGAGAGCTCTCTGGGTCGTTTTTATAAGGGCACTAATCCCATTCATGAGGGGTTCACCCTCATGACCTAATCACCTGCAAAGGGCTCCACCTCCTAATACCATCACCTTGGTGGTTAGGATTTCAACATATGAATTTTAGAGGGACACATACATTCAGTCCATTGTATTACCTCTTCCATGAGGCCTTCCCTTTCCAAGTCTAATGTCACCACAATCCCTCCAGGATCATGTTACCCTGTTGTGTTTCCTTTGTAGGGCTTATAATTATCTGGATTATCTTACTTATTCATTCTGCATGTTTACTGGCTGTCTTCTGCACTGGAATCTAAGTTCCATGGGATCAGGAACATTGTTTATCTAAGAGATACAGTGGTCTATATAACTATACCTAGAAGTATTCTGGCAGACACATAAAAAAGATGATTGATTAATGTATGTTGAATTACTAAATATTAGTTTAAGGCAGGTAAGGGAAACCAGACTCAAGTTGGACAGGAGGACTTAATATAGGCACAACCCATCAGGGCTTTGAGCACAGGGCCCAGTTAGGGATGGGAATGAAGGTTGGGAAGAGAGCTGTAGAGAGGAAGCTGATGCTTTGCTGGAAGAATCAGGCTACTGGTCAGAGTCACCTGGAGGTGGCACTCAGGGAGAAAAAAATGCCAGGAGATGCTAAAAATGCGAGATACATGCAATAACCTACAACTAGTGGATAACTCATCCCTCACCACTGCCACCCCACATCTCCATACCCAGTGTCACCAATACAAGTGGAATTGTCCCTCCCAGTTCTTGTGAGTGGATGTGTGCATAAGCATGCAGACATGAATGTTTGGAGCTGAGGGGTAGAGGCAGCAGGGACAGCCACATAATTCATCCCATCAACAGGTCTGAGTTCAGCTTGCCCTTGGGTTGGCTAAGAGAAGAAGCCAAGAGAAGAAGCTAGGCATCCCCTAGTCTAAATCCAGCCTACAAGCCTGTTTTACTGGTCCCACTCATGTTTAAAAATATATTGTGCCAACACTTTAATGTAGGAGGTTTAACATAAACTTCAGGTTTTCTAGGTTCGTTTCACAAATAGGAAGGTCTGGCATGCTGAACCTGCATTCCCACATGGGACAGTTGGCCAGAGCAGAGTAGCCAGCATGGCCTTGGATGGGTGCACTCTGCAGTTCCTCCTGAGTCCCATCATCTGCTGTTGTTTTTAGTTGGTGTTATCCCCTTAGGTCACCTGCTTCGTCTTCATAGGTATTTGAGTTTGCAGTATTGGTATAATGGTTAATCCACAATATAAATAATCAATAAATGTATCATCAATAATAGTGTTTGTGTTGGTAGAACTTGTGCACTACATAGAAACCTCCTAGGGCTCCCCATTGCTTGCAAATGATGTCCATGTCCCTAACTTGGGTGCAGTCTGACCTATATCTTATATCCAGTTACTACCTTATAAAAGGAAGAGAGTTACATTTTAGGCTTTTAACTTATAAAAACAGCCCTGTAGGCTTGCGAGAGACAGAAGGAGAGAAATGAGGAAAAAGAAAAACAAAAACTCAGAGACAGAAAGAGAGAGAGAGAGACAGAAGTAGAACAATTTAAATAGTGCAGGCCATCTCCTCCCATCCCTGGTTCTACTCATGGAACATGTGCCCACTGGCACTGGATACATATAGGCTTGAAACAACATGTTGACAAAATTTGTGTAAAGAAATATGCAAATGCTTTTGATTCTCTTACCATTGACAAAGAGGTGAATAAAATGAATTGTTTAGGTTGTCAAACTACTGAGCTTTGTGAACATCCTTGAAGAAAAACTGAAGAATAGTGATAGGCCAAAGAGAAACACTGGCCAACAGAGAGGGAACTGATAAAATGCAACTACAGTTTATATTGTGTAAACAAAAATGGGCGCCCTGCTATACTCGACCATACTGCTTTATCAATGAATAGCCCTTTCTCACCAACTTTTTCTGATGTTTGGATTATAAATTATATTTGAAAATAGAAAATAAACCTGTATATTAATTCAATAACTTGGAATTTGAGACAAATCTTTTATTTTAAAGGAGTAAACCAGATAAATTATTTTAGCCTTTTCAAAATAACTCACACTGATCCTGGACCAATTCTGATTCTTACAGGAACATCCAATACTTGGACAACCCTTTTTTGTACTTCATCCCTGCAAAACGAATGAATTCATGGCTCCAGTATTAAAGAATTCTCGGAAAATCAATAAGTAAGAAATACCATCAAGATACATTGGCTTCTACTCTGATTTTAAAAGTGTAAATCTTTCTATGTGACTCTAAAAGCTAGGCTAAAAAAGAAATATTATTTATAATAATAATAATAATAATGGCTAACACATTGATTTTTACTATATGCTAGATGCTGTTCTAAGAGTTTTAGATACAGTAAGACATTGGATTTTTGCAACATTCCTATGAGCTAAGTACCATTATTTTACCCAATTTACAGAGGAGGAAGCTAAAGAACAGAGGAATTAAGCCACTCAAACAAGGTCACACAGCTAGTTACGTGGTAGGATTTGAATCTAAGCATTTTGGCCTCAGAACCATGCTCTTAATCACTGCACTCTGCTACCTTAGTACGTGCTGTAAACCGCAAGGGTAAAATTTGAATCATCAAGGGGAGTCAGGAACCCCAGTACCTTAACCTCATTCTTCAGCTACCCTAATAAGGGATCCTCACAGGCTCTCTGGACCTTAAATTCTTGTCAAGCAATGGGGCTAGCATTCAGAAATGCTGAGATTCCAGGTGGTAGATACAAATCTTTGAAGAAAACCTCATTTCTGTTATTGTTGGTGACCAACTGATATTCTACCATTCATCCAAAAACTACAATGGAAACGTTAGCATGGTCTGTTTTTCACTTGTTTCCTAGGAATGTCAACTACATCACATCATGGCTGAGCATTGTAGGACCAGTTGTTGGACTGAATCTACCTCTGAGTTATGCCAAAGCAACCTCTCAGGCTGAACGAAATAGCGATTAACAAGGTAAAAGAAAAGCCTGGATTTAATGTTTTGCTGTTACAAAGATCAGTGTCTCCATTGCATTTAGACTCATCCCACCAAATGTAAAATTTGCTTTCATCTTTAGTGAGCAAACCCCGACTTAATTTTTATTTTTCCAATCAGTCCCCTACCAAGTTATTTAGGACAGGGATCCCCAAATCCCGGGCCACGAACCAGAACCAGGCCTCACAGCAGGAGGTGAGAGGCAGCTGAGCGGGCGAGGAAGCAAGCATTACCACCTGAGCTCTGCCTCCTATCAGTTCAGCTGCAGCACTGGATCCTCATAGGAATGTGAACCCTGTTGTGAACTGCGCATGCAAGGGATCTAGGTTGTGCACTCCTTATGAGAGTCTAACCAATGCCTGATGATCTGAGGTGAAACAGTTTCATCCTGAAACCATCTCCCATTTGGTCTGTAGGAAAATGGTTTTCCCTGAAACTGGTCCCTGGTGCCAAAAAGGTTGGGGGCCACCAATTCAGGAAATATTTTACTTTGCTATAAGTAGCATGCACTCAGTGACAGGAATGGATAGTTTTATTTTAGTGCTGATATTCTTAAATAAGTCTTTACTGCTCAGTTAATCTTCTTTTGTTCTCTTGGCTTTTGTTTTGTGTTCTTCAGATTCTTCTATCGAGCTTAGAAATTGTGGTACGAAGAATGTCAAGAGTTTACCTGACCAGCCCTGGCTTTAATAGGACCAATACCATGGAATATTTCATCTCACCAAGATTTGACATGGATTATTTTTCCCTTGGACACAAATGTCTACAGCAACTGATATTTGATAGACTGAGTGTTTAGAAGAAACATTTCAAAGGCGTACATCATGGCCAGGCATGGTGGCTCATACCTGTAATCCAAGCACTTTGGGAGGCCGAGGTGGGAGCATCACTTGAGCCTAGGAGTACGAGACCAGCCTGGGCAACATGGTGAAATCATGTCTGTACAAAAAAATACAAAAATTTGCCTGTTTCTGGTGGTGTGTGCCTGTAGTCCCAGCTACTCAGGAGGCTGAGGTGGGAGGTTGGCTTGAGCCCAGGAGACAGAGGTTGCAGTGAGCTGAGATTGTGCCACTGCACTCCAGCCTGGGTGACAGAGCCAGACACTATCTCAGAAAAAAAAAAAAAAAAGACACATCACCATAAATAGCAAAAAACGAATCTTAACTTACTAATACTAGGAATACCAACATTATTAGGGCACTTGCAGGTTATTCTTTTCTAGGCCAAGTACTTCACTTCCATTTGTCTGATATGGAGATAGAGGGAGAAATGTATTTGTGTATTCATTTTAATGTAAGATACACAAAAATTAAATTACTGGATTTACCTGTCCCTGAAACTGGTGTTACAAACATGACCTATCTTAAGTGATTCTCCCAGAATCAAACTCAGGAGAAATAGATTATTTCTGTTTTACTCCAAAGATGGGGGAGAGAGAGAAAGAGAGAGAGAGTGTGTGTGTATGTATGTATGTGTGGGTGTTTGTGTAGACAGATAGATGTAAAATAAAGAAAAAAACACAATATTTTACTGTGAGACAATATGTTTTACCAGCGAAGTGTGGCATAGTAATTAGAAGTTTTCTAAAAAGCTATAGGAAATATTTAAACATTAAAATTTCTTTTTGACCTACAGTAATAAAACAATGGTCATTTTACCCCTCTACTTCTCAACCCCACAGCTGCTCTGCTGTACTCTTTGAGGGCTCTTAAGCGAGTCTTCGTGTCCCTGAGACTTATTTTCCTCATCTTTAATTTGAAAATAACAAACTACCTCATAGGGTTGCTGTGAGAACCATATGAGATCATTAATGCATGATAAGATATTGTAAAGTATTATACAAATATTCATTAAATGCTCACCTTTCTTGTATATAATTGGTATTCACTCAGGCTGTAAATAAGTTTCATAGCCAGTTAAGTATTAAGATAAACCTAACCTGGAACCATTTTTTTTTTTTGGTTGCTTGTTTTGTTTTTTGCTAGGAGCTGAAACTAAGATTAAAATGTCGTTGGGTTTTTAGAGAGTCTAGATTAGAGTTTTTGAATGAGGGATATGCTTAAAATCACCTGAGGATCGTTTACAGCTACAGATGCTGGGGCCACCTGACACAGTCTCTCTGGGGGTGATTCTGCTTTGGAGAACCTCTGGTCTGGATATACCTTTATTGTGACATTGATTTGTATTGTTTTGCTCTACTGACATGCCTTTTCCAATCCATACAAGCTGAACTTGCTTCCTAATGTTTGTCTAGGCCTTACCTGGATAGGAAGGAAGCTTAGGAGACATGTTCACAAGGCAGCCGTCTTGTAGGAAACCAGTCCAGGTGAGGACATCATTCACCAGTGGATCACTGAGCACCATTGACAGCACCCTCAGTCCACATCTGCAGATGAAGAGCTGAATTCTCACAGAGAAAGTGGAAGTAGAGAAAGGGTTAATTCAAACTGCTAGAAAAGCTAAAAGTAAATTTTAAAATGCTGAGCTGCACATATTCATGCTAGGATGAGAGCCAGCTTAAATGCTTGCTGGGCATTTTGGTATTTACCGCTTAACATGTTTTCAACTTCTGTGAGGGATTTTCCCCCCACTCTCCCTAATGTAAACACAGATTTCTCGGCAAGTCATTTCTCAAGCCATGTCATTTCTAGTGTAAAATAAATTATAATAATGTGTCATCTGAATGGTGTTCTTGTCTGCAAATATTAGTTATCCTTTGCTAACAGATTCTGAGATGAGAGTCTATCAGTTTGGAGCCAACGTTTAGTTTTTTTAAAAAAGTTAAAAATAAAACTTTTTCTCTGATCAACAAGGACCTAAAAATTCATCCGTGGCAGAAAAAAGTTCTGAGGAGCTCCTGTAGATTGGGGAGGCCTTTCTCCCCAGATAGAGCCCTCTCCTCGAGCGGCTTGATTTCTTTCTAGAATTTTTTTCACTTAAAAAACTTCTAATTTTTGGTTGATAACAATTTCCATTTTTATAAATGCAGTTATGCTAACAGAATGTTATCCTGACAGTTATTAAACATTAGAAGATATTTGGTTTTGTTGAAGTAACTGTTCTTGCTTGGCAATATGACGAATTTTTCTCCCTGCTTCCTCATATAATGTACAACATCTTCTATCAGAAATAAGGCTGGGTAAAGCTGCTTCCAGCTAACCTCCTAAATTCTGCTTCTGTGTGACCTTGGAAAAATGTCTTCACCTCTGTGGTCCTCAGTTTCTTTATTTGTAACATGGGGCAATTCAGCTATGTGTCTTTTGTGACAACTGTGAATTTTTAGGTCTGTGAAATAGAAGTCCAGAGATCTAAACTGTGAGGCTGGTTAGCTGCTAGCTGTGTGACTTGGGCCAATTTTCTTATCTCCTTCTTAAACTATTTCTGAAAAATAAAGCCCACGGTATCTATGCTGCTTACCTGACAAGAGCATAGAGAAGATCAAAATGCTACCTAAAACTGAATGTGCTTTAAAACCAAGGCAGTGAGACATGGAGTGAGGGGTGACAGTGGATAATGACCTGCTCCTTCAGGGACACCAGCATCCCTACTCCTCCCCACCTCATTGCATGAGCCCTCCCCAGTGCCTAGCGCACTCTGATCTGGGGAGTCTTATGCTTCACACCCTTAGCTGATTGTTGCTTATGCTGGTACCCACCTGGAAGTGCTTCCTTCCCCACAGATCTACCCAATTCCCACCCTGGTGTTGGTGATTTACTCTCACAAAGCCACCTCTGACCACCACAGCCCCGAATCAATGCTCCCTTCATTACTCACTGTCCTTTGTCACTATGAGCTTTTAGCTGCCTCTCTTCCACTCTGATTTCTCCCCAACTTGATAAGTATGAATTAAGTCATTTCAGGTGTTGGCCACTGTTCTTGATTTGCTCTGTTGTAGCATACACAGAAGAATGTCTGTGTGTGCCACGTAAGTAGAAAGGCTCTTGGGTTGGGAATTTGAGAGGTGGGAAAACTCTTTGAGGGACCAGTGGAGGGAGCAGTGGAGGGAGCAGAGTCTGTGTTGCTCAGCAGGTCCTAGCTTACAAGCTAGAGGTTAAAAAAAAAACCAAAATTCACCTTCTCCTCAATAAACGCTTATTAAAATCAAGAGAAAAAAGGCCAGAACTGGGTTTTTGCATGTACTTCTCCTATGATAGGTATAGTGGTTTTTATTCATACTCCCAAAATATTAGGAAATAGGGCTCTGCAATGTCAAAACCAGCTCTTACATAATCCAGAGATACTCCAGTGAGGTTTTTTTAGGATTGAAATTTGAGAGTGAGAATATGAAAATACTTCAGCAGATTTCCTCTTAGATACTGAATCCTAGGCCAGGTGCCGCAGATAGCAAATGGGGAGACATAAGAATGTCACAGTTCAGTGGAGAGGACACACAAGAGGATGCTTCAGGAACAGTAGGCTGCATGCTGTGGGCAAGCACATGCCAAGGAAGGCTTTGCAGAAGAGGAATGTGAGTGGAGTCTTGAAAACCTTATGACGTAGCCAGGTCAAGAGTGAAGGAAGAATCTTGAAGGTGCTTGTGGGGAAGTGATGAAGAATCAAGCTGGCTAGCAGGACTGGGGCCAGCTCTGGAAGAGCCTTTACCGTCACACTGAGAATTTGTATCTGGCCTGAAAACCACAGCCACTGCTGGGATTCAAATAGGAAAGTTAAAGTGATCACATTTGCTTTTAAGAAAGAACCTGTATTTTTTAAATGGCTGCTGCATATAACTAATCATCCATACACTTTGTCAGGTTTGGTTTGGTTTTGTTTTTACCACAGTATCTTAGCCACAGGATTTAGAAGGTTGAGGAGCACAGCAGGAGCTGAGATTGTGCCAAAGACACTTTTCAGTTTTTACCTAGGGTCTTCCAAAACAAAACCTGCCAGTGTCCTGAAAAGCCTTGAATCCTGGCTACTGAGTTACCTGGGGCAAGTCACTGCACCTCTCAGGGCCTCTGTTTTCTGATATATTAACATAAGGAAGTATATTTGATTGAGTAAAATCAATTTATTGTAACAAGAATTTTTTTTTTTTTTTTTTTTTTTTGGAGATAAGGTCTTACTCTGTTGCCCAGGCTGGAGTACAATGGCTTGATCTTGACTCACTCCAGCCTGACTTCCTGGGCTCAAGGGATCCTCTCACCACAGCCTCCTGAGTAGCTAAGACTGCAGGCACATGCCACCATGCCTGGGTTTAATGTTGTTTATTTTTTGTAGAGATGAGGTTTCACTATGTTGTCCAGACTGTACTTGAACTCCTAGACTCAAGAGATCCTCCTATCTCAGCCTCCCAAAGTACTGGGATTGCACAGGTGTAAGCCACAATGCCCAGTCAGCTTTTTTTAAAAAATGAAATAGAATACATAAAAAAGAAAATATCAAAGTGCACTACACATAGTTGTGAAACTTTGTTTTCAACTATATGTTATATACATATATATACACACACATGTATTTTATATATATATATGAAATCAGTATCTATGTGTGTGTCCACACACGTGCACATGTGCACTGGGTTGTGATATACACTGTATTTCTAGTGCCAGAAAATAGAAATCTGAAAACTGATGGACTAATAAGCTTCCTTCCTATTCTAAGACTTGATTTTCCTTATGCTGCTGACCAGTAAGTTGCCGAAGGCTATTCTATTAACAGAAGGGTATAGGAAGTACTTAACAATTATTGTGTCTGTGGCACTTCATGTGCACAAAGGTGTTCGAAGCTACTCCTCTGGATTTTTATAGGGCTTCTCTATAGAAGCATTTTCACATTTTTATTCCTAAATCTGGTAATTCTTTACAGTAATCCTGTGATCTCAAGACCTTGCTTTAACTTTTGTGTTGTTAGTAGTGACATCTAGTGGTTCTGTTGCAAGCATCCTGCATTCTAGACCATTGGAGCTGAAAGTGATTTTAGTGACCACCAGGTCCCATTTTGTAAATTATTAAAAACAAACTGAAAACTCACATGTATTCCTGCATTCAAGTCAACTCGATATAATAATAAATAAAACCTATAGCTGTGTAATGCTTTCTGGGATTACTTTGAAGCTTTTCAAATACCCAGAAGTCGCTGTTGGTTGTAACCATGAGGCAGAAATTTAACAAAGCATGCCCTGATAAATTAAAAGAAAATCATATTTCAGTATAGCTACAGCCTTTAGTGCATTGTTATTTACAGGTACATGCCAGAACCTCAGGCTTTTGCATGGTGCCTGGTGTTTGGTAGCACTCACTAAATCTTTGTTGAATGTTTGAATACGTGGGTGATCACGAAGCCCTGGAGAAGAATCACAGAAGATGTGGGACTTGAAGGACAGAGAATTTGATAAGAGACTAGAAGGCTAAGCTTTAAGTTAGGGGCCATGGAAGGCCAAAAAAGGAACCATCAGTAGGACCCAACATGGCACCTTTGAAGGTTTTAACAGAGAAAGTTGACTATGTGGAGTTGTTGGAGGACTCATTTGGAAGTGGTAAATTGAATGGATTAGAAGGAAGAGAAACTGGATAGAGGCCAAGAAACTAATGTAGTGGTGAAGTGATGAATTTCTAAGTTAGGAAGGTGACAGAGTGAAGAGAAAGAGATCAGTATCAGAGACATTTTGAGAACCAGAACTTGGTGTGAAGAGAATGAGAAGACACTTGTCATGACTTGGTTATGGCTTAGATTCTATAGTGGGAATCCCTGTCCAGGCCTGGACTGACTTCGTTGGTCTCTGTTCTGCAGGTATCAGGGACTGAACTTGCTTTCTTCTTTCAAGAAGTGCCACCCACCCTATCCCGTGAGAAGATTTCTTTCTCCCAACTAGCAGCAGAGTGAGATGTAGTCTCCTCAGCGCTGTCCTTCAGTAGGTTCAAAGAAAGAGTCCCCA
Source organism: Colobus angolensis palliatus (assembly GCF_000951035.1). Taxonomy (NCBI): domain Eukaryota; kingdom Metazoa; phylum Chordata; class Mammalia; order Primates; family Cercopithecidae; genus Colobus; species Colobus angolensis. The sequence continues at coordinate 659,738 of NW_012115488.1, forward strand.
GGCCCTTTCCTGCTTATCCATAGGGAAATGACTAAATAAAATGTTGTACTATGTAGCAGTTAAGGGGAATGAATTCAATCTCCATGTATCCAAATGGGCACATCTCAAAAAACATTATTGAGTTAAAACAGAAAACAAATAGTAGATGTTAACTATGAACTGTGTTTGAAAGCATCCCCCCAAAAAGCATGTATGCATTGGAAAGCTAATCACTGTTTTAACAGTATTAAGAGGTGGGATTTAAGAGATGATTAGGCCATGAGGACTCTGCCCTTTTGAATGGAATAATGCCTTTGTTGCAGGAGTGGTTCCTTTCAAAAGAATGGGCTTGGCACCCTCTTGGTTACTCTCACCCACATGTTGCCTTCTACCATGTTATGAAGCAGTAAGAAGACCCTCTCCAGATGCAACCCCCTCATTCCTGGACTTCCCAGCCTCCAGAGCTGTGAGCCAATAAAGTTCTGTTCATTATAAATTACCCAGTCTGTAGTGTTCCATTATAGCAGCACAAAATAGACTAAAAAGTCACTATGCATGCAGCTTGATACTGTTTATATTTTAAAATGTACTAATACCATGTATTTTCTATAGGTACATATACTGTAAGTGTATGGAAAATATAAAAAGTGATCTAGAAGGAAGGACACCAAATTTGTAAAAAAGGTGATCAAAGACTTCTTTGATCACTCTCTGCAGGTATAGAGTGGGAACTTGGTTTGGAAGTGATCAAAGAAGACTTTGGCTCTTTTTGTAATGCTAGACTTAATCTATCCATAGAATGTAAAACTAGAAATTCCTTTTTAAAAAAATATTTGAGTCCTCATAGATAATTTGGGAAACACAGAAGAATTTGAAGGAGAATATTTTAAAATCACTGAAATGTATATCATCTAGAGATACCTGCTTTTAAATTTTTTATATATTTCCTTGTGCTAGTTTAAACATATGTAATTAGGATCATCCTGTATATGGTTTTACATCCTGATTTTTTCCACTTAACATTATATCTGGAACATTTTCTCATGTCATTTAATGTTCTTTGAAAATACTATTTTAAATGACTAGCTAGGATTTCTTCTATTCCAAAATGCACCAAATAATTCTCCTATTGTTTGAGTTTTGGTCTTTTCTAATTCCTCACTGTTTATTTAACATACATTCATTTCAGCATTTACTTCATGTCAGGAACTGTTCTAGAAATATAGTGGTCAATAGGGCAAACAAAGCCCCTACCCTCAAAGGGCTTTCAGAATGTAATGCAATGAGCCAGGCGCAGTGGCTCTCCCGTAATCCCAGCACTTTGGGAGGCCAAGGTGAGCAGGTCACCTGAGGTCAGGAGTTCGAGAACAGCCTGGCCAACATGGTGAAACCCTGTCTCTACTAAAAATACAAAAAAAGTAGCCGGGCATGGTGG
>NW_012115488.1:662486-670919 GCF_000951035.1 Colobus angolensis palliatus
AGAACTTCCAACACTATGTTGAATAGGAGTGGTGAGAGAGGGCATCCCTGTCTTGTACCAGTTTTCAAAGGGAATTTTTCCAGTTTTTGCCCATTTAGGTTACACTGTTAACGGAATTAACATATCAAAGGATACAGGATCATGTCAGTAAATTGTTCCCCAGTAAGGATATAGCAATTTACATTCCCAGCAGCAGTCTGTGTTTTATCATTTTCTTAAATCTTTGAAAATTATTTTACTTTGCTTTAATTACCGAATTAAACATTTTTCTCTTGTCTTGCTAAGATTTCTTGGATCCTCAGCTTCATTTCTTCTTAATATGTTATATTTTTCTCAGAGTGTTAAATTTCTCTTTGTCACCTTCTTCTGGTGACTTCATTGCCCCCACATGTCCATTGTGCTCCTGTAAGAGCAGATTGTCCATGTTCTGGTTCAGTTTAACCAGAGAACATGCAGTTCAACAATTAGAATATGTATGTAATTTTAAAAAATTATTATGGAAAATTTCAAACATATGCAAAAATAGAGAAAATAGTACAATTAACCCTCACATACCTATAAATTGGAATCAACAATTACCAAGATTTTGCCATATTTGTTTCACTTAACACTTTTTTTCTTACTGTGCTCAAATACTTTTAAGCAGTAACAGACATTATGTCATTTGTTTTTACAGGTGCATACTGAACATTTTTATTTGATTTATTCCTTCCATTCTTAGATGTTAAAAATATCTTTGGGTTTTTGTCCTCTGCCTTTATTCCTGAGGGTGAGGCTTTGTGCCCTCTTTCTAATTCTATCTTTACCAATAGCATGGGGAACTTTTCTCTAAAATGACCATAATTAGGACAGCCATGAACTAAAAGCAGAATGTAAAATGTGCATTTTGTAGGTTCTTCAGGATGGATCATCTACAGAATTAGACAACACTGGGAACACTCATAAACCATGTCAAACCACAGTCCACTTCTCTCAGTTGTTCTCAACTGTGATTAAAATGGAAAATTATGTAATATGTGACTAAATCTTCATTGTTGTGCAGGTTGAAATAGTAGCTGGTTTCTTGTGTTAGGAACTCATATACACAAATATACACACATAATCGGAAAATTCTGCATATAGTTTCAGGTGTTCCTAGTCCCTCTAAAATCCACCTATGGGCCAAACCCTATCCATTGATGGGAATCCTGGCAAATAAATTCCACTCACAATGGCTTTCTTCCATTACTTAAACACACACACACACACAGGCAGGAGGAAGATGAGTATGTTGATAAGGAAAAAAGTACTTAATTATAAACACATAAACATAAGAAAATGTGTAAAATACAGAACAAACAAAATCAACTATTGTATACTGTAATTAAGATCCTAGAGAAATACTTGGAACCTATTAGGAACTTGTGGAGGGGAAAAGTGTTCATACTACCTACAAGCACACAAACAGAGTACCTAAAGTTGTCAAACTGTATAGAAAAAAAAATCTTATAAGCTGGATAAATTCATAAAGCTATTGGAGAAAAAAATATGACAAAATCTATTTAATATCAGTTTCCAAAGCAAGAAACGGACAAGATACATTTTAAAAAGTAACAGTTCTTTCTACTGTTCTCAGCTGTGATTGAAATGAAAAATTATTTAAAGCATATCTTACTTTGCCCATTATTGTACAGATGTAAACATTAGCTGGTTGCTGAAAGAGGTAAGTAAGCATTATAATACATTCATTAACATATACACTTTGAAATTTGGGTTTGCTCTGTATGTCCTACACTTTTAGCACAGTCAAGCAATGTAGCCCCTTGTTCTATTTCTTTTTTTCGTTTTCTTTTTCTTTCTTTTATTTTGGAGAGGGAGTCTCGCGCTGTTACCCAGGCTGGAGTGCAGTGGTGCGATCTTGGCTCACCGCAACCTCTGCCTCCTGGGTTCAAGTGATTCTCCCACTTGAGCCTCCTGGGTAGCTGGGACTACAGGTGTGCACCACCACGCCCAGCTAATTTTTTGTATTTTTAGTAGAGATAGAGTTTTGCCATGTTGGCCAGGCTGGTCTCAAACTCCTGACCTCAGATGATCCGCTGCCTCAGCCTCCCAAAGTGCTGGGATTACAGGCGTGAGCCACTGTGCCCAGCCTTCTATTTCTAATAAACTATAACAAAAGAGTTTTAGGCTGGGCGTGGTGGCTCACCCCTGTAATCCCAGCACTTTGGGAGGCCGAGGCAGGTGGATAATGAAGTCAGGAGATCAAGACCAGCCTGGCTAGCACAGTGAAATCCCGTCTCTACTAAAGATACAAAATTAGCCAGTCATGGTGGTGGGCGCCTGTAGTCTCAGCTACTGGGGAGGCTGGCAGGAGAATGGTGTGAACCCAGGAGGTGGAGCTTGCGGTGAGGCGAGATCCCGCCACTGCACTCCAGCCTGGATGACAGAGTGAGACTCCGTCTTAAAAAAATAAAAAGAGTTTTAGAAGGCTAGATTTAAAAATTTATCCCACACTGTGACTAGATTATAGAACAGAATTCATGCCAACAAATAAGCAGATCACTGATAAAAGGGGCTGGTACTTCTGTGGCTAGATCTGACTAGTGACCTGGGGACTTTGATTTCCTCCTTACCTTCCTTACCATCAGAACTGCTGTTTGCAAGCTTCAGGTCAGCTGGAGAGCAGAGTGTACTAAAGGAAGGAATTTGTGATGGTGCTCATCACACACATCTGAGACCTGTGTGAGAGTGGCTCCCTTGTTTTTGAAGATACACATCATATATTAGAGGCTTAAGTGACCATCTGAATGAGGTGGCGACTGGGCATGTGCATATTTGAAAATATTGGTTATTTGTCATTCATGGTTCCCTTCAAATGTGTCACTCTAAAAAACTGTTTTCTCCTATGAGACAACTTATGCTTTAAAACATTTAATTGTTAAATGTTTTAATGGTTTGCTCTAGACCTTCTGTGGTGACATTACTGTGACAATTAATAACCTATAAAATCCACTTCTGTTCCTCAGGTACTAACAAACATAACATCACTTTACCAAGCAATAAGGACGGGATTTGTGTTAGAAACGAAGACTGCTCAGTATAACCAGCAAAGACAGTCCCCCAACTACAGTAGCATAAGAATGTGAGTTAATGCTTAAATAATCCACTGACATAAATTTTATAGGTTAAAATAACGATTACATAAGTTACTGTTAGTGAAAATTTTATTGCACTCTGGTAATTTATTATCATAATCTCTTTTCTTGGCTTTATGTAAAGCCAATAAAGAAAAACGCTAGCTACTTTGACAACCTTCCAACAGATTCCAGGAATATTATCCACAGTGTGACCATAATGACCAATCCTACAACTAGACATTTTCCTGGAATGAAATACAGGAATTCAGTACACACACAGATACACATTTGAATTTTTATAGCTGTCAAATTAGAAGTGTCTCTCTCAGTGCCATCAAAAAATAACAGAAAAAAGCCCACATTTATCTGAGGCATTGTGTGTTTAGACTTTCGAAATTTTTTTCAGAACATCAGTAAAAAAAATGGAGTGTTTCAGTATTTTCATACAAATACACAGAAAATTTATTCCTCTTCCTTTCACAAAACAGAGAACAAAAACTCTTACTAAATTCCCAGATAAATTTGTGCCTGAATTTACTAAGTAGCTACCTGTAAGGTAGTGTTTATCATTTTGAGATGGGGTATTTCTGACAGAAACAATTCCATTTGGAGAATAGACTATTGTTCTGTTTTGAGCTGTGCCAATTACTTGGGCAAATTATTTCTAAAATACTTAAGAGCTGCCTTATTTGAGCTTCCAACTTCTAAGATAAGAGCAGTAATTCCCACAAACGGAGAAAACAGGAGGTGGCTACATAAGAACTACCTGACAGATTTCTCCTGGATACCCTCAAGATGGTTTCCCAGGGGAATTCTGATGTCCCTGGGTTTAGGAACCACAGAACTAAGTGATCTCCTGATTCTTTTTGCTATAACAATTTCTGATTGGTTTGGGCTTTGCTAGGTAAATAAAGAGAATACAGATTAAATCACAGACTAAATTAACTACCCATTCATAAATTATATATATATATACACATATATGTTAATACATTACTTTTTATTTAAAAATAATTCAAGACACACAAGAAGTTGCAAAAATAGAATAGTTTGTGTATACCCTTTATCCACCTTTCCCAAATGATATCTTTCATAACCAGAGTATATTTTCAAAACCAGGGAATTGATATTAGTCCAAAACTATTAACTACAGAATTTACTCATTCACCAATTTTTGCATGCTTTTATTGTGTGTATAGTACTACGAAATTCCACTGCAAGTATTGATTTCCATAAACATCACCAAGATCAAGACACAGAAGTGTTTCATTCCCACAAAGAAACTCCCTCATACTATCCTTTCATTATCATCAGACTCTGCCCCCATTCTTAATCCCTAGTGATCACTGATCTCTTCTCCATTGCTTTAATTTTGTCATTTCAAGAGTGTTATATAAATGAATCCATACCAGATACAACCTTTTGAGATAGGCTTCTGGTACCCAGCATACTACCCTAGAAATTCATGGAAGTTGTTTTATGTAACAATCTGAGTAGTATATCATTTATGGATATACCACAGTATATGTATTGGCCCATTGAAGGATATTTAGGATTTTTCTATTTCTTGACTGTCCAAATAAAGTTGCCATGAATATTTATGTACAGGTTTTTGTGTGGACACATATTTTCATTGCTATATTTCAATCCTGTACCCAGGAGTATAATTTCTGGGTCATATTGTTAAGTATCACTTTTTCAGAGTGACTGTACAATTTTTCTACCAACAATGCATGAGAGATGCAGTTACCCTCCTTTCTCACCAGTACTGGATATTATCAGCATCTTTAACTTTAGCTAGGTTATAGTGATAACTTGTGGTTTTAATTTGCATTTTCCTGATGGCTAATGATTTGATCTTTTCATGTGCTTATTTGCCATCTCTTTTGTGAAGAGACGTGTATTTGCCCATTTTGTAATGGGATTGTGTTTTCTCATTTTTGGTTTAGAGAATTCTGTTTTAGATGTAAGTCCTTTATTGCATAAGTGAGTTGCGAATATTTTCTCCCAGTCTGTGGTTTGTCTTGTCATCCTATTAACAGAAATTTTTATTTTGTATTTTTTTTTTTTTTTTTTGAGACGGAGTCTCACTCTGTCGCCCGGGCTGGAGTGCAGTGGCCGGATCTCAGCTCACTGCAACCTCCATCCCCCAGGTTCAAGCAATCCTCTCACCACAGCCTCCTGAGTAGCTAAGACTGCAGGCACATGCCACCATGCCTGGGTTTAATGTTGTTTATTTTTTGTAGAGATGAGGTTTCACTATGTTGTCCAGACTGTACTTGAACTCCTAGACTCAAGAGATCCTCCTATCTCAGCCTCCCAAAGTACTGGGATTGCACAGGTGTAAGCCACAATGCCCAGTCAGCTTTTTTTAAAAAATGAAATAGAATACATAAAAAAGAAAATATCAAAGTGCACTACACATAGTTGTGAAACTTTGTTTTCAACTATATGTTATATACATATATATACACACACATGTATTTTATATATATATATGAAATCAGTATCTATGTGTGTGTCCACACACGTGCACATGTGCACTGGGTTGTGATATACACTGTATTTCTAGTGCCAGAAAATAGAAATCTGAAAACTGATGGACTAATAAGCTTCCTTCCTATTCTAAGACTTGATTTTCCTTATGCTGCTGACCAGTAAGTTGCCGAAGGCTATTCTATTAACAGAAGGGTATAGGAAGTACTTAACAATTATTGTGTCTGTGGCACTTCATGTGCACAAAGGTGTTCGAAGCTACTCCTCTGGATTTTTATAGGGCTTCTCTATAGAAGCATTTTCACATTTTTATTCCTAAATCTGGTAATTCTTTACAGTAATCCTGTGATCTCAAGACCTTGCTTTAACTTTTGTGTTGTTAGTAGTGACATCTAGTGGTTCTGTTGCAAGCATCCTGCATTCTAGACCATTGGAGCTGAAAGTGATTTTAGTGACCACCAGGTCCCATTTTGTAAATTATTAAAAACAAACTGAAAACTCACATGTATTCCTGCATTCAAGTCAACTCGATATAATAATAAATAAAACCTATAGCTGTGTAATGCTTTCTGGGATTACTTTGAAGCTTTTCAAATACCCAGAAGTCGCTGTTGGTTGTAACCATGAGGCAGAAATTTAACAAAGCATGCCCTGATAAATTAAAAGAAAATCATATTTCAGTATAGCTACAGCCTTTAGTGCATTGTTATTTACAGGTACATGCCAGAACCTCAGGCTTTTGCATGGTGCCTGGTGTTTGGTAGCACTCACTAAATCTTTGTTGAATGTTTGAATACGTGGGTGATCACGAAGCCCTGGAGAAGAATCACAGAAGATGTGGGACTTGAAGGACAGAGAATTTGATAAGAGACTAGAAGGCTAAGCTTTAAGTTAGGGGCCATGGAAGGCCAAAAAAGGAACCATCAGTAGGACCCAACATGGCACCTTTGAAGGTTTTAACAGAGAAAGTTGACTATGTGGAGTTGTTGGAGGACTCATTTGGAAGTGGTAAATTGAATGGATTAGAAGGAAGAGAAACTGGATAGAGGCCAAGAAACTAATGTAGTGGTGAAGTGATGAATTTCTAAGTTAGGAAGGTGACAGAGTGAAGAGAAAGAGATCAGTATCAGAGACATTTTGAGAACCAGAACTTGGTGTGAAGAGAATGAGAAGACACTTGTCATGACTTGGTTATGGCTTAGATTCTATAGTGGGAATCCCTGTCCAGGCCTGGACTGACTTCGTTGGTCTCTGTTCTGCAGGTATCAGGGACTGAACTTGCTTTCTTCTTTCAAGAAGTGCCACCCACCCTATCCCGTGAGAAGATTTCTTTCTCCCAACTAGCAGCAGAGTGAGATGTAGTCTCCTCAGCGCTGTCCTTCAGTAGGTTCAAAGAAAGAGTCCCCAGGCCCTTTCCTGCTTATCCATAGGGAAATGACTAAATAAAATGTTGTACTATGTAGCAGTTAAGGGGAATGAATTCAATCTCCATGTATCCAAATGGGCACATCTCAAAAAACATTATTGAGTTAAAACAGAAAACAAATAGTAGATGTTAACTATGAACTGTGTTTGAAAGCATCCCCCCAAAAAGCATGTATGCATTGGAAAGCTAATCACTGTTTTAACAGTATTAAGAGGTGGGATTTAAGAGATGATTAGGCCATGAGGACTCTGCCCTTTTGAATGGAATAATGCCTTTGTTGCAGGAGTGGTTCCTTTCAAAAGAATGGGCTTGGCACCCTCTTGGTTACTCTCACCCACATGTTGCCTTCTACCATGTTATGAAGCAGTAAGAAGACCCTCTCCAGATGCAACCCCCTCATTCCTGGACTTCCCAGCCTCCAGAGCTGTGAGCCAATAAAGTTCTGTTCATTATAAATTACCCAGTCTGTAGTGTTCCATTATAGCAGCACAAAATAGACTAAAAAGTCACTATGCATGCAGCTTGATACTGTTTATATTTTAAAATGTACTAATACCATGTATTTTCTATAGGTACATATACTGTAAGTGTATGGAAAATATAAAAAGTGATCTAGAAGGAAGGACACCAAATTTGTAAAAAAGGTGATCAAAGACTTCTTTGATCACTCTCTGCAGGTATAGAGTGGGAACTTGGTTTGGAAGTGATCAAAGAAGACTTTGGCTCTTTTTGTAATGCTAGACTTAATCTATCCATAGAATGTAAAACTAGAAATTCCTTTTTAAAAAAATATTTGAGTCCTCATAGATAATTTGGGAAACACAGAAGAATTTGAAGGAGAATATTTTAAAATCACTGAAATGTATATCATCTAGAGATACCTGCTTTTAAATTTTTTATATATTTCCTTGTGCTAGTTTAAACATATGTAATTAGGATCATCCTGTATATGGTTTTACATCCTGATTTTTTCCACTTAACATTATATCTGGAACATTTTCTCATGTCATTTAATGTTCTTTGAAAATACTATTTTAAATGACTAGCTAGGATTTCTTCTATTCCAAAATGCACCAAATAATTCTCCTATTGTTTGAGTTTTGGTCTTTTCTAATTCCTCACTGTTTATTTAACATACATTCATTTCAGCATTTACTTCATGTCAGGAACTGTTCTAGAAATATAGTGGTCAATAGGGCAAACAAAGCCCCTACCCTCAAAGGGCTTTCAGAATGTAATGCAATGAGCCAGGCGCAGTGGCTCTCCCGTAATCCCAGCACTTTGGGAGGCCAAGGTGAGCAGGTCACCTGAGGTCAGGAGTTCGAGAACAGCCTGGCCAACATGGTGAAACCCTGTCTCTACTAAAAATACAAAAAAAGTAGCCGGGCATGGTGG
>NW_012115488.1:671444-682763 GCF_000951035.1 Colobus angolensis palliatus
CCAGGATGGTCTCGAACTCCTGACCTCGTGATCCGCCCGTCTCGGCCTCCCAAAGTGCTGGGATTACAGGCTTGAGCCACCGCGCCCGGCCTATTTTGTATTTTTTAAGACAGGATCTCACTCTGTTGCTCAGGCTGGATTGCAATGGTGCAATCATAGCTCACTGCAGCCTCAAACTCTTGTGCTCAAGCAATCCTCTGATCCTCTCAAGTACCTGGGACCACAGGTGCACACCACCATGCCAGGCTAATTAAAACTTTTTTTTTTGCATAGATAGTGTATGGCTTTGCTGCCCAGGATGCTCTTGAACTCCTGGCCTCAAACTATTAATATCTTCCCAACTCAGCCTCCCAAAGTGCTAGGATTACAGGCATGAACCATAGCGCCCAGCTTAACAGGATTTTTCAGAGAGAAAAAGTTTAAATTTGATGAAATCCACCAATTTATCTATTTTTTTCTTTTATGGCATGTGCTTTTAGTGTAATGTCTAAAAACTATACCTAAACCTAGGTTGTAAAGATAGTCTATGTTTTGTTTTATAGCTTTCCATTTTACATTCAGATATATGATCCATTTTGAGTTAATTTTGTATTACATGTGAGGTTGGGGTTCCTTTGTTTGTTTTGGTTTTTGACAAATGGAAGTCCACATCATTTATTGAAACTCTTCTTCCTCTGTTGGTTTTAAGATAAATCCGTTGGCCATACTTCTGAATGTCTATTTATGGATTCTCTATCTTATTCCGTTGATCTGTATTTCTGTCCCTCCTCCAAGTCTTGATTACTTTAACTATAAAATCAAGTTTTACGATTCCTCCACTTTTATTCCTTTTTCAATATTGTTTTATTTATTCTAGTTGCCTTTCCATATGCATTTTTTTTAAATTTTTATTTTTTTGAGATGGAGTCTTGCTCTGTCTCCCAGGCTGGAGTGCAGTGGCCCGATCTCGGCTCCCTGCAATCTCAGCCTCCCGAGTAGCTGGAACTACAGGCGCCCGCCACCACGCCCGGCTAATTTTTGTGTTTTTAGTTGAGACGAGATTTCCCCATGTTGGCCAGGCCAGTCTCGAACCCCTGACTTCAGGTGATCCACCCACCTTGGCCTCCTAAAGTGCTGGGATTACAGGCGTGAGCCACCCTTCCCAGCCTCCATGCAAATTTTAGAATTAGCTTTTCTACATCTACCAAGAAAAAAAAAGCTGCTGGAATTTTGCATACATTTTCTGAGTGTATTGTTGCTCTCACCATAGACCTGGACTTGCACAGTCGGGCCCAGCAAAGTGCCAGGCATCCATTTCATGTTGGATACATGAAGGAAGGGGCCTCGGACACATGGCCGTGGGGAAAGAGGTTGGGAGGCCACACAGAGAAAGGAGAAGGCACTAAGATCAGGCTCAGCCGCTTCTAGATCTGAGGCGCCGGAGATTATTTATGGGTCAATCTGGCGGCCCCTGGGCCTCAGGTAGAACTGCTTAGCAAGTGAAAAGGGCGTCCCAGGTGCAGCCAAGAGGGTACAGCCGCGAGCCATCGTCGAAGGTGTCTCGACGTGTCAAAGAAAGCAGGGGAACTGGGACAAGCCCCTGGGCGTCCGCGCTGTCCCAGCCCCTTCCTGGTGCGCCCCGCCCTGCGGTCACAAGGACCCCACCGCCGGGCAAGAGCTGCCCGCCCCGCGCCTGACGTCCGGGACCTGGAACCGCGCTGCAACCGCGGCGTCTTTCCCTGGTTCTGGCCCGGTGAGCGAGGCCCAGCAATCTCTTCCGCATCACAAAGGGTTGGGTCAATTTAGGCCCATCCGAAAACATCTGCTGAGCTCTTGGGAACGGTTTAGCCAAATACTGACTGCAGCTACACGTTGGGAAACGCTGGTACAAACCAACAGGCAGCCTTTCCGCCCTGTGGAGAGAGACTAGCAGCATCATCATTGGCATCAAGAGATAAACCCAAGTGTGCTGGAAAATAGGAGCTCTGAAGAGCGGGCGACAAGCAAGGCACCATAGTAACAGAGGTCCTGAGGCTGGATGTGGAACACAAGTTGGAGCATGACCAACTGAGACCAGTGTTGCCGGAGCACAGAGCCAAGGGGAGAAATGGCAGGCTAAGGCTGGAATATGCAGGGATGAGGCACAACCTGGATTCTTCTGTGTCATGGCAAAGGTTCTGCTCTTGATCCTACAGAAAATGGGCAACCAAAGCAGTTGTTTTCCAAAGATCCTAAACAATGTAAAGCTAGGCTCTGATCAAAGGGCTAACTAATCCATATTTACTATTTGTTACCAGGAGTTTCTTATATCAGATTTAAATCAGAAGGATAATAGCTTCATTTCAACCATGCCACTATATCCGTGAAAATTCTGAAACAAGTATTTCTGGAGAGCAAAATCCACATGTACTGAATACCTAGCTTAAATTATCAAAACACAACCAGTCTTATCTCTACACTAAACTACTTCATTTGCTGACTGGTCTTTGAAGACATGAAGGTCGCTGACAACCTCGCGAGAAGATACTGAAAACATCAGTCTTGTAATATACCTGATCTCTCTTGCCTGACATATACTTCCATCAACTAAATGATCCAGTGCCTGTATCCTAAACACAGTAACATAGACACATTACAACACAGATCCTGACACCTTTAAACAGAGTTGGGAGCAATTTTGAGGTTACTATTTATCACTTGGGTCTCTGAAAGATGGATACAAGAATGTGCATTTCCAAGGGTACCTAAGATTATCTATGTGCCATGAAACTTGGTAACTGCTTGAAATGTCACACCAGATATGGAAAATACCAAGAATTAAAAAGAAAGTATCTCACTAGAATTTAAGTGAGTTTTTGAATTAAAGTAATACTACAATACTGCACATTTATTCCAGCTCTCATTTTCTTATCCACAGGATGAGGGAAACTGTGCCAAGTTAAAAATGTTATTAACTCTAGAGAATCCTGAAACAACCCTGTCTTATCATCTAAAATTGGTACAGTTCCTGTGTTTGCTGGTTTAGGATTAAAAAGGGGGGGGTATAGTAAAGAACACAATCTTTGTGGTGAGAACGGGGGACAATAAGATACAAACATTTTTTGGCATAAGAAAATTTATTACTACAGTGTTTTCACCATTAAAATTTATGATCTTGGTCTTTCCTTCTTGCCTTTGTATAGGGCCAGAAGAGACACATTGGCTACTTTGACAACCTTAAAGCGGACTCCAGGAATATCACCAACAGCATGACCTTTGCGACCAAATCCAGCAACCAGAACTTCATCGTTTTCCTGGAATAAAATAAAAAGTTTATTTCTAGTGTTAGTGGCAATCACAAAAATACTTTCACGTGAGGAAACTCCCCTGCATCAGATAAAAATATGAGGGAGTCCACCCCAAGAACAAAAGGTACAAAAGAGTTGAAATACTCACCTCAATAAAGTTCAAGCAACCGTCGTTGGGTACAAAGGCTGTGATCTTCTTGCCATTCTTGATCAGCTGGACCCTGACACACTTCCTAATGGCAGAATTTGGCTGTTTGGCTTCAACTCCTCTGAAATATAAACGGCACAGCAGAGTGAGCTGGCTTTCTGAAAAAGGATAATTTTTTCACATTAACTAGGGAACTACTGAGAAACTGTTTCTATCTTTTCAATCTAACCTCAAATGGCTGAGCTGAAGCCCTGTGATGTCAACCAAGTTTTCTGCCAGTCTTAATTTCATTAGCACAATGGGGGAAATTTCTAGACCTTTTACAGTTATAACATTAGACTGGAGTGGTAGCCCCAAATACTTGGGAGGCTGACATGAGAGGATCTACGCCTAGGAGGTCAAGACTGCCAGCCTGTGTAACAAGAGACCCCATTTAACAAAAAAAACTGAGATAAGAATTAGAAAGTCTGGGCTGGGCACAGTGGCTCACGCTTGTAATCAGGGCACTTCAGGAGGCCGAGGCAGGCGGATCACCTGAGGTCAGGAGTTTGAGACTAGCCTGGTCAACATGGCGAAACCCCATCTCTACTAAAAATACAAAATATTAGCTGGCATGGTGGTGGGCTCCTGTAATCCCAGCTACCTGGGAGACTGAGGCAGGAGAATTGCTTAAACCTGGGAGGCTAAGGTTGCAGGGAGCCGAGATGGCGCTACTGCACTCCAGCCTGGACGACAGAGCTAGACTCTGTCTCAGAAAAAAAAAAAATTAGAAAGTCTGAGTTCAAATGGATCTACCATCAAATACGATTGAACTATGTGAAATTATCATTTTAAAAAGTCAAAACCAGTCAAATACTGGCAGTTTCATGTCTCAATCTTAGGTGTACGACCTCAGTTAAATCTGATGCAAGTCACTTCTCTTCACCTTACCTTTATCAAGTCGAAAAATCATTTGATTGCAGATTCAATAGCTGACATGTGACATTTACTTGTAACAGCTCCCACAGTAAAAGTGTTTGTGTCCTTTACTTCATCATTGTTAGTATCTTCTCCAATTCCTCGCAGGCCAACGTTAAATAAAAACCTTAACTACCTAATTCCCAAACACTAATTTTACCAACTTTTAAATAGAATAAACGCTTCGCGATTTTACCCCGTAATGCCCAAATGAACACTACTACACAAAAACCTATAACTACTTTTAAGACAAGAATTCGTAAGTTTATGTCTCGAATTCCTATAATAAACTAAAACTGACGGAAGCAATGGACTTACACTTTTTCCAGGACGATTCCTTTTGCATGAGAAGCACCTCCAAAAGGGTTGGCCTTCAGGGCTGTGCCCAAATGGGCTTTCTTGTACTGTTTATCATGCCACTTCTGGTCTCGTCGGTGACTGCGGAGCTTCCTAGCAGTACGAAGTCCACGACACTTGCCTGAAAATTAACTATTTTAGTTCTTCTGCAAAAACACGCCATCTACGTGTTTCCCATCTTCTAAGACACTCGCCTCATCTGGCATAAACCCTTAAGCCTATTGGCTCTCGTACTATTTACTAGCCTGTGGGCCAAACATCTGGCCTTCAGGTTCCCCTGAACCGACTAATAAACGTTCGAAGAGGGCTCCGGAGAATGTATTCTCCCAAACGACTAGGCCCCGCTCGAATGCTTGGGAGGAAGCGCCCGCCTCCCTGTGTCCCTCGGTACCCCGACCTCGGCGGCCTCCACGCCTCACGGGCCCCTTCCACGCGGGACCATGTGCCGCCTGGAGCGGCGCTTCCCCGGCCCTCCGCCATGGAGCCTCTCCGTGGCATCCCCCTCCCTGCTCTATTCGCAACCGCCCGCCAGTCCCCAAGACCCCAAGTCTCGCTTGCGGCCCCCTTAGACTGGCCAGGACAACTCACCCATCCTGTCGGCGCCACCGGCCTGAGCGAAAGAGAGAAGCAGCGCAGGAAGGAGCCACAAACCACCGCGAGCAAGCCCCGCCCAGTCAAGGACCCCGCGCCGCTGTCTGCGTCGCGCCTGACCCGAGGCTGGAGTCTCTCCTTTGAAAACGACGGGTTTGCATCACTTTCCTGAGCTAGAATCTGCGTCTTATTTAATTTGCACGAAATTCAGAGATATCTAATTTGCATGGGTTTTTTTCCCCCCTTTTCATGTGAATGCTGGAGACCGGAGGAACATGGACTACCAATCCCAGAATGCTTTGCATGGGACCCGCTCACCGCGTAGGCGCCCTTGCCGAAGCCACGGCGAGCAGGTCGCGGGGCTGGGCTGGGCTGGGCGGAGCTAGGTCCAAGGAGGAAGGAGTCGGTGAGCTGAATCTGTAGAGTGTACTGGGGCGGGAGTCCTGCGAGTAGTCTGGAAAATTAGACTTCTGAGCCTTAATTCATACTCACAAGCAGCACAGTAAATTGTAAAATGTAGTGAAGCTATGTAATATAGTAACTAAAACCCCAAGCTTTGGAGCCAGACTGCGCCTTTAACCCTAAAGCTGCCGTTTATTTGGACTGGCGAGTCATTGAATTTAATTTTTTTTTCTTTCCCTGAAGCAGGGTCTCACTCTGTCTCCCATGCTGGAGTGCAGTGGTGTGATCTGGGCTCACTACAACCTCCACTGCCCGAGTTCAAGCGATTGTCCCACCTCAGCCTCCTGAGTAGCTGGGATTACAGGCGCCCGCCCCCTTGCCCGGCTAATTTTTGTATTTTCAGTAGAGATGGGGTTTCACCATGTTGGCCAGGCTGGTCTCAAACTCCTGACCTCAAGTGATCCGCCTGCCTCGGCTCCTGAAGTGCTGAGATTACAGGCGTGAGCCACCGCGCCTGGCCATTTAATTAACTCTAATACTGTTTCTCCTGTAAGATGAACTAGCTATGAGAGGTTTCTGGGATATTGGTTCACTCAGCAGGATTTTAAAAAATGCCTTCTATGTGCCAGACGCTGTTGTAGGTACCGGGAATATGGCAGTTAAATTAAGAGGGTGAAGGTTTCTCCTCTGATAGAATTTATATTTTAAGTGTGAGAGGACAGACCAGATAAGCAGATAGAGGTACATTAAATAATTAAATAGATCATTTTACATACTGTAGAGCTATGGAGAAAATACAGCTGGATGGGTGATAGTGACTTGGGAATGGGGGTAGCTACTCTGGATAGGGTAGGTTAAGGAGACATCTCGAGATGTAGAAGGGGCTAGTGCTTTTTAAGAACTGAAATATCAGTGAAGAAGGGGAGCTTAGTTACTGAGGAGTAGTGTGGCACTAGATGGGGTCTGAGAATTACACAGGAATATGTGGAGCCTGTAGGCCATGGTAAAGCCTTTTTTCTACTCTTCTGGTGATTTAAGGCCATTGTAAAGTTTTGAGCATGGGAGTTGGTAGCAAAATAAGATTTATATTTTTATGGGATTACTCTGGCTGTTGAGAGGAGAAAAAGACATGAATCTGGGAGGCCCCTTCGGAAGGTATTGCAGTAGTTCAGATGAGAGATGGTGGTAGCTTGGACCCTCAGTGGAGGTGGTAAAAAGTGGTTGGGTCAGATACACTGCTTGGTGGTAGAATGAACAGAATTTGCTCAGGACTGCAGGATGTGGGAGAGGAGTTAATTACACCCCTATGATTTTTTACCTCAGCACTTGGGTGAGTTGTAGAGTTGTGAGTTGTGAGTTGGGTGAGTTCTAAAGTGGGAAATACTAGGAGAGGAGCAAATTTCAAAGGAGGAAATGAAGAGTTCTGGTTTGGATGTGTTAAGTTTGAGCTGCCAAACATCCAGGGATGTGGAGTGGATAGTTGGATATATGATATGAAGCTCAGGAGTCATCAATGAATAAATAGTATTAAAACTATGGCTCTGATTGAGATAACTTAGGTGATGACTAGGTAGCACAGAGAAAGATTAGAGTCCTGAGCACACCAAAGTTTAGTGGTACAGAAAAGACGGCAGGTGAAGCAAAATAGATGAAGAAACAGTGGCCAATGTTACACTCTGTTCAAAGCCAAGTGAAGAAGGGAGTGAGAAAGTGTGAAAAGAGATAAGATGAGGACTGAGAATTGTCTTTTGGACTTGAAAATGTGGAGGTTACTGGTCACTTTGTCAAATGGGGATTCCATGGAGTACTGAAAGTGAAAGGCTGATGGGATCAGAGTGAAGAGAATATGGGAGGGAAGGAAGTCTAGACAGCAGCTATAGACAATTTTTGCAAGAAATTTTTTATGTGCAGAGAAATAGGACCCTTTTAGGAGGAAAATGTGGAGTTGGAGGGTTTTATTTTCAAGATGACAACTTTTATGACATTTTTGTATGCTGATCAGGTTGAGAAAATTAAAAATGGGTTATTCAGCAGAGAAAGGGGATAATTGCAGGAGCAAGTCCTTAAGTAGACTAGAAGGGTGCCCAAGTGGAGGAGTTAACTGTAGGAACAATAATAGTTTATGTACAGTAATAGAGTGACGGGTATAGCTGCAAGTAAATTGGAAGATTTGATGATAGGAGGTTGTGGAACTTCACTTTTGACTTATTTGTTCAATGAAATAAAAAGCAAGACCATCAGTGAAGAGAGAGTGGGAGAAAAAGGCTTGAGAGAAGGTAAGATGTGAAATCATCATCAATGATAACAATACAAGTGTTAGATAGTACTTACTATGTGCCAGATTCTATTTTTGGCTTATATTTATTAACTCATTTTATTCTCATAAGGAATTTTATTGAGGGACAGATAAAGAGAATTTTACTGAGGGATAGATATACAAAAACTGAGGCTTTGGTGAATTTAACTTGCCCAAGCTCACATATTTAGTAAGTGGTAGAACTAAGATTTTAACCCAGGTAATATGGTTTTAGAATCTTATATTTGACCCGCATGTTATACTGCCTCCTAATCTAGAATGGTAGGAAAATACATTGACAAGAAAATAGGGTTGTTGAGCAGTTCTGAGAGCCCATTTGAAATCTGTGTTTATGAAGTGACATCAGTGAGTTACGTATATTTCTTCAGATTCGTTCAGTGAAATAACTGAATAGGTGAGGATGTGGATTTAAATGGCTGGGGTTGAGGTCTAGTCAGATAAGTATGATGGAGGGAGGGCAAGGGATTAAGACTATTTGCAGGAAAATAATTACAGAGATGAAACATGAAATCAAAGCTGGAGGAGTAAAGAGCCATGAATAGCCATAATGCTTCCGGAGAAGGACTAGCCCTACCAGATATGGGAATTTTTAATGCAACTAAGAGAGTACAACTAAGAATACAATTTTGGTACAGAAATAGACAAATTGTTGAATAGAACAGAATGAACAAATCCCAGCAAGAGATTCATATGAGTATAGAATATTATTAAATGACAAAAGTAGCTGTCAGATCAATGGGTAAAGGAGGGACTTTCAAAAAGGTAGAGCTAGAAGTCCTAGCCAGAGCAGTTAGGTAAGAAAGAGAAGGCATTTGGTTTGGAAAGGAAGAAATTAAATTGTATCTGTTTGCATGTGACGTGATCCTGTATATAGAAAACCTTAAAAAACTGCACCAAAACTTGTTAGAACCAACGAATGAATTAACTGAAGCTGCAATATGTAAAATCAACACATAAAAATCTGTAGTGTTTCTATACACTAACAACTATGTTAAAAAGAAATCAAGAAAGCAATCCCATTTACAATAGCTACAGAAAGAAAAGTGAAATAACTTAGGAATAAGTTTATCCAAGAAGGTGAAAGGTCTGCATTCTGAAAACTATAAAACATTGATGAAAGAAATTGAAGTGGACACATACAAATGGAAAGACATCCCATGTTCACAGATTGGAAGAATTAATATTATTAAGGTTGTCTATACTAGTTGAAATGGTTTATAGATTCAATACAATCTTTATCAAAGTGTCCCTGTACTCCCAGAAATTCAGGAGACTGAGGTAGAAGGATCTCTTAAGCCCAGAAGTTTGAGTCCAAGCTGGGCAATATAGTGAGATACCATCTCTTAAAAAATCCCAATGATGTTTTTCAGAGAAATAGAAAAAATAATCCTAAGATTCAAAAGGAACCACAGAAGACCATGAATAGACAAAGCAATCTTGATCAAAAAGAACAAAGCTAGAGGCATCATACTACCTGACTTCAAAATACACTACAAAGTTATAATAATCAAAACAATATGGTATTGGCATTTAAAAAGACACATGGAGCCATAGAACAGAAAAGCCCAGAAATAATTCCACACATTTACAGTCAATTCATTTTTTTTTTTTTTTTGAATACAGAGTCTCACCCTGTTGCCCAGGTTGAAGTGCAGTGGTGCCATCTCAGCTCACTGCAACCTCCACCTCCTGGGTTCAAGTGATTGTCCTCCTCAGCCTCCTGAGTAACTGGGATCACAGGCGTGTGCCACCACACCCAGCTAATTTTTGTATTTTTTTTTTGAGATGGAGTCTCACTCTGTCACGCAGGCTGGAGTGCAGTGGCACAGTCTTGGCTCACTGCAACCTCTGCCTCCTGGGCTCAAGTGTTTCTCCTGCCTCAACCGTCTGAGTAGCTGGGATTACAGGCGTGCACCACCATGCCTAGTTAATTTTTGTATTTTTGGTAGAGATGGGGTTTCACCGTGTTGGCCAGGATAGTCTGGAACTCCTAACTTCAAGTGATCTACCCTCCTCTGCCTATCAGAGTGCTGGGATTACATACGTGAGCCACCGTGCCCAGCCTAATTTTTATATTTTTAGTAGAGATGAGGTTTCACCATTTTGGTTAGGCTGGTCCTGAACTCCTGACCACAAGTGATGGGCCCTCCTCGCCTCCCAAAGTCATGAGATTATAGGCATGAGCCACCGCACTAGGCCTTACAGTCCATTGATATTTGACAAAGATACTGCAAGGACAAACTGGGAAAGGACATTTTCTTCAGTAAATGGTGTTTGGAAAATAGGATATCCTCATGCAGAAGAATGAAACTGGATGCATATACACGATATATGTATAAATCAACTCAAAGTGGGTTAACGATTTAAACACAAGACCTGAAACTGTAAACCACTAGAAAAATAGGGAAAAGCTCCCCTTGTCCATTGGTCTGGACAAGGTTGTTTGGGTATGACCTCAAAAGTACAGGCAACAAAAGTAAAAATAGACAAATGGGATTACACAAATTAAAAATCCTCTGCACAGCAAAGGAAACAGCAGAGGAGACAACCTCATAACGGCAGAAAATATTTGCAAAGCATATATGTGATACTGTCCAAAATATATAAAGAACACACTAACAAGAAAACAATCCAACTGAAAAATGAACAAAGGACTTGAATACACATTTCTCAAAAGAAAACACAAGAATGAATATCAGGTATATGAAAAATGCTCAGAATCACTAATCATCAGGGAAATGCAAATTAAAACTGTGAGAGATCACCTCACACCTGTTAGAATGGCTGCTGCCAAAAAGATGAAAGCTAAGTGTTAGTGCAGATGTGGAGAAACAGAAACCCTTGCGTACATTCAGCGGAATGTAAACTAGTACAACCCTTACGGAAAACAGTGTGGAGGGTTTGCAAAAATAAAAAAATCAGGCCAGGCATGGTGGCTCACGCCTGTAATCCCAGCACTTTGGGAGGCTGAGGTGGGCAGATTAACTGAAGTCAGGAGTTCCAGACCAGCCTGGCCAACGTGGCAAAATCCTGTCTGTACTAAAAATACAAAAATTAGCTGAGTGTGTTGGTAGGTGCCTGTAGTCCCAGCTACTCAGGAGGCTAAGGCAGGAAAATTGCTTGAACCCAGGAGGCAGAGGTTACAGGGAGCAGAGCTTGCACCACTGCACTCCAGCCTGAGCAACCGAGTGAGACTGTGTCTCAAAAAAAACAAAAAGAAAAACAAAAACAAAATCGATCTACCATGTGAGCCAGCAGTCTCACTACTGGGTATATATCTA
>NW_012115488.1:683144-683885 GCF_000951035.1 Colobus angolensis palliatus
AAAAAAAAAAAAAAAAAAGAAGGAAATCTTGTTATTTGCAACAACATAGATGAACCTGGAGGACATTATAGTAAATGAAAGAAGGCAGGCACAAAAAGACAAATACTGTATGTTTTCACTTATATGTGGAATCTAAAAATTTTGAACTGATAGAAGAAGTGAGTAGAATGATGGGCGTGGGAGTTGGGGGTATGTGGGGAGATGTTAGTTAAAGGATGCAAAGGTTTAGTTTGACAGGAGGAGTAAATTTTCAAGAAACTTGTTGAATAACACGGTGACTCCAGTTGACCCACAGACAACATGGGTTTGAATTTTGGAAGTCCACATGCAGGCAGATTTTCTTCTGCCTCTGACATCCCGAGAAAGCAAGAACTCCTCATCCTCTTACTCCCCCTCAGCCTACCCAATGTGAAGACTGAGGATGAAGACCTTTATGGTGATCCATTTCCATTTAATGAGTAGTAAATATATTTTCTCTTCTTTATAATTTTGTTATTAACATTCATTTCTGTGGCTTAATTTATTGTAAGAATATGGTATGTAATACACGTAACATGAAATATGTGTTAATAGGCTGTTTATGTTATCCAGTCAACAGTAGGCTATTAGTAGTTAAGTTTTTGGAAAGTCAGAAGTTATACACAGATTTTCTACTGTGTGGGGAGGTCAGCATCCCTAACCCCCATGTTGTTCAAGGGTCAACTGTATAAATAACAAAGTACATTTTGAAAATTGCTAAGA
>NW_012115488.1:685910-698078 GCF_000951035.1 Colobus angolensis palliatus
CTGAGACAATGGGGTTTTCTAAATATACAATCATGTAGTTAGCTCTTTTTAACCATTGTACAATGTATATATATATTAAAATATGTTGTGCACCATAAATATACACAGATTTTGTTAAAGAATAAATAATAAAAAATAAATTAATATTTAAAAAAGATGGAGCTGCACAAAAAGTGATTACCCAATGAAATTGTGTCACTGTCTCACCCTGAAAGCAAAAATCAACTCCGGATAAATTAAGGGCTTAAATATCAACAAGAAAACTTCGAAATTCTTAATAGAGAACAAAGGTGAATATCTTTTTGAACTTACGAAAGGCAAATGTTTCTACACATGACAAGAACGATAAGTTTGATCATATTAAAATTAAGACCCTCTTCATCAAAAAACATCTGAAAGAAAATAAAAAGACAAGTTACATACTGAGGATTGCTATCCATAGCCACAAAACTTACAAAGGATTAATATTTTTAAAAATTTCTGGCCAGGCACGGTGGCTCACGCCTGTAATCCCAGCACTTTGGGAGGCTAAGGCAGGGGGATCACCTTAGGTCAGGAGTTCGAGACCAGCCTGGCCAACATGGTAAAACCCCCTCTGTACTGAAAATACAAAACCTGGCCAGGCATGGTGGCGTATGCCTGTAGTCCTAGTTACTCAGGAGGCTGAGGCAGGAAAATCACTTGAACTCAGGAGGCAGAGGTTACAGTGAGCCGAGATCACTCCATTGCACTCTAGCCTGGGCAATAAAGTGAGACTCTGTCTCAAAAGAAACAAACAAAAAAATCCCTTCTACATAACAGTAAGAAGAGAACAAATAATACAATGAGAAAACATGACAAAAGACATGAATAGGCCAGCCGTTGTGGCTCACACCTGTAATCCTAGCACTTTGGGAGGCTGAGGCAGGTGGATCACTTGAAGTCAGGAGTTTGAGACCAGCCTGGCCAACATAGTGAAACCCCCATCTCTTGACTAAAAATACAAAAGAAAAAAAAAATTAGCTGGGCGTGGTGGCATCTGCCTGTAGTCCCAGCTACTTGGGAGGCTGAGGCAGTAGAATCGCTTGAACCCGGGTGGCAGAGGTTGCAGTGAACCAAGATCACACCACTGCACTGTAGCCTGGGCAACAGAGCGAGACTCCGTCTCCCAAAAACAAACAAACAAACAAACAAACAAAAAAACATGAATAGGCATATCATAAAGAAGGAAACGTATGACCCGTAAATACTTGAAGAGGTATTCGTCATGTCTGATTATGATATAAATATTAAACTGTACTTGAAATTAGTTGGGGAAATACTTCCTCTTTTTCTGTTGTCTCTAAGTGTTCATCTAAAATTGGGATGATTTGTTCCTTGAAGGTTTAGTCAAACATCCTGTAAAACCTTTGGGGCCTGGTGTTTTCTTTATGGGAAGGTTATTAACCACAGCTTAGATCTCTTTAATAGTTAAAGAAATACTTGTAAAACTGTAGGTTTTTTTTGAGTCTGATCTGGTAAGTCATTTTTCTAGGAATTTATCCATTTCATCTAAGTTTTCAAAATTATTTCATAAAGCTGTTATGACATTCTATTATGGGTATGTATATATACATACGTGTATATATATGTACATGTTATATATTTGTGTTGGAAGGTTCCAAACTATGACTTCAATTTCTTTAGTAGATGTAGTGCTATTCGGGTTATTTTTTCTTGAGTGAGCTTTGATGGTATGTGCCTTTCTGGGAATTTGTCCATTGCATCTAATTTGTCTAACTTATGGCATGAAGCTGTTTGTAATATTCTCTTATTATCTTTTTAATATCCATAGATTTATAGCGATTTCTCATCTTTCATTCCTGATTTTGGTGATTTGAGTCTTCTCTCTTTCTCTCTTGTTTCTCGGTCAGTGCATTAGTCAGGGTTCTTCAGAAAAACAGAACCAATAGAACGTGTATGCATGCACACGCACGCGCACACACACGGAGGATTTATTATGAGAAATTGGTTCATGCAGTTGTGGAGGCTGAGAAGTCCCACGATCTGCTATCTGCAAGCTGGAGACCAAAGATATCAGTTGTTTAATTCAGTCTGAGTGTGAAGGCCTGAGAACTGGGGCTGCTCACTGTGTAAATCTCAGTCCAAGGGCCAGAGAAGATGAGATGAGATGTTAGGGAGAAATAAGAGGCAAATTCCTTCTTCCTCTGCCTTTTGTTCTATTTCAAGCCCTCAATGGATTGGATGATGTCTAGACTGGAGAGGGCAGTCTACTTTACTGAGTCCCCTGACTCAAATGCCAATCTTATCCAGCAAAAACTTCACAGTTATACCCAGAAATAATGTTGAATCTGGCCTTCCCTAGGGCCAGTCAAGCTGATATACAGAATTAACCATCACAGTCAGCTAGAAGTGTAACAATCTTATTGATCTGTTCAAAGAACCAGCTTTTGTTTCACTAATTTTATGTTGTTTTTATTTATTTTACTTTTTTCTTTTCTTTCTTTTTTTTCAGCATGAACTATCAAGCAATCTATTTGTTTTTTTGTTTGTTTGTTTTCAATGTCATTTGGCCTTTATTATTTACTTTCTTCTGCTTGTTTTGAATTTAAATTTGCTCTTTTTCTTTTTCTTTTTTGGTTTATTAAAGTGGAAGCTTAGATACTTTTTAAAAATTCTTTCTAATTTGGTCTTGAGGTCTCTCTCTGGAGAGTGGCTATAACATGCATCCTTGCTGTAATGGGACTCCCTGATGGTTATGGATGTTTACAATGTACATTTCATGGGACAGTTCTTTATCCTGGGGGATGGATGGCCTAATGCCTAAGTGTCTGACCCATGCCCAGGTGTCCCTTTCACAGTACGCTTGTTTTACTGGGAGACACCCTGTGGTTCCTTGTTGACCTGTGTCTAGTTTATTTCTACCAAGATAGCCTTTCTCTAGGAGAACCCTGACCAGGAAAGAAGTCTGAGTGTGTCAGCAGATGAAACACAGAGGAGGCAGCACAGCAAAACACATCACCTAACAGTAGCGGTTTGCTTCCTTGACAGAGCCCAGAAAGAAAGGGCAGCACACCTTGCAGGGCCATTTGGGACACACATGCTCAACCAGCAGGTGGGGGCAAGAGAGAGGCAGAGACAGAGGACTTGTGGGATTAAAACGTTTATTGGGGTCCAAAGTATTATCCAGACAGGTTTCCCATGGGGAGTTTTCATTGGTGAGTTTAAAGCACGCAGGCATGAGTTCTGTGGGGCCACGTTGTGACTGAGAGATGGTTACTGTGACATTTCCATGCAGTCTGTGTGGGGTGTGGGGGTCAGTGGTGCATGTCCCTGGGGCTGTATCTAGCTTCCCCATAGGGAAGTTGTAAACCAGAGGCAATTGTATTGGGGGCTATCTAGATCAACCACATTGAGGAACTGGGAAGAGGTAGATAAATGGAAACTGTGTCAAGTGTGACTAAGCCCTGCTCTGGCATGAGGAACTTCAGCTTATATTCAGAATTGATGCTGAGGTAACATAACATTATAGAATTCACTACAGTCATTGATTTGAAACCTTCAGTCTTTTCTAATATATTTAATGCTCTACATATCCCTCTAAGCACTGCTTGAGCTGCTTGCCTCAGGTTTTGGTATGTTATGTTTTAGTTTTAATTCAATTCAAAATGTTTATTAATTTCTCTTTTGTCTTCCTTTTTGAACCATGGAATTAGAAGTATGTTACTTATTTTCAAATATTTGGGAATTTCCAAATATATGTGAATTTTCTATGCACATTTGAAAAGAAAGTATATTCTGCTGATGTTGGGTGGAACATTCTATAAGTATTAAGTAGCCTAAGGTGGTTGATAGTGCTATTCAGGTCTTCTGCATCCTGTATTCAGGATGATAGTGACATTAAGTGGAGGGAGGTGAGGATCAAATTTGGATGTTGGATCATATTTGGATGTTGGATTATTGGCTTACTTTCAGTAATGAGCTTAATTATTACATTTTTGTACATTTTAAAAATCCCATAAACAAGGCATGAACCAATGGTCAGAGTGTGTTATGAGCCAAGGATTATGATTACTATTTCTCAGCAAAGAAGAAAAAAGGGATTTAATTTTTCTTTCTTGGTGCTTTACATTTTGAATTTTTCACTTTGTGATGAACTTATTACTTAATTTGGAGCCTGAAAGGAGGAGGGACTATCCTTTGATATTGGACTCTGAATTTCCCTAAAAGAGTCCCCCAAAAGAATCTGCTTGGAGTTAGAGGAAAAAAAACAAGGCCCCAGGGTTGCAGACTGGTGAGCTGGCAGGAAAGTAGAGGAAGGTGAAGTCAGAGAGATGGGCAGGGCCAACTTGTGTCCAAACTGCAGGCCGGGATAAGAGATTGGGGTGTTATTCCAACTGTAATGATAAGCACTGGAGGGGTTAAAGTAAGAGAGTGACAAGATCAAATCTCTATTTTAAAATGCTCACTGTGCCTGCTATAGAAGAACCATGACAGAGGGGCAAGGCCTCAGGTTATTCAAGGAGGGGGCTGCTACAATAGTCCAGGTGAGAGGGAGTAGGTAGTAACTTTGCAGGTGGAGAGAGGTCATACTCTTCAGGATGTGTTTTGGAGTTAAGTCATGAATGAAAGAGCAAAAGAACTGATATCATCACTGTCACCATCACCACCATCACCTTTTCTAATATGTACTGAGTGTTATTTTGGTGCCAGACATAGGACGACTAAGCATTTCACATGCATAATATCTTTTAATCCTCAAAGCAATCCCTGTGTCGTAGGCACTGTTAGCCCCATTTTGCAAAGAGAAAATGGAGACTTAAAGAAGTTAACTTGCTTAACTTCTTTGTTTGTTGGTTTTCAGATTAGTTATAAGGCAGAATTTTGATTTTTAAGTTTAGAAAAAATTTTAATGAATGTGAACTAAATAAGGCACAAAATAGATGGAAATAGAATAGACAAACATCAGGAAAACTAGAGAGTTATCGTTAAGATAGAAGTATTTTTATTGTAAGTTTCAACCTGCTATCTTTGGGTTACTATAGAGTATATGAAAACCAAGAGACACCATCGCTAAAGAATCCTACTTGGTAGCTCTTGCAATGTGGGGGCGAGTGGGAGCAGGAAGGAGAACAATTTTCCCTCTTTTCTGTTATCTTCCAAGTAGAAGGAGTTTAATTAATAAACTGGATTCCATCTGTCACTTTACTCATTCCGTGCCAGGTAAGGATGTGTGGCATCTGTAGCACATTTCAAAAGAGTAGTCTGGGCATGTTCAACTTTTCCTTTTTGAGACCCAGCCTGAACACAGAGCATGCATTTCCCCTGTTTTTTTCCTAGACAGGCCTTTTTTTCCCACCAAGAGCCCAGTGCTGCCAGGATAGGCTGCCATGTCTGTCTTCTGGTGGGAGGGCTCAGTTACAATCCATTTTGCGTCTACTCTAAGCTTTCCTCCATTCTCTGTCCTGGCCTTGCACGCCAATAAAGGTGGCATTTGGGCCTCTGCTTGTTTTACCCCTTGTGCTGTTTCTCATTTGGTTTAACATTCAGTTGGGGTAGAAAGGCATTTCTATTTGATTTCTCTCAGAGACACCCCACTCTCTCCAACCAAGAAGAAAAGTAGGTCTTCATACATTAGATCAGTTGATGAGGAGATTTAGGTCAAGAGTGATCATGATTCTTGATACCACCCTGGGCAGATCTAGCCATTTTGGGAAAAGAACCAAAGGTTTTTGCAATATTGATGATTAATACTGGAACATTTAGGGGGATTCCTAGTACTTTAGCTATAAAAATGGAGGCAGCAGTTGCTATGGAAATGTGACAAGTTAAAGTAACAACTTTAAGTGAGCATGGAGAAGCAGTGAGGGTAAGACTGATGATTACATGCTCTGTGTAACTACTCATAATTAATGTTGAGTGCTTCATTTTCCTGATTAAATTATTAAACACCATTTTTTTCTTTGTCTAAAATGAGTGAGATTTCTTTTTTTCTTTTGAGATGGAGTCTCGCTCTGTCACCCAGGCTGTGGATACAATCTTGGCTCACTGCAAGCTCCGCCTCCCAGGTTCACGCCATTCTCCTGCCTCAGTCTCCCGAGTAGCTGGGATTATAGTCGCTGCCACCATACCTGGCTAATTTTTTGTATTTTTAGTAGAGAAGGAGGTTTCACTGTGTTAGCCAGGCTGGTCTCGAACTCCTGACCTCGTGATCCGCCCGCCTCGGCCTCCCAAAGTGCTGGAATTACAGGTGTGAGCCACCACACCTGGCCTGAATGAGACTGCTTATCCTCTCACTCTAGCTACTGCTTGGTGCAGTGATTATTTCTTCTCATATGTATTCCAAGGTAGAACTAAAGAAATAAGTCTGTGTTGCTGTATGATCTTCCTAATACTCAGAGCTGATCTTTAAAATCCGGTTATTATAATTAAACCTCTGTGTGGGATCTAGGGGGAGTTGACAAAGCTGTTCTTTGATGCTCTTTGTAAATTCCTGGAAGGGAGGTATAATTTTAAGACGCATATTAAAAGTTGTTCTCCAGGTGTTCTTGAGCTTGGCTGAGAATCAAGCAAAGGGAAATAAACTTCTATTTCTGTAGGGACCTTTGAGTTCTAAGAAAAGAAAGATAATTTTTCTCACTAGGAAAAGAAAGATAATTTTTCTCACTGCAATGTGAGAAATGTGTTAGCATCTCCTTCCCTGGAGAGATTTCACAACTGGGTAGATGGACCAGATCTGTGTTGTCTATGAGTTCCGTGGGGAAACAGTTGATCTTTGGTGATGGAGAATGGCAGAAGTGACTCTTTCAGCCCTTGCATTCCACAGTAAAATGAAAAATCATCAGGATTATTTTAAGATTATTCAAATATGATATGTAAATGATTATAATGTATAAATATAAAAATTCCTACCAAAATAAGCATGCAAAATCTCAGACACTTTATATTATTTAGACTTTATCGCTTAAAGGACTTTGCTATAAAACAGTTTTTTCCTTTGAATTAAAAAAAGTGAGAGAAAAGGAAGGAAATAGAGGAAGAAAAAAGAAAAGAAGAAGAGAGGAGTTCTGGGTTTGCATTGCTATACAAAAGAACAGAAGTAATTTTTCTGTTGATTTAAAAATTGCTTTTTGATCTCTTTGGTTCTAGCGATCATTGCTAATTATGAGGATAGCCAAAATGAATGACTCTGTAGCCAGTTCATAGATACAGCCATTTCGCATACTATGGAATAGTGTGCCCATGTACATGTGAATTTTAAAATTTACTTAGATGGGTTTTAAGTTAGAATTCACAAAAGTATTTAATTATTTAGAAAATAATATACTGGAGTTGTTACCAAGTAGTTGTATATAATACTCCCTTTGAAACTAAGTGTGCATGGCTGGGCATGGTGGCTCATATCTGTAATCCCAGAACTTTGGGAGGCCAAGGCGGATAGATCACCTGAGGTCAGAAGTTTGAGACCAGCCTGGCCAACATGGTGAAACCCTGTCTCTACAAAAATTACAAAAATGATCCAGGCGCAGTGGCTCACGCATGTAGTCCCAAGCTACTCGGGAGGCTGAGGTGTGAGAATCGCTTGAACCTGGGAGGTGGAGGTTGCAATAAGCTGAGATCACGCCATTGCAGTCCGGTCTGGGCTACAGAGTGAGACTCCATCTCAAAAAAAAAAACAAAACAAACAAACAAAAAAAGAAACTAAGTGTGCTGGCTAATTTATATCCAAATAATTCATTTTGCCCTTGTTATAAATGTGACTTCAAGGATAGGGCAACATCACATGGCACATATTCTCAACCTGAATTTCATCTCAGTGTCTCTGTCAAAGTGGACGCCGCAGGTGCCTGGTGAGAGCATTTTTTGAGGGTAGTGGAGGCCTTTTCCTTCCCTGGGACCCAGGTCTGTGAGGCTCAAGCCTCTCTTCCTAGTCTTGCCTTGATTACCACACTAAATATGTCATTTAGCAAATCCTTCTGATAAAGGCTCTTTTGTACTTCAAGTAAAGAAACCCAAATCGGAGTGTCTATTATATACCTGCCACTGTCTCCTTCATTTAATCAGCCATTGCCTGGGGAAGAGGTGGGGCTGAGCTTAAGCAAGGTCACTGGTTTGCTGTATCCCAAAGGTGTTTACATTTCTGCATGTTACTGGGCTGGGAGGATTTTGGGGGTGAGGACTGTATTTTGCACTTTGTATTCCTGGTAAAGAATCTAGCACGGTGACAATCAGTATTTGTTGAATGCACAAATTTGTTTCAAGAGCAGGTCTCCTGTCTTAGTTTAGCTTGAGCAGCCCAGAACACAAGTAAGTGCCATTAATCTGGCACATCATCTGTGTTTCAGGAAGTCAAAGGGAAACCTAACGTGAGAAATGTGAACATTTAAATTAAAAGCACTTACAACTATTTAATGTACCATCCTGATTCTAATTAATGCAGAAGTTAATTTGATGAAAATTGGTAGAAATCACGGCAGCAGTTTTGCTCTGAACTTGATAAAGAGTTATACAGTACCTCCTGCTCCTTGGGGAATGGAGGGTGTTAGTGAACTGATGTAACCTGGATTTTGTCTGTTCCCATTTTCAAGTGGCAGAATTGTATGGAATACTTGAATTAATTGATTTTCCCATTATAGTTGCCTAAAGACTCAGGCCTTGGGAGTCATAACCATGTGGCACAAAGTGAGAATTAATTCTGTGGCATTTTTCGATAGGATCATTCATTCATTCTGTGTATTTTACTGAGCACCAACTTGGGCTCCAGGTATATATCAGTCAAATAGACATAGTATCTGCCCTCATGGAGTGTACCGTGTGATGAAGAAACAGCATCAGTAAGTACACAAGAAAATAAATCTCTCAGTGCAAATTGTGATATATGTTTGTTATGATGAAAGTGAATAGGATACAGGGAGAGGTAGAGAGGTATGAGGTGACTTCACAGAGAGAACAATATGTGCAACGTCACTTGGGTGCAAAGGAGCTTGGCATGTTGAGGGTGCTGAGAAGCTGAGTGCGAGCCAGAGTGCCTGGAACATGTTCAGGAGGAGGAGCTGGTGTTAAATGAGGCAAGAGAGACCAGCAGGGCCCAGGCCATGCTGGGCTTTGTAGGAGGTACGTAGATTCGGATTTTGAATCACTATGCAAAGACCATTATAACTGATTTAAACATTTATGCAACTTTTGGTCTGAGAGCATTGAATGAATAGAGACTGTGCACCCATTAGTCTTCTCAAGGTAAATATTAGAATTCTTAAGTTAGATCGATTTTTTGTTCCTGTGGGAACACAGTTCTATATGGTCATATATGATTATGGGAAGATAGATTTTTGATATTCAAATATTCAGGTAACATATCATTTAGTTATATATAGTAAATGAAAAAATAAAGCAAACCCAAGTTGTTTCCAGTTGTAAAGAAGGTAGCATGGCTATACAGTTTCCTGTTCTCCTCTGGAGACGGTAGAGGGGAAGGTTTCCATGTGCCTCTGCATTCTCTGCATGTGTTATGAGCTAGTCCCTAACTGCTCTCTGTTCTGAATACCTTTTCTAGGATGTTTGTATGGGGAGAAGCCTTGAACGGTAGAAATCATGTCCCCTTTGTAGCAAAGGACAGGCTTGCTTATAGCATTGGAAAGTGGAGGTGGTGTTTCCCCTCAGAGCAAAGGGCAGATAGGTTTACTACCCACTATAAAAAAATTGGGGCTCCTTAAGCTCAGGGTTTCTCTCCTGAAATGAAGCCCACTGTGTGTGCAAGTATCCATCTGGGCCTACCTACATTACTCCAAGGGGAAGGGGAACTGACCAGATATACTGATGCTTGTGCCACTTGCTGTGTGGTGAGTAATAAAGTCCTTTTCTCTCACCCAGGAGTCTGTGTTTTCTGTCAGCATTCATAAAACTGTCAGACTAACTAGTTAGCTTTGAAGTGAGTAAAATCTCAGACCCTTCACAGTTCTTCACAGAGGCTCCTCAGCAGTCTGAGCAGGAAGGTATGATGCCAGGCAGGTGACACCCTAGTGCTTTGCAGCCTCTAAAATGTCCAATTAGCATTTCTTCTCACTGTTTTTCTCCTCCAAAGTCACAAGATGAGCTGTTCTCAGACAATCACATCTTAAGTGTGACTTCTAGTCTAAAATACATGTGTGAAACCTACTAGCTACTAATTATTATGCCTTGAATGTTCTTAACCAAGTGGGAGAATGTTTCAACAACAGAAAGAATACTATGTTAAAATTTTAGGATCAGGACATAAAATCTATTAAAATGATACTTTAAATTAAAAATATTGTGTGTATGTCTGAAAATGTAAACCCAAGCATATTTCCATGAAAGATTCTTTTTTTTTTTTTTTTGAGATGGAGTCTTGCTCTGTTTTCCAGGCTGGAGTACAGTGGCATGGTCTCGACTCACTGCAACCTCCGCCTCCTGAGTTCAAGCAATTCTCCTGCCTCAGCCTCCCTAGTAGCTGGGATTACAGGCACCTGCCACCATGCCCGGCTATTTTTTTGTATTTTTAGTAGAGACGGGGTTTCACCATGTCGGCCAGGCTGGTCTTGAGCTCCTGTCCTCGTGATCCGCCCACCTCGGCCTCCTAAATGCTGGGATTACAGGCGTGGGCCACCATGCCTGGCCGAAAGATTCTTATGTGATAACCACTAAGGGACTAACACTCTCCTTTCTCAGTGTTCACAGAACCATTATTGTCACAATGCAGGATCATCATTGACTTGGGCTCTCACTTTCTCCTGACCAGGGCCTTGAGGAGTAGGCACTGCCACTGCTCCCATGGGAGAATACCAGGTACTGCTCTGGCAGCTGCAGGAGATGTTCTGTATCTGCACTGTCCAATACAGTGGGCGCCAGCCACAAGTGTCCACTGAACGCTTGAAATTTTGCTTATTTGAATTGAGATATAAGTAGCACGGTGGCTCATACCTGTAATTCCAGCACTTTTGGAGGCTGAGGTGGGAGGACTGCTTGAGCCCAGGAGTTCGAGACCAGCCTGGGTAACATATCAAGACCCCCATCTCTACAGAATATAGAAATAAATAAATTTAAAAAATTATACACTAGAGTTCAGATTTAGGGCAGAAAAAATGTAAAATGTTTCACTAATAATTCTTAAAATTAAGTGTGTTTGAAATGATAGTATTTTAGATAGGTTAAATAAAAATACTGTTAACATTAGTTTCATCTGTTTATTTTTACTTCTTTTTAATGTGACTAGAACATTTTAAATTCCATGTGTAGCCCTCATTCTATTTCTATTGAACAATGCTGTTTTAGATCCTTGCTACTCAAAGGGCGGTTCTCAGGCAAGCAGCATCACTATCATCATCATCTGGGAGCTGGTTAGGAATGTGGTATCCTACACCCCACTCCAGACCTACTGGGTCAAAATTTGCATTTTAACAGAATCTCATGTGATTTGTATGCACTTTACACTTTGAGTAGCTGAGCTTCCCTAAGAATAGGACTGGCTGCTTTAGCAAACTTAAAATATAGGATGCCCAGTTAAACTTAATTTTTCAAATAAACAATAAGTTTTAAATATAGTATGTCCCAAATATTGCATGGAACATACTTATATTAAAATCATTTGTTGTTTTTTTGACATTCAGCTTTAACAGGTTATCCTATAGGTTATCTGTCAACATTACCTAAAACTAACTTCTCTTATCCAGACCTGCTTGTTACATGAAATTCCACGGAATCAGGAAAAGAACAGAAAGAGAAAAGGAGTGGTGAACAGTAGAAGCTGGGTGAAATGAAAACAGAGAAGAAAAGACAGTATGAGGAGGGAGTAGGAATTAGATGGGGCATGGAAAGGCCACATTTAAGGCCAGCGACCCTTTTGATTTTGTAATTTTTGTTAGCAACTTTCTTCCTTATTCCTGCATTCTCCCACTTCCCCTAGTCATTCTGCTTTATTCTCCTCTTCTTATTTTCTACTGGAGTCCCCTGAACTATGTTGGGAGAAAGTGGTGTGTGAGAGGAATAGGAATGTCTCCTCAGCGCGAAGACCCCAGCTTTCCTATAGTCCATCATCTCTTTGAAATTTCACTTACAAATAGCCCTTTTCGGCCGGGATTCGGCCTCAAGCCTGTAATCCCAGCACTTTGGGAGGCCGAGACGGGCGGATCACGAGGTCAGAAGATCGAGACCATCCTGGCTAACACGGTGAAA
>NW_012115488.1:698269-708275 GCF_000951035.1 Colobus angolensis palliatus
AAAAAAAAAAAAAAAAACCAAAAAAAACAAATAGCCCTTTTCTGCTACCAGTACTTTGTCTTTAAGCCATCAACGTTCCTAAGTGCCCCAAATGGTGACACTTGACACTTTAATTTTGGGCGATTTTCTTTATTGTGGCATTTTAATTATATTTTAAAAAAATGTAAAACAACTTAGGAATTTTGTTGTTTGTTTTGTTTTTCAGGCTCTTAGGGGAGTGAGGTGAAAGGAGAGGTCAGCAGGGAAGGAATAACAATAGACACTCTACTTAGCTAAACGTTGAGTTAAGAAGAGCCTTTCATGGCCTGGCACGGTGGCTCACGCCTGTAATCCCAGCACTCTGGGGAGCCGAGACGGGCAGATCATCGGAGGTCAATAGCACGAGACCAGCCTGGCCAACGTGGTGAAACCCCGCCTCTACTAAAAATACAAAAATTAGCTGGGCATGGTGGTGCACGCCTGTAATCCCAGCTACTCGGGAGGTTGAGGCAGGAGAACCACTTGAATTTAGGAGGTTGAGGTTGCAGTGAGCCGAAATCGCGCCATTGCACTCCAGCCTGACAGAGGGAGACTCTGAAAAAAAAAAAAGAGCCTTTTATCCATGATCCCATTTAATCTTCACAACAATTAAATGTGTCTGTCCCCACTCCGCAGATGAGGAAACAAGGCTCCAGAGGGAAAATCACCTGCCTGGTGTCAGCTTGCTCACTGGTAAGGAGCTTCTGATTCCAAAGCCGGTGCTCCTCACCGTTGCTGTTCACACCTCTTGGCAAATGGAGGCTTATGAATTCATCAGGAAACTGTGAACTAGGACATACATGTGAATTTAGGGAAGTTCCGAAGATTTTTATTTATTTATTCACCTGAAAAATACATGTAAAAATATATACTTCATAGATTTTGGGGAGAAATTAATAGCTTCCTGAAGTGTAGTATGAAATATATAACAGTATGACATATATGTGGTATAAAGTATATAAAGCAAAGTCTTAAGAGTTATATGACAGTATCAAAACAATGCCAATTTCTAAAATGAGCTTAAGTGGCAAATATATTTTCTTTAAAAATTGGCTCCTTAATAATCTTTCCGTGAGATGAATAATTAAAAACCTAAATATTTGTTTCACTCTATACTGTAAGCACTATCAGACCCCTCCCTCCCCCCACCACCCTACCATGGAATACATTCTGAGAAAGCTGCCCTGTTATTGGTTAAATATGCTGTCAGTCACATGGCATGAAAAGTACTGCATCTGCTCTGTTTGCATTTATGAATTAACAGATGTTCTTGCTTTGAAGAAACTGATTCTTTTCTGATGGGAAAAAAAACTTGTTTAGTTTTTCACTGATTTTTTTATGTATAGGATTTTCACTAACCTTGGACCATATATTTGCCAGGAAGAATGTAAGGTGAGTAACTGCACATCTTTTAAAGCAATGTATTTGTGAACTTAAGTGCAAGTATGAAATTAGATGGCTCTGTGATTTCTTTATGTTGTTTCATATCTACCTTTGTTTGTGATTCAAAATGGATATGCTAGATCATACAGGTAGCTACAAAAATTATTGAACAGAGTTTATGCTTGAGGTAAAAAGATAAGCTTTTTTGTAAGAGATAAGGGTTATTTGTTCAAAATATCCAAGAAACTTTTGTAGTATGTATCAAAGTATTTCTCTATGAGAAAATGACTCCTCAAATCAGTGTTCAGATTTCTTTCATACTTACAAGGAAATATTAATTCCACAGTATCTCCTGCCATTATTATGTGAGAAAAGAGTAAGAAAAAAATTGAAAACTTCAGAAATATATATCCTGTCCTTCAAAGAAAAGGGATAGTTAAAATTGTTTAACTGTTAAAATAACAGTTAAAATTGTTTTAACTGTTAAGAGATGGCAACTAAATTCCTGTTTCTATTTCTGTTGTCCCTTTGGCTTCTTTATACATCATTTAAGGAACAATTTACAGCTTTTTCTATAAAAAAGAATATTCAAAATCTGAATAGCAATTAAGGTATGTCATGTCTCTCACTGACTCATTGTGTGCCATCTCAACAAATGCATCAGGGAATTTAGTGTGAACACAGCGGACAGCAGCAAGCAGGAGAGTCTGGCAAAACTCAGGTTAAAGACTCCTTAGTCCAAAACGGATAAAATCTTTACATATAGACATTAACAGTTTTCTTCTTCCATTGTTTCTGAGTCAATTGGTGCTTTCCTTCAGGTTCTCTTTTGAATAGTAAGTGACTTATATCCTTTAGGTGGTTAAAGCCTAGTCCTGGTTCCACACCTGGGTTACACAGAAATGCCTGATTTGTGTATTACACCAGTAAAATGTACACCAAGAATTAGAAAAATCCCAGTTCTGTTTTTAAGATAAAGTTAATGGGCTTAATTTTAGCTTCAGAAGCTTTAGATCTTAGAAATCACATAAGTCAATGATCATTTGAATCTAATAATATGGCTCATTAATTCATTATGAAGGAAACAACAGTTGTTGTTTTATGTGTTCTTTCAAATAATAGATCCGAAATTTAAAATATCTTTCAGCTCCCTGGGGCTATTCAATATTCTGTCTGTAGGAAGGAGGATTGTATTTTAAGCTCAATACACAGTTTCTAAACACAGAGTGAGTAGGGGTCATTATTCTCACTTTGCACATTTCTTTCTCAAGTTGGGTTTATTCTTGATCCAAAAAGAAATCCTGTGTGACCTCCCATTTTCCACTTTGATTTGAGAGTATTTTCATTAATTTCTTAGTTCATTTGTGCATGCA
The DNA here is from genome assembly GCF_000951035.1 of Colobus angolensis palliatus. Classification (NCBI taxonomy): domain Eukaryota; kingdom Metazoa; phylum Chordata; class Mammalia; order Primates; family Cercopithecidae; genus Colobus; species Colobus angolensis. The sequence continues at coordinate 701,044 of NW_012115488.1, forward strand.
ACACATTTTAAAAATAATTGGTGCTTTTAAGTAGCGAGGCCCCATGCTAGGTGCTGGGTCTACAATGGTGAGCACAACAAGGTTAGTCCCTGCCCTCTGGACTAAGTCTAATAGGGAAGCCCTTGTTAATCAAATGATATATATTATTCCAAATAAACTTGGAAATGTGTTGTGAAAGAAAAGTATAGGAAGCAATGAGCACATACAATAGGGGGATTGGAACTCGCAGAAGTTAGGAATGTGTTCCTGAGGAAGTGATACGCTGTCATCTGGAGGTTATGTAGAAAATCACTAGGAGGATGGAGGACATTCCAGGTGGAGGGAACAGCAGGTGCTAAGGGAAAAATGAACCATGAAGTGTTCAAGGAACTGAATAATGCTAGAGTAGCTGGAGCAGAGAGAGAAGGAAAGAGGTGAAATGAGGCAAGCACAGCTGGCAGGACGAAGTCTGCCTGGGTAATGTCTGGGTATTTGTGCCTATTTCATATATTACATTCAGTTACATTTTAACCTGTACTACAAAGTCTGGAGTTTAGGTAGGTTAGATTATTTGGCTAAAGCATATCTTTATTATAGTTTCATTATTACTTGGATGGGAACCTCACTTTTGTTGCTCAAGAAATTAAACTTATATTCACAAGACATTTAATGTAAACCGTAATGCTAATTTATAAGTTTCTAAAGGAAGGTATCTTTTTTAAAAATTAAATTAGAAATTTTAATCAAAGTTATACACCTACATGGTTTCAAAAAATCAAAAGGTGACAAGACACACATTAAAGGAAAACTTGTCTTCTAGTTATTTCTATAGGCAAACATTTTCAAATTTTTAGTTGTTTCTTCTGTTGGTCACTGCTTGTATTAGTCACCTTTTTTCTAGAAACAAACAACCCCTATATTACAGAAGTTTGTAGCCTCAAACATTTCTTTCTTGCTCCTGTTACTTCTGACAGCTACAGGTGGGCTGCTGTGACCCTGCTCTAGCTCTGGTTCCACTTCTCATTCCAAGGCCCAGGCTGAAAGAACAGCCCCTATTTGGGCATGCCGTTCTTATGACAGAGGGAATGGGGCAAGAGATGGCAGGCACATGCAGACACTCGCAACTTCTGCAGAACTGTCACATTGTTGCTTCTGCTCATATTGCATTGGCCTAATTAAGATATATAGCTAAAACTGGAGAGTTCCCTGACCCCCCCTTGCAGGACGTGCAACAGGGGTGTGGCGCATTTGTTTGGCCGCTGCCACATGTGCTCAAACCTTTTACAAGACGGGGAGCATGCAGACGGGCAGGTGCAGGAACCAGGGCAAGTGCTTTTGGGCTCTGGCCTCATGGTAGCATCTAGGGTTGGGTGCCTGTGACTCTCAAAGCCCCAGTGGATGTGTTACAGTGCTCTTTTAGCTCTGCCATCTGCAGATAGCTTAAGTGTTAACCAGTTTAGTGCCCTCTTGGACCCCAAGTTTTTGTTTGGCATCCAAGAAGAGTCAGGTTACACAAGGGCTCGAAGGATGGTGAATGTGGGGGTTATATTGAGTGGTGGAGGTGGCTCTCAGCAGGATGGATGGGGAGCTGGAAGGGGGATGGAGTGGGAGATGATCTTCCCCTGGAGTGTGGCTCTCCAGCAGCCAATCTCCTCTCTGACTGTCCCCAGCCAAACTCCTCTAGATGTTCAGACACTCCTTGTCTCTCCTTCTCTGTCATGCCATTCTACTGCTCTTGTTCACCTGTTCATCTGCTCATCTGCTTGTGGAGCCTGAGGTTTGGGGTTTATATGGGTACTGGATGGGGGCCCTGGTGGGCCAGAAGGCAACATTTGGGCACAGAAACAGGAAAGCCTGTTCCCATTTAGGGCCATGGGTTTCCAGGCTTAAGAGTGGGGCCTTTGCCAGGAACTGCCCTCTTCTATCCAGTATTTCCCTGTCTCCTGTCCATATAGTAGCCAAGCCTAATGATGGGGCAGGAAGCATTTTCCACCCACAGAGAGGAACTGCAAGTCATATGGCCTAGGAGGATGCAAAATCCTCTCCCAGAGAAGGAAACAAAGACTTGGTAACAATCCCACAATTCACTGTACTGCCATAATATCAAAATAATATGCATAGATGATTTCTCCATTCATACATGTTAGATTTTATAACAAGTTCCTTTATTATTGACAAAGTTCCTGTCTCCAACAATGTCCTCATCTTTCTTTCCTTCACCCCCCCTGCTCAATATAGTTACATTACTACTTTCAGTTCATCAGTGCTTGCATCAAAATGACTGTGTATATTGTTCACAGACAAGCTAGCTAGTAGACTGTATTTTGTTTCTTTCTTTTTTTTGGATAACCTTTCTTTTTCCCTTGAGTTAAAAATGGCCTTTTTGTAGTTGCAATTTCAAAACATGCATAGTCTTAATTCTTTTCACATGTTCTTTCCTCCAATATGCAGTGGTCTCTCAAATTCCCGTTTCACTTAGAGATCTCTCTGTAGGTCTTCCTTTTATTGTCCTCTCGCTCCAATCTGGACTGATTCTATGTCTGATGTACAATGGTTAGTCTTAGTTTCGCTTCACCACTCTTCTAGTGAGATCTGCTGTTTATGAGAGCCTGTGCTTTCTCTTTGTTGACTGTTGCCCTTGTGTTGTGGGAGCATGTCCTCCATTAGCTTCTGTGAAGGGGTGAGAGGGATGCATTGGCTGAATTCTTGCATGATTCTTGTTTTTTACTTCTGCAAGCTTAATAGGACATTTTCTTTATCCTTAGCTCCAAAATGATGCAAGTACCTTAACTCACAAAAATCAACTCAAAATGGACCTAAGTGTAAAAGTTAAAATTTGAAAACTTCTAGGAGAAGCACAAGAGGAAAATCTTGGTGACCTTGTTGGGCAAATATTTCTTTTAGAAACAAAAACATAGGCTATAACAGAGAAAAAGATTACATTGGACTTTATGAAAATTAGAACTTTTGGTCTTTGAAAACCACCATTAAGAAAATGAAAAAGGAAGACAGAATGCAAGAAAATATTTCCAGTGTGTATATCGGACACAGGACTTGCATCCAGCACATATAAAGAGCACTTATGGAGGTCAATGAATTTGATTTTTAAAATGAGCAAAAGATTTAAGCACACTTCACAAAAGAAACTATATGAATGCTCTATAGGCATAAGAAAAAATGCGGGGCATCATTAATCCCCAGGGAAATGGATATTAAAATTAAACTGAGCTAGCAACCCACACCCACTGGAATGGTTAAAATTAAACAGATTGATGATACCAAATGTTAGCAAGAATGTTGAATAACAGGGAAGCCAAAATTGACTGGCAGCTTTTCTAAAAAGTTACTTCTATTATGTGACTTGGTCATTCCATTCCTGGCTATTTAAGAGAAACAAAAACATATTCACACAAACTCCTATATATTAATGTTCTTAAATCTTTATTTATAGTAGCTCCAAACCAGAATCACCCCAAATATTCATGAATGTGTGCATAGACAAAGTATGGCATATCCATACAATGAAATATTTCTTAACACTAAAACAGAATGAACTACTGACATACGCAACCACATACATGAATTTCAAAGTCATTATGATAAGACGGAAAGAAGCCAAATGCTAAGGAATATGTATGATTCCATTTATATGCAATTGTAGAAAATGCTAACTAGGCTGGGTGCGGTGGTTCACGCCTGTAATCCCAGCGTTTTGGGAGGCCAAAGTGGGCAGATCACCTGAGGTTGGGAGTTCGAGATCAGCCTGACCAACATGGAGAAACACTGTCTCCACTAAAAATACAAAATTAGCTGGGTGTGGTGGTGCATGCCTGTAATCCCAGCTACTTGGGAGGCTGAGGCAGGATAATCGCTTGAACCCAGGAGGTGGAGGTTGTGGTGAACTGAGATCACGCCATTGCACTCCAGCCTAGGCAGCAAGAGCGAAACTCCATCTCAAAAAAGAAAAAAGAAAATGCTAACTAATCTAAAGTGACAGAAGCAAGTCTGTAGTTTCCTCGGGTTGAGGGTGGAGGGAACAACTCTTAGCTGCAAAAATGCAAGCAGAAACTTTTTTGGGTGTTATAAACTTTCTGTATTCTTTTTGTGGCAATGGGGTCATGGGTATGTGCCTGTGCCAAAACTCATATAATTGTATAATTTTCATGAATGCAATTTACTGTACATAAATTATATACCTCAATAAAGTTGATGAAAGTTAATGAATTGCATGCATGCATACATTTATTAACAGCAACTAGTAGACATCATGGTCACCAATTTGTCATCTTCAGGAATTCTCATTAGATAATAGGGTTCATATTACAGAGAGAATGGTGCATTTAATTTGTAATTGGGTCCATATAATTAATTCTAAAGCACTTTATTATGATATAGATTTAGTAACTCTTCAGCTACAAATCATGTAATATATATCTTTCTCTAGTTATAAAAATGTTGAGTTTATATGATAGCGATATATAGAGACCTTAGATTGGAATTGTTAAGTATAGAGTTTGATTTACATTCTCATATACTGTAGGTAAAACTTATGGAAAACTTAAAATATGCAATAAACAAACTGTTAAATCTTTAGGACGTTTATGACAAAACTGGAGATTTAAACACTAATTTTATGTTAAATAATTATCAGTATTTTCTAGATGTAATTGCGCTGTTATTTTTAAAAGTTCTTATCTTTTAGAGATATATACTGAAATGATATAATTTTTGATATTTTATTCAAACTGCTGTCACGTGGGGGAAGAGGGTGAGCTTGTAGGTGAAACAAGATTGGTTATAACCTGATAATTACTAAAGCTGAATGATGGGTCCAGGTACATGGGGGCTTACTATATTTTTCTGTTTATATTTGTGTATGTCTGAAATATCCTGTAATAAAAAATGTGTATATCTTTTGACTTAGAAATTTCACTTCAAGGAATTTATCTTAAGGAACTTCTCATGGGTGTGAACAAACAACCCACAGTAATGTTCAATGCAGTATTGTTATAATGCTAATAAAATTTAAAACAAATACTTAAAAGTAGAAATTTGGCTAAATACATTATGATACATTTCTATGATATAATACCACATGACATTAAAAGTGTGTCAAAAGTATATAATTACATGGAAAATATTTGCAATATAGTTTTTTAAAAAAATTGCAAACTCTAAAACAGCATGTCCAGAAAAATCCATTTTTAAACTTTGTGAAAAGTAAATTATATACATATGTGGTGTGTGTTTGTGTGTATGCGCATAGAGAAGGTATATATACACACAAACACAAGGATACATATCATAATTTATATGCTCATAAGTTTCCAGTATAACTTTTTGGTAATTGAGTCTGTCTTGTTTTCCAAAAGTTTGGATGTTTTGGCTTTGATATGTTAACAATGCAATGTAGTATGAAATTTCACTGTAAAATGTTTTATATGCTTTATTATTTTTTTATTTTTTTATTTTTTTTGAGACGGAGTCTTGCTCTGTCGCCCAGGCTGGAGTGCAGTGGCCGGATCTCAGCTCACTGCAAGCTCCTCCTCCCGGGTTTACGCCTTTCTCCTGCCTCAGCCTCCCGAGTATCTGGGAACACAGGCGCCCACCACCTCGCACGGCTAGTTTTTTGTATTTTTAAGTAGAGACGGGGTTTCACCGGGTTAGCCAGGATGGTCTTGATCTCCTGACCCTGTGATCCGCCGGTCTCGGCCTCCCAAAGTGCTGGGATTACAGGCTTGAGCCACCGTGCCCGGCCCATTATTTTGTTATTTTGTATTTGTTATTGGTTAAACCTTAGCGTGTAGCACACTGCTTGGCACATAGTAGGCCCCCCTGCCCGCAATATTATTCAGTGAATAAGAATCAGGTTTGATTTAAAATAATTTTTCTGGCTGGGCATGGTGGCTCACACCTGTAATTGCAGCACTTGGGGAGGCCGAGGTGGGTGGATCACCTGAGGTAGGAGTTCAAGAGCAGCCTGACCAACATGGTGATACCCCATCTCTACTAAAAATACAAGAATTAGTAGGGTGTGGTGGTACACCTGTAATCCCAGCTACTCAGGAGGCTGAGGCAGGAGAATCACTTGAACCCAGGAGGCAGAGGTTGCAGGGAGCCGAGATCACACCACTGGACTCCAGCTTGGGCGACAGGGTGAGACTCCATCTCAAATAAAATAAAATACAATAAAATAATTTTTCTTTCTAAAATTTTTCTTTATTTTTCATATTTGTTTTTTGAAGAACGTATGTTACTTTCTCTCTCTGTTAAATGCAGAGACAATGGGGAGAGACATACTATTTTTTTTTTTTTTTTGAGACAGAGTCTTGCTCTGTCGCCCAGGCTGGAGTGCAGTGGCCGGATCTCAGCTCACTGCAAGCTCCGCCCCCCGGGTTTACGCCATTCTCCGGCCTCAGCCTCCGGAGTAGCTGGGACTACAGGCGCCCGCCACCTAGCCCGGCTCGTTTTTTTTTTGTATTTTTTAGTAGAGACGGGGTTTCACCGTGTTAGCCAGGATGGTCTCGATCTCCTGACCTCGTGATCCGCCCGTCTCGGCCTCCCAAAGTGCTGGGATTACAGGCTTGAGCCACCGCGCCCGACCGACATACTACTTTTTAAATGGGAAATTCACTATTAAGAAATGAAGAGTTTTGGCAGGCTGTTTCTGCTCCTCTATTCTGAGATATAATAAAGTGAAATATACTTCTTAAAATTTCATATAACATCTGAATTGTAGATATTTATTCAGCATCTTTTAATTTTTTTGTTTTTTTCTAATTTCAGTTCTCCAACATCTTCAAATAAAGAAGTGGTTATGAAGAATGGTAAGACTCCAGCTGCCCACATGATTCCATGTGGGGTGGGGAAGGGCTTTTTCTGTGACAGAATTCCCTGACCAATGGTGTCTGTACCAGGAGTCACTCATGTGAAATCTTATATTAGTGTGTTCTAAACGATGAGTCAAAAGGGGCTCAAGCTGGATATATGTGACAGTGCTTAGCATATTATTGCCACTCAATTACATTAATAAATAAAGGACATTTAGCATTGGTAACCACATCATTATTTATTTGACAGATCAGAATAATGGAGGTACGAAACCAGTCCAGAATTTCACAACAATACCAATCACACAGGTATGGCTATGCCAGGAAACCAGATTGTAATCTAGCTCTAAAAAACTGAAAAACACGTTTCAATCATGTCTGTGCTCCTGTGAAAATATTAATTATAATTGATTTAATAAGTAA
>NW_012115488.1:709635-731967 GCF_000951035.1 Colobus angolensis palliatus
AAAAAAGTAGGCTCCTTTGTATAGGACCCTGACACACATCTTTGAGAAAGTATTTAGTGTCTAAAATAAAGTACCAAGTCAGAAGTTAACTTCAAAAATTGTTGGCTGGGCACGGTGGCTCATGCCTGTAATCCCAGCATTTTGGGAGGCCAAGGGGGTGGATCACCTGAGATCAGGAGTTTGAGACCTGCCTGGCCAACATGGTGAAACCTCGTCTCTACAAAAATACAAAAATTAGCCGGGCATGGTGGCGGGTGCCTGTAATCCCAGCTACTCAGGAGGCTGAGGCAGGAGAATTGCTTGAACCTGGGAGGCGGAGGTTGCAGTGAGCTGAGATCCCACCATTGCACTCCAGCCTGGGTGACAGAGTGAGACTCGGTCTAAAAACAAAAATAAAAATAAAAAAGTTATATTTTCCTGGCAGTTTTCTGCTGAATCTTTTTGCTAATTGTCAAAATAACTTGTAGAAAATGAGACTTTGGAAAGCGAGGGTTCTCAAACTCATTTTGAAAACAGCAAAGGATTCCAGGCTTGGTCTCAACTCCAAATGTTAGGTGTTAAACTACTTTTATCCTATCAGGGAAGAGATCACATATCCCAGCAGGGTTATACACATTCTAGTGGGTGACACACTAGCCGGGACAAATTCTTGACTCTGTGGAGGTGGGGGCCAAGGGGGTGTGTCAGTGTGCTGAAATAGTGGAATATTGCCTGTTTGCAAATGTGCAGAGCACTTTTCAGTGGCTAAATTTCAGATAATTCTTTGGGACATTTCAAAATGATTGAAATAATTAGTTTTGATTTGAGATAAGCAGATTAAACAAATAACATGTTTGAAGGGCAAATCAATTTCCAATGCCTTTTTCTGCTTTTCAGTCATCCAAGCAAAAATTTTTGTTTTTATTTATTTTGGTCCAGGGAGAGGAAATCTGGCATGTCCTGCTTGCTTTCTATAAACCTTCTTTTCAACATTTGTTGGTAAAATAGATCCGTTTGGAAGATTCTCTGCATTTGTTCTGGTTTGGTTTAGATAGGTAGGGTGCTTGATATAAAGCATAACTGTGTGTGTGTGTGTGTGTGTGTGTGTGTGTATTCTTTTTCTACTTTATGTACTTTGGCTGGAAACATCCTTTTATTCCTGAACTTTACTTCCCACTTAAAAATTCTTGGCGATGGGTAAAAATGGATTCTATTAATATACAATTAAAAGTCATGTTACAAATCTGAGTATCTTGCTGTTCAGAACGACTGTCTTTTATTAGGGATTTAGGGAATTGTAAGTGGAAGCATCTAGAGTCCTCTCAGATTTGTTTATCCTGTTATAGCTCAACTATCCAAGACTATCAAAGAGACTATGGGATGCTGAGAGCTCAGGACCTTTTCCTGGGGTGCTAATTAATTCCCCACAGGGCTCTTTATTTGTGGTCAGTTGCACAGAGAGAGGCTGCCTGCTTGGGGATAATCTTGGCTGTCTATGGCTGACTGGCTCTCCTTGATTCCATTTATCCTGACCCTAGGGCATTTGTGGGAGAAAATCAGGGTCCTACAGGGTTGTTTGTTTTTTATTTTATTTTAGTATTTTATTTTAAAGACAAGAGTTTTGCTTGTTGCCCAAGCTGGAGTGCAATGGCACCATCTCAACTCACTGCAACCTCTGCTTCCCAGGTTCAAGTGATTCTCCTGCCTCTGCCTCCCGAGTAGCTGGGATTACAGGCAGGTGCCACCACACCTGACTAGTTGTTTGTATTTTTAGTAGAGACAGACAGGGTTTCACCATGTTGGCAATGCTGGTCTTAAACTTCTGACCTCAGGTGATCTGCCCACCTTGCGCTCTCCCAAAGTGCTGGGATTACAGGTGTGAGCTACCGCGCCCAGCCACCTACAGCTTTTTTTTTTTTTTTTTTTTTTTTGCTGGGTTTTAGAGACCTTGTGATTACTGGGAACCTAGAGACAGAAAGAATGAAAACTTGGCCTCTAGGCCCACTTCTACCAGAGAGCTTTGTGATTTTATAGGCAGGACATGTAGGATCATCATCTGTCAAATGGAGATGATGGCATCTATTCATTATAGCTATGAGGCCTTGAGCATTTACTGTGGGCCAGGCATGGTGCGAGGTCTTCATAGGCCCATGTCTGTTATTCCTCACAGTAACTCTCGGAGTCACAGGCAGTTATCATGACAGAGGTTAGAAAACTTGCTAAAGTCATGGAGCATGTATGTTCATAGAGCTGGGGTTTAAAACATCTTTAAAAATGACCATTTATCTTCTTCCTCTTGGCCCTATCTTACAAGGTTGTGGAAAACACATGAGGAAATATATGCATAAGCACTTTGAGATCTTGTTGAGTGCTGTTCAGAGTATTAATAGTAGTAGCATTCTTTTCCTTCCTGGCATCCCAGTGATAACTAGAGTGAAAATGTGTCTAATTTCTTCAGTAAGCTTTGGGTCTCACAGGACACAAATAAAAGATTGGGCAGAACCTGACTGTCTTTTTGGACACTGCCTTAGAATTCTATTCAGGTGTGAGCCCTGAGTGTGCATCGTCCACCTGCTGGAGTCCTGCACAGGTGAGTGTGCAGGCATCCTAGACAGCCTGCCCAAAGAGGGGCAACAGGAGGCTTCTAGGAAGGGAGGTCTCAGCTGCTGAGACCTAGTGGCTGATTCCTGTGAATTCCATGGATGAGCCAGATGCCCTTGTGCTGGCAAGGAAATCTTAAGATCTCAAGAAGCAGAATGGGAGTTGCTGAAATAACAAACCGAAACAAAGACATAACCATGTAAGGTCAAAAGCACAGATTAAAAAAAGATGACCACGTTTTAGCTCTTGGAAACAAAATGTTCAGAGAGAGGCAAATTATTGGCAGATGGATTTGCTACGGAAGTCTTTTTAAATAGTGAAAGCCCTGCAAATAGAGCATAATCCCAGCATCTGTGTGTATTTGGAATTTAGGCAATTATAGCCTGAAGAATTCAGAATCCATTTTACATGTGTGAGAGTAGAGCGCTTGAAAGAGTAAAAAGAGCTCCTTTTTGAACAGTTCTTGTTCCAGGTTGTATTTCTCCTTTGTGTTCCTAATTGATGGCACAGTACCTGATACTTAAAGATCCTCATGGCTGAGCACGGGGGCTTACACCTATAATCCCAGTACTTTGGGAGGCCAAGATGGGCAGATCACCTGAGATTAGGAGTTAGGGACCAGCCTGGCCAACATGATGAACCCTATCTTTACCAAAGATACAAAAATTAGCCAGGTGTAGTGGTGCATGCCTGTAGTCCCAGCTACACAGGAGGCTGAGATGAGAGGATTGCTTGAGCCTGGGAGTTGGAGGGTGCAGTAAGTGGAGATTATGCCACTGCCCCTGAGCCTGTGTGACAGAACAAGACTCTGTCTCAAAAAACAAGAAAAGGTAACAAACATTTTCATCATGCCTCAATGTTTCTGTGTGTTTCTTAGTAATGCATCTTTCCAACCACTGTCACATCTCCAAGTAACCACTGATCTGCTATCATTATCAATTAGTTTACACATTCTAGACTTTTATGTAAATATAATCACATGTGTGTACTCTTTTTTAGTGTAGCCACTGTCACTTAGCTTAATGATTTTGATAATCTTCCATGTTATTGCATGTGTTAATGGTATTTCCCTTTTCATTGCTGAGTAGTAGTCCATATTATAGATGTACCACAACTTACTTATCTGTTCACCTGTTGATAGAAATTTGTTTTTTCCCTCACTTTTTGAATAACTTTCCCACTAAAGTCACTATGAACATTCATGTACAAGTCTTTGTGGCAGCAGGTATTTTCATCTCTCTTATCTGTCATTCCAACTAGGAGTAGAATGCCTGGATCATATGGTATGTGTATGTTTACCTTTTTAGAAAACAGCCAAACTGTTTTTTAAGTGGCCACATCTTTTCCTTTTTTCCAGCATTGTATGAGAGTTCCAGTTGCTTCCCATTCTCACTAACACTTCGTATGGTCAGAGTGAGACTAGAGAAGGCATTTTTGTATGTCTGCATGTTTAGGAATTTTTGAACAAATTTTTACTGGGAACTGGGTTAAAAGATAACTGTTAGAGTTAGTGAGAGATTTACCTCTTGAAAGTAATGTGTTCATGTATCAAGGGGTAATGAAACTCAAGGCCATAGAGACATTCCAGGGGTTAGAAACTCAGAGAGGCTTATCTTATCCTCCCCTTGGAGATATTTATTTACATACCATGGGTATGAGACCTGTAGCCATTTGTCTCCTTATGGTGAGCGATTTGCTTCCACCCAAAGGCTAATTAAACTCTTTCACTCAAAGACTAATCATCCCTCTTCTCTTCCTAAGGAGAATTTATTGACACTAGGGGAGCAAATGTTTCTGTCCCTCTCTTGGGAGGTGAGAAGGGATCCACGATCTCTCTCCTATGTAAACTCCCAGATTGATAATTTTGGTGTTCCTCATCTGTATTACAAATCCCAATATGTGTAGGATGACATCTGGCTCTTCTCATGCTGCCTAGTAGGGGAGAATTGGATTAGAAGGGGGAACCACTATGGTTGTTCCCATGAGTAAGTCATAATTCATCTGTCTTTGCTCTGGGAAATCTTATGTTTACTCTCAGAAAAATAGGACTAAATGTAGTTATTAAAAGCTTAAGAGTCAGTTTAAAAAATGTTTTAGCCATTCTGATTCCTGTACTGTGTTATCTTTATTGTGGTTTTATTTTACATTCCCTGAATGTCTAATGGTCCTGAGCATCTTTTCATGTACTTATTGACCATTTGTATATCTTTCTTTAAAACATGCTCGAGTCTTCTGACAATTTTTACAATTTTTACATTGGGCTGTCTTTTTGTTGAGTTGTTAGTGTTATTTATTGTATTCTGGATAAAGTTCTTTATGTATACGTGTTGTGAGTATTTTCTCCTGTTGTGTGGCTTGCTTTTCTTGTTTTCTTAAACAGTGTCTTTTGAAGAGTAAAAATTTTGGATTTTAGTAAAATGCAATTTATCAGTTGTTTCTTTTATGGTTTATGCTTTTGTATTTTTTTCAGGAAACCATTGCCTACCTCAAGATTAAAAAAAATATTCTATACATTTTGTGTGTTAGGTGTTACGTGACCCACCTTGAGGTAACTTCTGAGTAGATATGAAGTTACGGTTATTCTTATTTTCATAGACTGTGTTGTTTCCTTTTCTTAGGTTGTCTTTGAAGCTTGGTGATGCTGGAAATCCCAGAAGTCTTGCTATAAGGTAGGTAGGACAGCACTTTAGAGCATCGCAGCTTCAGCACTTCAGATTAGCTGTTTAAAATGTATTCATTCCACATGTGTGAAGCAGGGGTTTGCTATACGCCCAAGCACTGTGACACATTGCATGCCACATCAACCTAACTGCACTGAAAAGTTGGTGCTGTGATATGATGGGATCCTATACTAATGCTTTCTTTCTAAAAGTTTCTACCAAAATACCCATAGTTCTTCCCTCTCCCCCATCCCCCATGCCGCCTGCATTAGGGACTTAGAAAATTTCCAGTCCTGAGAATGTAATATCCTTTTCATCTGAGAAAAGAAGAAAATAGAAATAAAGCTCTAAGGACTGGGGCTCTGGTTTGAAACTATTTTCTATAGCTTCTTATAACGAATCAGACTTTACCATTTAACTACAATGAAAAAGCCTTGTTATGCGCGTTCCCCAGCAGACAATCAAGAGAGGCCTACAGTTTTTTGGTGTTTAGGTATGAAAGGATGCATCTGCCAACAGTGACTTTAGCCAGGCAGTTAGGAACTGCTCCTGAGGTGGGGGGAACAATTTGAAGGCATTATTATTTTTTTTCTTATAAAAATACAGTGCTTCCCTTCCTATAAGACAAGCTTGTTAGTGGAGATAAGTAGTCGTGTCTTTAACATTATTTGGAAAACCAGCAGGATTGTGCTAGGGCAGTCTTTCTTAAGCTTTGCTCTGTGGGACACTTCTGCTCTGTAAGAATATTTATAAGATTTTATGAAAAGGGGGTTCTGTGGTCAAATGTGTCTGGGAACGACTCTAAAGCATGTCTTCCTCTTGGCAATTCACAGTGTAAACTTGTATGTTAAAGTTTCTGAGAAGCAATAATCTTAAGGAAGACTATTGCACTTTGTAACTTTGACTAACTCAGTGTTTCCTGTGTTTAACTTTGGAGAGCCTTCTTCCTCAGAACACTTGTCTACATATCATGGGAGACTAGTGTTTCACTGATCATAATTTAGAAAATATATGCCATCATCTTTCAGAGCAACTTTACAAGTAAATAGAACCCCACAAGGTGACCAAACACACATATCTGTTTGATCTAGAAATGGAGCATATTTTTGGTCTGTAATTCTACTTTTTTCCAAAATGAAAAATAGCTTTATTATTATTGTTGTTATTGTTATTTATTCTGATGATAAAGGTATGTAGCAGAAACTATCAGTACCCCATGAATATCTACGTGGTCCTTTCCATTTGAGAGCACTGTATCCTACCTGCTGAACTTTCAACTCCCAGCCTCTCTTTGCCTAAAAGCTTTCTCTGGCCCACTGTCCCCAGTCCCTGGCCCAACAGCCTTCAACCAATGACTGGAGGAAGCATACACACACCTCAGCTCCCTCCCCATCAGGTGAGATAACTCAGCAGCATGTGCTGTACTCTGGCTCCCAGCTTCTATCATGGCAATGAAGCCCTGCTTGTCCACATTGGAAACTTGCTTAATCATGTGCCTCTTTTAGCCGCCTTCCCTTCCTCTGTCGTTTCTTTTCTCTCCATTTTACATATTTTGAATGACTAAACTCTGAATATTTCTTATATTCACACCCTTGTCTTAGGGTCTTCTTGCAGAGGAGCCAAATAGAGACAAGAAAAACTAATGAAAACAGAAAAATCAGAAAATATTGAGCTACAGAAAGAAGAAAATGAAAATCATCAATAATCTAAACACCATTTGCAATCACTACTAATGTTTTAATCTCTATCCTTCCAGACCTTTTTTTCTATGCAGTCACATAATTTCTTAAAAATTGAAATAAAATGATAATGACAAGTAAATTATGACTTTTTTCATGGCTGGAAAACAGTCCATTCCAAAAGAGTTAAGATTGGATTTGAAGCCCAGCTCTGACACTTACTCTGCGAGTGAGCTTGTTCAAGCCCTTTGTGTTTTAGATTCCTTGCCTGTGAAATTAGAATAAGGATATTATCTATCACATAGTGTTGTAGTGCAGGTTAAACACAATACACATACATAACACAGAAGCTATTAAGAGAGCTATTACCATTATTTTAAACCACAATTTAGCAAATTCTTCATTGATGTCCATTTAAGTTTTTCTCAAATTTTTTGATGAATAAACCCATAATCCAGTGTTGATTCTAAAAAAGCAAAAACAAAACAAAACAAACCCAAACTTTGTGTTTTTTTTCTTTCGTAGCAATTTGCACTGTCCACTTTGGGGGCTGCCCTGTCATTTTCTCTTTCCCATCCATCCAGGGGAGGCTCTGCAACAAAAGTGAAGCCTCTCCCCAAGCCCGTTCTGCCGCCTGACAAAAGAGGGCGCCATTGTACTGTTCATAGACGATGCCTTGCGTCGGTAAATGTGGGAAAAGTTCTTTAGGAGTAATGCTGATTTTATAACCATTTTCAGATTCATCCTTACCAATTACAACAAGTTGTCCATCCAGAGCTGGTTTAGTTTGCGCCGAGTCGAGATCGTTTCCAACAATTCAATCCAAGCAGTCTTTAACCCAAGTGGCATATATGCTCCCTCCAGTTACTCCTACCGCTGCCAACGTGTGGGCAACGTGCCGCGGGACCAGGCCCTCTTGCTGCCCGGCAACACGGCTGATGGGTCGAGCCTGTGGGAGGTCACTCTTACTGATTTCCAGGTAATAAACTAAAACCTATGCTCAATGCACCTGCGTTTTTGGTACCAAAGGAGCTCAATGTTTGTTTAAAAACACCTGAAACAAACCTAGATGCTTAAGGAAAAGAGAAGTAGATGCCTTTAAAAGAATATTGGTGGGTTTTTTCCTTTGCCTTTTAAGGTATGAAATGGAATAGGATAGAGAATTTTATCTCCCTGTACCCCCCACCCCCTACCCAGGGCTTGCTTTTGCATTCAGCTTTATCCAGCACTAATAATTATCAGTGAGGAATGCCAGCCATCTAAGCCCTAGTGAAGCTGTGGGTGAAGCCAGGGCCTGACACTTCCTGCAATGAGAGGCCCTTCTGGGGAGAGGCATTGGTGGACAATTATTTTATTTCCTTCGGGGAGTGGCACAGTGATCCTATCAGGGAAGATAAGAAGTATATCTGCAGTGTGAGTGACAGCTTTGGCAGTTAGTAGGAAGGGACTCAGCGGGGAGTCAAAAATATCCCAAAGATCTTCTTGAAGGTATTTGGAGAAAGGAATGGGGTGTAAGAGATTCCTTTTCACTACCAGAATCTTAGGTTGAGAGACGTTCTGTCAAGTTCCTCTATCCTGTTTACCTGTGAATGAAGCTTAGTGTGTTCCTGCCGCTCCCTGAAATAGTAGGCAGGGCTTTGCATGTACCTCTCATGGGCACATTCCAACCTTTTCCAAATATATATGGGCATTCGCATATATGCATATTCTTCCCTTCCATCCTTCCCAAGCTTCTGTAGAGAAGTGTGGTGTGGATGAAAGGCAGTTTGGGGTAGGGAAGGAGCTCACATTTTGGAGTCAGACAGACCTGGTTTCAAATTACTGCTCAGCCACCAGGGCAAGTTACTTAACCTCTCTCAATTTCTCCCCTATCTTTGTTAATGTAAGGACTACGTGGCCTAAGATATGTAGAAACACTCAGTAGTGCGCCAGGAGTGGACTAACAATAATTGCTACATGTGAGTGTCCCGTGTGTGTTGGTGCTGTGGTTGTTATTTTATGTACTTTGTCTTCAGAACTTACCATAATGCTGCAAGGTCCTTTTATGAATGAGGTGACTGAATCTCTGATAATCACATAATTTTTCTAAGGAGTATAACTGGTGGAGTTAATGGTAGAGGCACGACTCAAATTCTGGACAGTGGTTCCAAGGATTCTTTTGTGTGTGTATGTATAAAATGTTTATAAATATTAATATGTATGTGTATGTTTATACATGTGTGTATGTGTGTCTGTATATATATATATATACACAGAAATGGCAGTGACGATACAATGACAACAAGGAATATTTTACAAATAATTTTGCCTAATTAGACCAGGGGAATTGATTGATTTATACTTCTACCTTGTTCCGGAAATGACTTAGTTGACTTATGGAAATACTACTCATGAAAAATTACTTTCAAAAATAGGCAAATCATTTCACAGCCATTAGGATGGCTATTATAAACAACAACAAACAAACAGAAAATAATAAGTGTTGGCAAGGCCAGGGAGAAGTTGGAACTCTTGTGCATTGCTGTTGGGAATGTAAAATGGTGTGGATGCTGTGGCAAATAATATGGAGTTTCCTCAAGAAGTTAAACATACAATCACCAAGGCATCCAGCAACTCTACTTCTGGCTATGTACTCCAAATAATTGAAAGCAGGGACTTGAACAGCTTTCACCTATGTTTATACCTACGTTCATGGCAGCATTATTCACAGTAACCAAAAGGTACAAGCAACCTGAATGTCTATCAATGGACGAATGGATCAACAAACCTAGTGTATATGTACAGTGGAATATTATTCAGCATTAAAAATGAAGAAAATTTGGGAGTGGTGGCTCATGCCTTTAAACCCAGCACTTAGGGAGGCTGAGGCGGGAGGATCACTCTTGAGCCCAGGAGTTTGAGACCAGCCTAGGCAATATAGTGAGACCCCCATCTCTACAAACAATTTTTAAAAAAGAAATCAACTGGGGGCATAGTGGTATCACCTGTAGTCCCAGCTACTTGGGAGGCTGAGGTAGGAGGATTGCTTGAGCCCAGGAGGTCGAGGCTTCAGTGAGCCAAGATTCTACCACTGCACTCCAACCTGAGTGACAGATGTCTCAAAAAAATTAAATTTAAAAAGAGGAAGGAAATTTGGATACATGCTACAACATAAATGAATGTTGAAGACATTATGCTAAGTAGAATAAGCCAGCCACAACAGAACAAATATTGCATCATTTCACTTATATGAGGTACTTACAGTTGTCAAACCCCGAGATGGAAAGTAGAATAGTAGTTGCCAGGGACTGAAGGGAGGAGGGAATGGGCAGTTAGTGTTTAATGGGAGTAATGTTTCAGTATTGCAAGATGTGAAAATGTTCTGGAGATGGACGGCAGCAATGGTTGCACAACAATGTGAATGTACTTAATAGCCCTGAACTGTATACACTTAACATGGTTAGATGATAAATTTTATATCATATATATTTTATAATAAACAATTAAAACAAAAAATTTAGCAAAGACATGGGGGCAGAGAAAAACAAAGGAAGAAAAGGTCAGTTAGAGCCACCAGTGAGATTAACATACAAAACCACGAGACCATTTGTCTGCACTGACTGGAGGCAGCACAGGAATTTGGCTCTGAATTTCTGGAACAGGCAGTATGAGAAACACTCAGTTACATGTTCACAGGGTCCCTAAGACTGCTGCCAGTGTGCTTGGGATGAGCACATTGATCCCTGGTGGTGTGAGATGTATACATCCTCATCAGCATTCGTACCATAAACACGGCTTTCAGGGGGACAGGTGGGCCTTGTTGAAACCCCCTTCATGTGAAGAGATGGCAGAACACAAGCTCAGTCCAGTGGAGAGGAGGTGGTGGTGATGGTGGCTGAGGTATGTGTACAAAAGGCTGCTGTCCACATGTGCAGCTCTGCTGGCCTGGCTTATGGTGGGAATAGAGTATAGAGCGATGTGGCTGGTGCGGCAAACTCAAGTACCTTGGGTAACTGGTGATTTGGGCTGGGACTGTGGCAAAGGGTAGCCTTCATCACAGTGAGCATTTTACAAATTCAACCGTGCTGATTTTGCTTTGTAGGAATGCGGGGCTGGTGTTGCTGAATCTTTTCAATAGAAGCTAGATTGGTGGATTCTCACAGGAAATTTTCAGGATATTCCAACACTGCGTCAAACAAAACTCACCTATGGGCTAGAAACAGGATGTCTGTATAACCTCTAGTCCAGGAAATGGGTGGACAGTGTATCAGGCATTCTCCACACTTACTGTTTTCAACCAAGTCTTGTTAAGAATTAATGGCAGTTGGCCGAGTGTGGTGGCTCATGCCTGTAATCCCAGCACTTTAGGAGGCTGAGATGGGTGGATCACCTGAGGTCAGGAGTTCGATACTAGCCTGGCCAACATGGTGAAACCCTGCCTCTACTAAAAATACAAAATTTAGCTGGGCATGGTGGCAAGCGCCTGTAATCCCAGCTACTTGGGAGGCTGAGGCAGGAGAATCGCTTGAGCCCTGAAAGTGGGGGTTGCAGTGAGCTGAAATCCTGCCATTGCACACCAGCCTGGGCGACAAGAGCAAAACTCTGTCTCAAAAAAAAAAAAAAAAAAAAAGAATTAAGTGTCAGTCAACCTGAGGACATTCTCCTTGGCTGGAGTTGCAGAATCAAGTGAGGTCGTCTTTTGTCATGGCGGAGCTCGACTCTTCAGGCACCAGTCTCAAGAGAAGGTCACTCTGCCTCTTCACAGGAGGGGCGGAGCAGGGATCCCCAAAGCCAGAACAAGAGTCTCCTTCAGAAGCTGCTTTGGGTTCAATCAAGAGCACAGACAGTTGGGCGAGCAAGGCCCCTTGCATCTATGGAGTGATGGGCGGCCTCAATAATTCTAACACACACGGGACAATGCCAAAGTGCTCACTTAAGCCATCAAAGTGAATTTTCAGTAAAGCACTCATGGATAGTTCAGTCGTCTGATGTACTCTTTAAAAACCGATTAGGTGTCTGAATGAGGCAATGCTGTGTAGGGTCATACTTTTAAAGCCACCTAGACAGGGGGCTCTCTTCCCCAAGCAATGGCTCTTGTTTTAAAGTAATTGCTGTGTAGTCCTGTTTCATTTTGACAGTATTAGATATCAGTGCCAGTTCTCAATTTGAACCTCTCTTTCTTTCAAGTAATGATACCATTTCATCTGCACATAATGGAAAGCTTTTCTTTCTATTTGGTTGGTGCAAAAGTGATTGCGGTTTTTGCCATTAAAAGTAATGGGTAGGATGCAAGGAGGGGCTGGTATCCACCTCTTCCAGAAATGGGACGAAGTCTGTATGGTAAAACCAATAGAGAGAGAGGATAGGGAGGAGGAAGAGACAGAACCCACCAGGAGCTATGGAGTGCGAGTGTGACGCCCACTGCCCAGGTTTCAATTACACCGTCACGACATTTACTGTTGTGTGATTCTAGGCAAGTTACTTTTCTGTGCCTCAGTTTCCTCATCCATAAAGTAGGAATGAAATAGTAACTTACTCATAGGCTCTTTGCATACTGAAAAAATTAAGGCAGTTTATGGTGCACAAAAACCTTCGATAAGTGTTAGTTTTTATGATTATTATTTATCTTTTACTTCATTAAGGATCACGACATCCCCCTTCAAAGACTCTTCCTCATTACTGTCAATAGAATCAAAGGCAGAGGAATGGAGACTTAAAATCTTTGTGAAACTTATACTAGCCTATAAAATTTTGAGTGTGCTTTGGATTTTAGAGACAACACAGCAGTTGTGGTTTTTCCATGAACTGGAATATTTCTAAGGATCAGATTAAAAGAGGTTTTCTTGCAGAGCCTTGAAATCAAGGTTTTATTTCAGTCTTGAATTTCATGAGCCTCCTAGTTATGACAACCATACATCCCAGAATTTCTGGCTCAGTCCTGTTTTAAGATTGAGTTGCACTGTCCCCATAAGCACAATCACATTTGTGAAATCGTGTGGTTAAATTATTCAACAAATAGGGTGACAGTATATGAAATTTGGCTACCTAGGGGCCAGAACTGCCAGCCCAACTGGGAAGTAGATCCTAGGAGAGAAGGGATGTATCACTTCAGCTCCTTCCTTTCTCCTGCAGATCCAAGGTTTTGCCATCAAGGGGGAGCGATTTACCAAGGCCCAAGACTGCGCCTCCTCCTCCTCGCCAGCTATTCTGATTGGCCTGGCAACGTCCCTGATCCTGCTGCTGGTGTTGGCCTACGCCTTGCACATGCTCATCTACCTGCGGTATCTGGACCGGCACTACGATCTCATCGCCTCTCCTGCCCACTTCCCGCAGCCGAAAGCTCGAGACACAGCTGACAAGAAGGAGCTGCTAAGGAGCCAGGGGGCTGAATGCTATGAACTGAGAAGCCAACAGATCAGCAAAATCTATGTTTAGCAGCATAGGCTGGCCCCCACCACGTCCACAGTGGGCTCCGAAAGTTGTTTCTGTTCTATGCTATTTGACTTGTGAATTACAGATTTTCACCAAATGGATTGATTACAAAAGAAAAAAAAAAAGAAAAAACAGAAAAAGGAAATATATAATGAATTCTTTTTGAACCATCCACTGGCCTACGTAGGTAGACTTGGGGCAGTGAAAAAAGGCATCTCAGGGACCCCACAAAGACAAATATGACTGTTACTTGCCTCAAAGTACCCTGAAAGCAAAGGAGTATTTCAAGTAGGGAAAAAGAAAGAGAAAGAGAGAGAAAGAAAAAGAAGAAGGAGGAGGAGGAGGGGAGGAAGGGAGGGAGCGATGGAGGGAGAGAGAGAGAAAGATTGGCAACACAGAGAAGGGAAAACACACTCGGTCCTCCTTGCCTGTGCCAGTTTGGATGTGATAATTATAGAAATAATAAACCTAAGATTATCTGGAGTTTCATAATTTAAACTATTTTGTAACATAATTTGCATTTCTAGATATTATGTCCCAATTTTGTTTTAAAAATAGTCTTTTTGTCTTTCACAGAAATGTTGAGGGAGGACTCCAGTCCATGTGGCAGAGCACTTTATTTAAGGACCTTCTTGTCCTTTACTTTGCTGTTCAGAAGCAGTACAGCTCCATCTGTGAAGTAGGGGTAATAGTGTTGGCCATATTTTACCTTTCCATCTGGTCATGGTGCCAGCGTTGTCTCATTTGTCTGATTTAGACCTCTATGAGCTCTCATAGGTCCACTTGGAATAAACAATAGAGCGAAGCAATAACAGTGTGCTTGCTGTGTAAACACAGCTTTGAGACATATCCCCTGATCTTCCTTCCAATGAGATAGTGTCCTCTAAATGCTTCCTTAATAGAAATTCTAGAGCTACCACTGATGTTCTTACTATCACTGTGTTTCATATGCATTCCTCATCATCCTTTTCAGCTCTTGGCAGATACTGAAGATTGATTCACTCTTCATCCTCACCAAAGCGTCTCTAATAATATGCCTTCTGTCTTAAAGAGATCTTAAATATAAAGATGACATTGCATTTTCCCAGCTAGGGTTCAGTACAGGACCTAGGTTCTACTAAGAAGATACTCCTACACAAAACTTCGAATGCAGACGGGAACCATGTGCCATGGAGGGTCACACACACAGCAAGAGAATCTTCTGGGCAGCTGTCACGATGGGTCTGCTGTCTAGTCCCATCCTAGGTGGCAAGCAGTAGATAATGACAGTGAGTTTTCTGATGGGACAGTCTCATGTTGGGCATTTATTTTGGCTGCAATTTTCTTGGCTATGAATGTAGGTTTGGTTCTGGCCCTCTCAGAATTCTGTAAGATCCCATACTTTATAGTAAATTTCTTTCTGTTTTAATAACAGAGTTGATTCTGTAGTCTGCAATGAAGAATCCTGATTTATGTAGTTGTTAGTACCAAGAGGATTGCAGGGAACAGACTCTCAAGAAAATGCGAATCTAGGATTGATTATCCAACTCCATTTGGCTTTAAACCAGTGGAAACTGTCAGCCTTAGAGAATGGTATTCAGTAATCAAACAGATTTTTATTGTGGTTCCCTTGAGCATCCACTGGTGTTATAAGTGGTTGTTTGCTAGGTTACAGGTATGTGAAGGGTAAACATAATGTATTGCTCAAACTAGGACACTTTTGAAAGAGTAAATGAGTGTGGTTAACAATTCTCAGATAGCAGACATAAATGGGATGGTGCCAAGGAAACCGGGATAGATAGTCACCATGAGTATGGATGATACCCTGCAGGTTCAGCTGGCTCTTTCTAACTGTGCCCAGTGGCTTACAGTCTGGGAAGTTTCTAAGACTGATCTAAAGGGATCCCTTACCTTTTGTTAAAGGGCCAACATGGTGGAAAATCAGACACAGGTCAGATCCTGCAAACTGCTTACCTGCATTGCAGGTGAAATTCATAGCTTTGCTGGATCTCTTATATGAACACGAGCATAATGATCACAAAACAGAAGAACCCTGACAGGCTAAGAGCAGTGGCTCATGCCTGTAACCTCAGCACTTTGGGAAGCCAAGGCAGGAGGATTGCTTGATGCCAGTAGTTCAAAAAAATTTTTTTAAAAATTAGGTAAGGGTACTGTCGTGCACCTATAGTTCTAGTTACTTAAGAGGCTAAAGCAGGAGCATTGCTTGAGCCCAGGAGTTTGAGGTTGCTGTGGGCTATGATCATGTCACTTCATTCCAGTCTGAGTGACAGAGTGAGACCTTGTCTCTAGAAATAATAAAATAAAATAGGCCAGACACAATGGCTTATGCCTTTAATCCCAGTATTTTGGGAGGGTGAGGCAGGAGGATCACTTGTGCCCAGGAGTTCGAGATCAGTCTAGGCAACACAGCAAGATCCTGTCTCTAAAAACAATAAAAAAATTAGCTGGGCATGGTGGCATGAGCGGTAGTCCTAGCTACTCAGGAGGCCGAGGCTGGAAGATTACTTGAGTTCAGAAATTTGAGGCTGTGGTAAGCTACGATTGTGCCACTGCATTCCAGCCTGAGTGACACAGTAAGATCCTGTCTCAAAAATAAAATAAAAAAAGAGGGGAACATTGAGAATAGAAATAGTGACTTTTGGGAGGATTTAAATTTTTAAGAATATTAAGCTCCCAAATTCCACTATTTTTTCTTGTTAGCAGAAGCAACCTCTGAGAGACAAAGCTATTCCTGCCTTGCTTGAAGACACTGTGATGACCTCACCAGAAATAGTTGTCTTGCCAGAGGGTGTCAATTTTCCTCATTGCCTTTAGGCAATTAGAGTCACATTCTGGCATATACCAGGGAACCAATTGTAAAGTCAAATCTGTGATAATCAAATTGCAAAAATAGTCTTGCTAACTTATGCCACAAAAGATTTGGGAGATTATGTGTGGTAATGGATTCTGGAGGTGCAAGCCCAGGGAATGAGCTGTATAATTTTAGACTGGGATGAATTTTTTGGATGTGGGTTCTCTCACCAGAGATTTTGGATTAAATGTGCTGATTTGAGCGGCTGGAAGTGTTCCTAACAGTTTTCTCAGTTTGTTGATTAAAACCTAGATTCAACAGTGGCACACACTAAATGAAGTAGAGGGATCAGTCATTTCTTAGTGTTAGAGAAAGAAGAGAAATGCAGTAACTTAAATGATTGAGATGTAGGAATGGATTTATCATGCACGAACTGCTCTCCCTCCCCGTAACTATTTTTCTCTGTAAAGGCCCAGAGGACACTCCCTTTGTCATAGCACTGATAAACACATTGGGAATGTGGCATCAGCACTTTTGAAAAGTGCCCTGGTGGCTGTCCTCTGTAGGCTAGGGTGGAGGTAGGTGTTACCTTTGAAACAAAATGCTTAGTTTCCGTAGGGATGCTGAGACCCTGGAGTGGTAGAGGGTGAGTAGCAGCCCAGTAACCTTAGAAGGCTGATGGGCAGGAGTGTTAATCAGATTAGATTATCTTTGTTAATAGTAAATTGGTCTTTGACATCTGTGGCTGGACAATCCACTGGTGTGCCCTTTGATCCACATAATAACCATGTTGATGATAGAATCTAGATCTGGTATAAAAAGCCGTACTTGAACCATCATGGTAGGTTCCCAGAGCTGAGTCTGCTCATAACTTGAATCCCTTGAGTGAGAAAGAGACATCTTAAGATGTCTTTATGTCTGATGTTGAATATTATTATGAGCAGTTGTATGCTTATCCATCAGGTCTTCATCTTTTTGGATCACTTCTGGTATGTTCTGATCTTCAGGTAAAGAACCTACACTATTCATATGAATACTTTTACTATAAACCCATTAGATATGTGATTATTGCTCAGTAATTGTTAGTGCTGCAGAAACATAGCGTAAGAGCTGCCTCCTTGGAGATCTGGAACAAAGTGGCAAAAAAGTGATGTTTGACACAAGTTGGAGTTGAAGGCAAGATGAAAGCACAGCAGAAGAAAACACATATGCAAAGTCTAGGCTCTGTTGTGTGGAGAATTATGAACACGTGTGTGGGTAGGTAGATAGAATGTGTTTAGAGGAGTTGAGAAGGAGAAGCTGGAGATGAAGAGAGAGACCGGATCTTTGTGTTCACCTAAAGACTTAGAATCTTGACTTGAGGTAATTGAGAGGCCCTTAAGAGGATTTTAAAGGATTTCGAGCAAGATGATTACATGGTGTGGAAGTGTGAATAGAACAGGGAGAGAAGTGCTGATTAGGAGATTATTGCAACAGCTTAGGCAAAAAATATTAGGACCTGAACTAACAGTGTGATGGAAGATAGAAGCTAAAAGTGGTGTTAGGAGGTTGGCAACCAATTAGCAAATCACAAATGAATGGTAGGTGTCTGATTTGGGGTTGTGAGGATGGTGGTGTCAGGCTCTGCAATCAGTGAGAAAACAGGTGAGGGTGGGAGTGGGTGGCCCCTGCAGTCTCACAGTAGAGGACTAAGTAGGCAGTTGGTTGTGTGGATCTGGGGAAAAAGAGAGAGATCTGGACCAGAAACAGAAATTTAGAAATGTAGCAGATGCTGTCAGTGTTCCACCCACATTGCTTTGGCACTTACCATTTTGGTGTGTTCTGGCACATCTTTCCATTGCCAACAACTGTCCTCAGGGGCTTCTCTACCTATGGTAATGGCAGGCTGGAAGTGGTAAGGAATTAATGCTTTCTGGGAGTAGCCCTCAACCAATGACTCGGGGATTGTGTACAAACGCCACAGCTCCTTTGTTCTTTGCCTGGGAAAACTCTAGAGTATGTTTTATGCTGTTCCCTGGAGCTTCCCAGCAGGACTAAGCCCTTTCGCCCCTTGTGGAATCTTGCTTAATAATTTACTTTATGGGCTCCTTCCTCTTCCCTGTCTCCCTTCCCCACTCCCCTAATGGCGTTTCCAAGTATCATTGCCAAAACAGACTATTTGCATCTACATCCCTGTTTCGGGATCTACTTCTAGGGAAACCCAAACTAAGACAGGTAGTAATGGGCATATGGGAAAAGTTGAAAACTAGATGGTATTGGTGAAGAAATAAATGAGATCACTTGAGAAGAAAGGATAGGTTGATAACAGACCCCTGGGGACACTATCATTTATGGAGTAGGACGAGAAAGACCAATCTGTAGATTTAGAGTAGGAGAAATCAGAGAGGAAGAGAGCAAACCAAGAAAGAGTAGTGTCCCAGAAATCAAAGGAAAACAGGCTTTCAAGATGAAGGAAGTAGTCAACCATGTCAAATGCTGGAGAGAGATCAAGTGAGAAAAGAACTAAGGTGTGTTTATTTCCTGCATTTGCCCAAAAGGAAGTCCTTGGTGAACATCACACTTCACGGAAAAGAGCGAGTAGAGGGAGCTCAGATATTTATCCCCTGGGGATCTCCCAGAGGGAATGCTTTCGACTGGGTTTCATCCCTTCTCTGATGTTCACTGTTCCTTTCAAGACAGCCCCCTCCACATTCTCTCCTTCTGTGTTTCAGTAACTTCTTCCCTTGTTGCTTTCGACTCAGGGATGGTTACTCCATTGCTCCTAGCCCCAGGTCACTACACTCTCCCTTGTGGTTCTCCTATACCCTACTGGGACCCTTATAAAAGGTTCTTGTTTAACTAAACCCCACTTAAATTGTCCTAATTTGAGGGTGCCATCTGTTTCCTATTGGAAACAGACTTACACAGGGGTTTAGACAAACTAAAATTTATTTGTCGCTTTGTTTTATATCTAGCAGTTTCAGAGTTTTTTGAAAAGGATTTAAGGCAACCATTTTAATAAGATTTTAATAAGATGGAAGAAACTTGAGCATATCATAGGGTAAGGCATTAGTGATGAGGTGTTTGTTTTGCCTGCTGCAACATTATGAATAATGCGGTTCACATGTGTAATACACTCCCGCAGAAATGCCCACACGTTGTTACCCTGTATCCCAATTTTCGGGCTTTACAGCATTCTGTTCCTTTGAGATCCCTGGTGCATAAATGTCCATGGGTAACTGAGATAGGCTGTGGGCTACGGACAATTCCCAGATAGCAAACTAGAGCTTTCTCACTCAAAAAAGCATTGCGGAATATGAGAGTGATATTACAGAGCAGCTCTGGAATACTCTCTAATTTATATAAACAGTGTGAGAAATCAGTGCTAACAAGCCACACGGTGTTGCACCCCACCAGGCTGACTGCCTCTGCAGTTGGGAGCCCCTGTGCTGGTTGGAGGAACTGGGGAGTAGGGAAAGGTGAAACAAATATATACTAGAGAGGGAAGAAAATTGGTGGCGCTAGGTCCTCAGAGGAACCAGGGTGTTACAGGATCCCCTTCTTGGGGACGGGTGAGGAACAGCCACTTGCCCTTCCTCAGAGGAGACAGAGAAGGGACACAATCTTCTAGGCAGCATACTGAGCAGCCGTCCTTCTGCCTGTGTCCCTGCCTGTGCCTTCTCTGCCCTCATACCTCAAGGTCATGATTAATGAATCGACCCAGCATTTCTGTGTAACTCATTGAGACGACCTGCCTTTATTTCAGATTTCTTTCAGTGCGATAGAACTTGCAGTGTTTCTGTGTGATGCTGTTAGCTCCTGAGATCAACAACATTTTATAGGAACCAAATGGTCCAGAGCAAAACCTCTAGTTCCAAAGAATTGGAATTTAAAATGCAGTTTGAACCTTCTGAGATGTTTATTAAGGAAAAATAGGGCAAATGTAGGTGATCAAATTAGTTGTTATATTTGCAACACATGTAACTCTGATGCTGGCTACCCAGATGTTCCCAAATCCTCTGACCTTCTGTATCAACCTTTAGTTTACTCTCCTATAAAGTGGCTTGAGCCCCTTTCATGTGAGAAATAAGTCTGCTCCCCATCGTAGCTGGGCATCAGCAGGAGGGTGGACCGGGTGTGCGTGGCGGTGACTCACATTCTCACTGTGCCTTCTGGTTCTGATTTCCTGCCTCTGGTGGTTCTCAGTTACTTCGCTGGTGGCTTCACCTTCTCCCCCTGGCTCTCAGTTATGAGAGCAGCTGCCTGACATTGGCATGAGTATCACCGATTTTCCTAAACGTTGGGGAATTAATAGAATAGTTATGGCCTAAGGCAGGAGGAAATCATTCCCAATTCTCTTTTCATGGACATTTGATGCTAATCCCTCTCAGAGAACTTCTCACTGGCCATGCTCATCTCTCGGCCTTGAACTTTCACCCTCTTGAGGACCTCTCTTTTTCTTCCCCCAAACTCTTTATGCATCCCCCAGTCTCAGAGACCTAAAAACCTTCTCTTCCCAGCCCACCGTCAGAGGCTTGCAAATCCTCTTTTTTTATCATGTCGAACGCTTTGATTCTTCTTTATTGGAACTCTGTTATGTAGGTTGAACTCTAAGAATCTCACCTTTCACAACCAACATGCTCAGTATGGAATTGTTCTTAAAGAAAAGAGCCTTTCTCCAACATGAGAAGGTTTTTTTTCTTGCCACCTAGCTCGAACTGCAGCCAAGTTTAGAATAACAACTCTTCATCTATCAAACCCTTCCCTTCTCTCCATCCATCCATCCATCCATCCATCCATCCATCCATCCATCCATCCATCCATCCATCCATCCATCCTGTTTTAGATCTGAGATAAAAATGGTTTTACAATGTTAAAAAATAAAATATGTCTAAAATATCTATACATTTAGGTTATGAAGGATACATATTATTTCTTCAGTATAAAAGTTGTCACAGAAAAACTTAGAAATGTGAAGAATTTTTTTTTTTTTTGTAAAATACTTGGCTGTAGAATGCATATTATTGCAGTTTTTGGTTAAGGAGCTAAATTTTATTTCCAAGTATTTTAAAGTGATAAAGTGTTTTCCAAAATGTTCATCTTTAGCCAGCAATGACATCAATTCTGAGCAAAACCCATCTCTGGCCTTAAAATTTTGTTGTCACATTTATGTGTGGCATTGAACTTAGAAACCTACTCAGTGTCTCAATGTTCTCCTCAAACAAGGCACTTTCTATTTCCACCTCAATGAATCATTCCAGTAAGATCTGAGACTCTTTACATGTTAGTAATTTCCCTGCTCTTTGGGAAGTTCCAGGGTCCAGAGAAATGCACTGATGAAGATTTTGATGTTCTAGCCTTAATTCATCTTCCTTCTTGAGCTCCTAGTACCCTCAGCTGCATCCCTCTTCTTGTTGAGGATATGCGTATTCTGAGACTGAACCTGATTTTCCAGGACGGCCCTTCTTCCTGGAAAAAGAAAATACAGTGGTATTTTCTTTATACAAACTATAAGGAAGACTAAATTGGTAGAATTCACTTCATGTTTAAATGCCTGAGGTTAGAACTCAGGACTTGCTGACTTTCTTCATTCTTCTGTAGTTTGCATCTATTTCATCCTACAGTTGTAAAAGGGTCATTTGATTTGTTTTCTGGGGTATGAGCTCAGAACTGACCTCAAGTGCAGTTAGAGCTCTGCAGGGCCAGATTTTGAAGCATAGACTATTTTCCTTCCTATAGAAGGCCCTCTCTAGGAGAATGAGTATGAATTATGAGTATAAACTAGGTATGAAGGTGGTTCTCTGTTAAGAAAGAGAAAACAAATCACAACTAGTTACAAATTTTGAAAGTTGACTGATTGTGTTCAAAATAATTTTGAAACTTGACTGACTGTGTTCAAAATAGCTTATTTTTAAGATTTTTCCAAAAACATACAATCAAGAGACCATAATGCTAGGAACTCTTCCAGGGCCATGGAAGGAGCCTGTATAAGTGTGTGTGTGTGTGTGTGTGTGTGTGTGTGTGTGTGTGTGTGTGTGTGTGTGTGTGTGCATTATTTTTATGAGATTTCTGGCTGTAGACATTCAGAGTTCAGTGCCATAAAATAATTTTTTAATTGGTGAAGGTTTCTTATGAATATATTTAATTTGCTTTATTACATGAACCCACAAATTTCTTAGCACCATCTGCGTGTGTGTGTCTGTGTGTGCTTGTGTGTGTGTGTGTGCATTAT
>NW_012115488.1:732053-742918 GCF_000951035.1 Colobus angolensis palliatus
GGAGCCTGTATAAGTGTGTGTGTGTGTGTGTGTGTGTGTGTGTGTGTGCATTATTTTTATATCAACTTTTATCTTAGATTCAGGGAGCACATGTACAGGTTTGTTACATGGGTAAATTGCGTGTCGTGGGGTTTGATGTATGAATGATCCCGCCACCCAGGTAGTGAGCATAATGCATAGTACCTGATAGTCTTCGAACCCTCATTCCCCTCCCCTGCAGTAGTCACACCACTGTCTCTTGTTCTCATCTTTGTGTCCTTGTTTAGCTCCCACTTATAAGTGAGAACATGTGGTATTTGGTTTTCGGTTCCTGCAGGAATTCCTTTAGGATAATTGTGTCCAGCTGCATCCATGTTGCTGCAAAGGAAGTGGCTTCATTCTTTTGTATGGCTGTGTAGTATCCCATGGCATATATGTACCACATTTTCTTTATTCAGTTCACCATTGATAGATGCCTAGGTTGATTCCATGTTTTTGCTATTGTGATAGTGCTGTGATGAATATACAAGTGCAGGTGTCTTTTTGGTAGAACAATTTATTTTACGTTGGGTGTATGCCCATTTGCTGGGTCAAATGATAGTTCAACTCTTAGTTCTTTGAGAAATCTCCAAATTGCTTACCACAATGGCTGAACTATACATATTCATTTTTGAATAGAGATTTAACATTATACACAATTGTAGTAGCTGGTTAAATAGTCTCTGTGAACCTATCTTCATGTCTTACACTAGAATTTGATGTCTGCAGGGCAGGCCTTTTGGAAGGGAGGGAGGGGATGTAAAGTGGGAGAGGGCAAGGACATCCTGTGCATAGTAGGATATTTAGCAGCATCCTTGATCTCTACCACTAGATACGTCATACCTAGGAGCATCCCCTCCTCCAGTTGTGATGACCACTGGGAGACAAATGTCCCCTGGGAGACAAAATCCATTCCCAGTTGGGAACTACTGGCATAACTCCTTTGCCGGTGGATTCACAGGTGTAAAGACCCTAACGTGACTATGTGGCAGTCTCAACTTCCAGTTGAATGGAATTGTTGTTTTGTCTCGTGGTGGAAGCATTCCTCTTTCTTTGTAACTAAGAAATCAAAACCAGCCAAGCCGAAAGTTGCAAGTATGGGAAGCAAACTTTTGATGATTTGCTAGTGAATCATCAGGGGTACTAATGAGAGGGTTACTCCTATTTCCATCCCTTAATTCTCAGATTCATGAAGCCTGGTTATGGAAGTCAGGTTGCTATAACTTTTGGCCAGTTCTACTTATAATCTCATTTCTTCTCCTGCTGAATATTAAAGATCACTTACAAACTTATAATTTAGCAAGGATCTTTTGTTTGTAAAATTAAGACACTCCCTCCCCCATGTCTTCTAGCTCACTTATGTAAAGAAAAATTAGTCTCAGGCTATCTCATGGATCTCAAGGTCTGGATCCCAAGACCCAGCTAGGTCTTCTTAAGTGGCTGGACGTGGATTTGGAATAATGAAGGGCGCTACTTTCTCTGCCTTGTTGTCTTCCCATCTATTTCTGCCTTGTTGTCTTCCCAGCTATTTCTCTTTGGCACACGATCTCTCATGGCTTTTGCATGTTTGCTTCCTCTCTTCAGCTCTCTGTGGGGAACAGGCCCCCAAGTCTGGCCATAAACAGGCCCCAAATCTGGCCATAAATCTCTGCAGCACTGTGACATGCTCATGATGGCTATGACGCCCATGCTGAAGTTTGTTGGTTTACCGAAATGAGAGCAAGGAACACCTGGCCCACCCAGGGCGGAAAACTGCTTAAGGCATTCCTGAACCATAAACAATACCATGAGCCTCAATCTGTACCTTAAGGACATGTTCCTGCTGCAGATAACTAGCCAGAGCCCATTCCTTTGTTTCCTGCTTTAGTTAATCTATAATCTATAGAAACTGCTCATCACTGACTTGCCATCAATAAATATGTGGGTAAAACTCTGTTCGTAGCTTCGGCTCTGAAGGCTGTCAGTCCCGATTCCCACTCCACACTCTATAGTTCTGTGTGTGTGTCTTTAATTCCTCTAGCACCTCTGGGTTAGGGACTCCACCACCTAGCTGGTCTCGGCAGCTCTCTGCCTGCACATAGGCTCATTGTGCTCATTCTAAAATGGCAGCCATAGTCTCTGCAGGGCCTTCCCGCTCATCTCCCACAAATCCAAATTCCCACTCAGAGAGAATCCCATTGGCCCACTGTGGTCTGTCAGGTGTGCCTGAGCAGTGATTGACAAGGTCAATAAAAATGCCCTCATCTTGGCATTGGATCATCCTCTTTTATAAGAACCAGAGGGCTGGATTGCTTTTCTTCCTGTCTACTGTTGGCAGAAGCCTCCATATTGAGTTTCTGGAACTTCTTTTCTACCCAGTCACCAGTAGAGTTTTACCTTTGCTGTCTAGTGGCCGATCAGCTTCTTTGCCTTCCATTGGAGGAAATGAATGTGGGTGAGCAGCAAATTCCTTTTCCTTTGAGCTACCAGGCTGGGGCAGGGGATGGGGAAGACCCTAGCTCAGGGCTGTTTCATGTCTTCCTGGTGTTCTTGGTGTCCCAAGATGCAGGAATTATACCCTCTCCTTCTTATAGAGCTGGTTCCAACAATGACCATGACATTCTGTTTTGTGTCTGGGTCTATCTTCCTTTTATTTTTTTGGCAGGGGCATGGAGAGGGGAGGGCGTTGTTTCATTTTACTGCAATCAAAATCTAGAAGTCTGCTGGTTAAGATGCCCTTTAGTGGCAATATATATTTATGACTATTTTTCTGGATTTTATAGACCAAACAACTTTCAAAACCAATCTAGATACTGACATATGGTTACCAGCTCTATATTTTGCCACATAAGGTCATTAGAATCTCCCATATCCAATTATCATCATTTAATGTTAGGTTGAACTCTTGCAAACTGTTGTTTTTGTAGGTCAAACGCAGTTGAATATTGGCAATTTCCCGTGATTCACTCTAATGTAATAAAGCATATTCTAACTTGAGAAATATAGTAAGGATATACCTTACAGTAAAAGACTAGCTCTTAATACAAATTTGTTTAATTTTATGAAAAATGCGCTATACTTTCCTTAATTTTCTGGTTTCATCATGGACCATGACAACTTCATCCTGCTATTGGACCTGTTTTTGGTATATCTTTTTTTGAAATTCTGGTCTAGTGAGACACACATGGGCAACCCTCTCAAGATCATTCTCATTTCTCATAACTCTTTTTTCCTAGTCTGAGACAGGGTGCTGGCCTTCCCTTTGTCCTAAGCTGTATTTAAAGAGGAGTCATGTTCTCTGAGATCCTCTGAGGCTGTTGTTGGGTGAATTCCTCACGTGCACCAAACGTAGGTATTTAAGAAACATGTTTGCCAGCACACAATTTATTTTTACACTCTCCCCATAAAGAGCATGATCACATTGACAAAAGGAGCCCCAGTCACCTCCTATGGTTCCTCAATGAACTATGCAGGAGTTCTACCAACCACAAGTTAAGCTGATTACCTTTGGAATCATCTTTTATCATCATCTTCGTGTATTTTGCGCTACTTTTCTATCATCTCAGGCAACTCTCCCGTCACCCTCTGTTTTCTGCCCAAGGGATCTTCATCTTTCTTACAAGCTAAATCCAGACAGATTGTATAACAAACTGGCTTTGGTTATTAAAAACATCTTTTTAGCTCTTGGCATAACAAGCAAAACCACTCCTGATGAAAAGAAAGCCTGTCCCATATGGTTCTCGAAAGAAGTACAATTTTTTGAATTTACTGTACATGTGAAAATAATAAACAATTTGCATTTCTTTCTTTTTCTAGTAATTCAGACTCTAACCTGAGGGTCTTTAAAGAATGGGTTTAGTAATTTCTACATTGTACCACTTTCTGAAATATTACTGATTCTCAATGAAGTAACTAAGCCCTAGCCAAATGTTTTAGTTTATTTCTCTCTCTCTTTTTGTCAATCTGTAAATGCGTCAGAAAAACGTTTACTGTAATGTTAGACTGTGCATGTGTTGGCATTAAAAGTGTGGTTTTGTCCTTACAGGGAATCAAATAGAAGTAAAATTATAGTTAATTCTTGCTCTCTGTGGTAATGGGGAACAGACTGAGTTTGTACCAATAACACTTGAAAAATTTATTTTCGAAATTAGGTTGAACCTTGTCCTTCACTAAACTTTTGCCAGAAAATCCACACGCAGTCAAGTTGTTCTTCTTTCTCTTCTGCCTGGCTCTGCCCCACGCTGGGGTAGGGAAATGGCCAGCAGGAAAGAAGGGTGGAATCAAAAGACCTATGCCCAAATGTCATGGTCCTGAGGTGGTTCTCAGCATGTTGACTAGAGTTATTTGTGGGAAAAGGAAACCACTCTGTAATAAACCAGGATAAAATTTCCCTACTCTTTCAGTAGGTGTCTTGCCTTTCCTTGTGGTTTAAGAGAGATCCCCCAAAACCTCTGTTATCTCCTTTCTAAATTCAGTTTCTAGTTAGCAATTGAAAGAAAGCAGTAGAAGCACTTCAGAAAACTCGAGGCCTCTTTAAAGATATTCTTTCAAAAACTGATTTGAAGTATAGCTGAGTGGGAAAGATGCTACTACAGAGCCATCTACTTCTAGCCAGTAGCCTGTAAGAGAAAGGGCTTATTCAATGTAGTTTAGTCTCTAACCTTTTTAGGGGGAGGTAAGCTCTTTATGGTCTCACCGCTCCCTTGGGGGTTTTCTATAGACCCGAAGGGGCGGGGCCACTCTTATTCTAGATCAGTAACGTGTCCTATTGCAAGCAACTCACATGCTGACAGAGACACGAGTGCACTGCAGTCATGGTCTCCAGATGTGATGCTCCAATGATGTAAGCCACTAATTTGTCCTGGAGCTATTACTGTTATCGGTTGAAGAAAACTTAGAAAATGACTTTCAGTTAAAAAAAAATGCTTGGAAAACTTTCTAACTCTTTGCTACTAATAGTAGTAATCCTGGCACAATTCTTCAAAAGCTTTGGAATATATATATATACACACACACACACACACACATATACATATTCCTCCAACGTATGCCTCCAAATATAGATATATATATCTCCCATAATATAGTAATATATATGGGATTATAATAGGGTTGGGAGAAACCCTAATTAGCTACATTAGAGGAACTCAAAATACAGAATGAAATGACGGTTTTAAATAAGGCTAGATATCATAATTAGTCCCAGATGGTTCCTTTGTAGTCAGGAGAGTTTTACCAAACAGCCACATTTTTTTTTTTTTTTGAATGTCGAAATAGAAAACGAATTAGGCTTCTGCACTGTTTCTTAATACAGTTTTTCTGGGGCCTTGCTTTGTAGGCCTTGTGAGATGCCCACTGAGACAAAAAGATTGTGTTCTCCGTGATATACTCTTTACAAGGCAGGAGATGTTCTCAGAACCAATGTCTATGTCCTTGGAACCAAGAGTTTCTCTTTCCTCCTGGCTTTCTGCATTTGCTTTTGGTTATGGAGAACATTTTCTCTTTCTCTGGTTCATCTGTTTAGGATGCTCACTGCCCTTGGGCAGCGGGTCTCCTAGGTCTCAGGGTATCATCCCCACTTGTGAGAAAGCAAACTCATCACCAGACAGGGAGCTCTGACTCCCATGGAAAACAGCCAGGCAGATCAGAGACAGGCATCCTCAAGTAAATCCTGTTTGCCATGGAAAACAGGGAAAATCAGACCAAAGAAAACCCACAGCTGATTGCCAAAGAGGGTGTTGTCTTCAGTTTTTTCCAAGAGACATCAGTTGTTCCTTAATATCTCCAATAGAAAACTTGTCAGAAAAAATAATTTGTTTCCAGTTCTATCCTACTAACAAGTTTTGCCCATTATGTTACCTAATTGATTGCAGTCATCAGGAGGGAAAATGCAGACACACCCATTTTTTTTTTTTTTTTTTTTTTTAATAAATGACTCTCCCAAATCTGTATTTATTTGTTGGAATCCAGAGTTCCTTTTTAAAATCTTCAAAATATTTCCATTTTAAGTAGATGAATTAACACACACAATCTGTTTCTTCCTCACTCAAAGAAAACTAGTGATTCATTGCTTTTCCATGAGTTGGTACTTGATTTAGAACAGGATGAAGCCAGCCTTATCTCCCATCATGTGGATGTTTAATTTCTCAAAGTCCATGTGAAGTTACCATGAGTAGAATAGGTGTTTTGTATCTAGTCAGATTCATTTGTATTTAGAGTGAAAGATACGTGTTTATTATTTAATATTTTGGTGAATAAACAATGCTTTTTCTTCTGTCTCTCTAGATCAACATATTTATTTTATATATTCTTTTATTTTCAATGACTAATATAATAGAATATAAGCCATTTTATTATAAACGTTACCCATAGCTAACCAGTGAATCACAATAAAATTAAGTTTTCCCATGGAACAAAAATTACTCATTACATGTAACTACAAAATTTTTAGAAGAAAACGGGCTATGCCTAGATCATGTGGAACATGCTAGCCCTTAGTTTTGTATGAAATTTCTGGTGGAATAGCAAAAATATCTTTCCCCTTTTGAAATATCTGGATAATTGCTAAAATTTCTCTCTTTTTTCTTTAGTGAACATGAAGTCAAAACCTGGATTTTGAAATAGAGATATATATTTCACTTGCAGATTTAAAAACGCCCAATTTCTGTTTTCAATCACCTCATAATTCTTATTTTTCCTATAGGACATCTTGCTTTTATGACAGATTTAAAGAAATGAACAGTACATAAACATTGACCAACTAACAATTTTTTATAAGCTTAACATTCTCTTGTGAATGTCAAGGTGGTGTCACTTATGTTGTCAGGAATTATCAAATGCCTGTGTAGCATAATAGCATCTAAATATTAGTGCACATATTAAATTAATTATAATATGTATTGTATTAATATTCATACATTTGGTTAACATATCACGCATACTCTTGACTTCAGGCTTTGTGCCTATAAATTCATACAGATTCCTATGGCTCTGTTATTATATTATTTTTTAATAACTTCTTGCTGGAGCTGATTTCACAATCTCAGCATTTTGCGGGGCTTAGGAACACTAAAAATTTGATTTTAGAAGTGTGAGAAAATAGGCAAACCATTTAAATTAATTTTATGTTATCTAAGACTTCAAATGCTGTGAGATAAAGCAAGCATGCAGTGTCTGTTATTAATGCTGTAGAGTGTTTGTCATCCTTAAAGCAGACATCTGGAACAAGTGCTGTTGAATTAATTAATTTATTTACTCATTTGTTTGTCATGTATTTAACAAATACACATTGAGCACCTACTATGTGCCAGATACTCTGGTAGGTGCTGAGACACGTTGGTGAGGAAATTCTCATGCAGGTCTTGCTCAGGGTCTAGTGGGATAATCACTGACTCTTATTGAACATCACATCTCCAGTTGCCTTTGGAATTCTGACATTCCATGAATCTATGAGCCATTCAGTTGTATTACAGCATCTGTAATCCTGGTTTACAACTTGTCAATTAGGCAGTTTGCCTACATATTTTCCTGCCTTCAGATGCCAACTGAGCTCTAAGGTTGTCTCCTGCTTCTTAAAGTCTCTCCTTCTGGTTTTCGGAGTGGATTTATTTATCTGTGACTTCTAAGACACTGGAGTAGGCCATGCACTGATGCCAATATTGAGTGCCAGGAATTATGGTAAACTGCTTCTAGAGATGTTTAGGGTATGTTTCAGGAGTTCAGTGACTTTTGTTGCACGTAAGAATCTTGTCCTTCATTAGTAGATAGACAGTAAATGTAACCAACCGACATGGAAGTTAGGGGTCATGCTGACTACAAGTTTGCCTCACCTTTTGTAAGTAAGCACAGAGCCGTGGATGAATTATGCTGAGGAACTGGGTTGCAGGAACTTCTATTTACCCACAACATAGTTTAAAACATTCAAACTGAAGTTACAATCCCCATGCTCTCTTCCTCAACAAACAGACATTCTTCTAGTGGAGGCGCCAACCTGATTCCATCCAAAGCCAGTCTCGTTCCTAGAATAGCTAACAACCACAGTTAAATATTTCCCAAGTAAACCCAGCTAAGAATAGTTCGTTATTTCTAGAGCTCTGACACAAGAAACTCAACACCCTGTTGGAGTCAGATAAGCTGAACTTTTTTCAAGAGCTTTGTCAAAGTGAGACTGAGGAGGATGGAGCCTGAGAAAAATCCAGACTGAGCATTGTTAGACTCTCCACATCACCTATAAGGTGGTATCGAGTGAGGCTGCATTAGACTCAAAGTGCCTTTGGGCTGACTAGACGCTGAGCTGACCATCAGTGCCTTGGGCACCAAAAACATTGACATTAACTCTGACCAACACTCAAATTAAACATTCATTCTTAATATTTTGCAGTTCTTAAATGTTAGTACTCTCTGACCTCTCTCCTAGTTGTTCTACTGAAAGTTTCTGGAAAGCCAAAGCTCTGTTTTGCTTCTTTAAGCCAGAAAGACATGTTTACTTCTTAAGAGGTTCAATTTATGAGGGCTTATTATTAGTCCCAAAATATACTACTGGTTTGCCGTTGATGTGGTACTGGATCTCCTTTTCTTTATTTTTTTCTTTTTTTGAGACAGTGTCTTGCTCTGTCGCCCAGGCTGGAGTGCAGTGGCAGGATCTTGGCTCACTGGAACCTCCATCTCCCGCATTCAAGTGATTCTCCTGCCTCAGCCTCTCGAGTAGCTGGGATTACAGGCATGAGCCACCCTGACCAGCTAATTTTTGTATTTTTAGTAGAGATGAGGTTTCCCTATGTTGGGCAGGCTTGTCTTAAACTCCTGACCTCTGGTGATCCTTCCGTCTCGGCCCTCCAAAGTGCTGGGATTATAGGCGTGAGCCCGCGCCCAGCCCTGAACCCCTTTCTTAAGGACCCTGAGAGGGCATGCATAAAAATCATCCTATTCTTATTAATGAGAAATAGAAGCTTAGATGAGTACCGACTCATGGTTCATATTTAGCAAATGACAGATCTGGGACAAGACCCCAGGTCTTTGGACTTCCTTTTGTCATGTTCCCATGACTCGTACCATGCCCACATTCCTAAATGTCCAAGGCCTGCTCACCCTAATTCTGTTCATGTATCTGTTTTAGATTGTCAAGGAAAAAAAGCTTTCTAACTTTTTTAGGAATGGGTCGCAACCCACAGCATAATATTTGAGGCAAATATCCTAATTTTCCCCAGTACCAAAAAAGATTATTTTTATATTTCTTATACGAGTCTCCATAACCATAAACATGTCACAAGATTCTTTACTAAGGCACTAACTCTATTGTTTCAGCATGACTGCATTTGTTTAACATAAATGGTTTACATTTAGACTGCCTTGCGCTTTCTTCTCTGGCCTAAAGTATTTCTTCCAAGTTAGAATGCTTTTTCTTCTTTGGCATCCATTAAAAATCATTGGCAACATGGCCACGTTCCAGAAACACTTCTGCAATGCCAACCACAGGACTTGATGTCTAAAAATAAGAATTGAAAAATAGATTTAAGTTAATGCCCAGAAAGAAATATTGCCATGTGTCTTTACTGAAATTTGGTAAAATCCATGCTACAGAAAAGTGTGAAATACATGCTGCTTCCTGTAAAAAGCTTGGCTGAGTAGTGAGTGAGAGCTCATCCTTTTTCATCTGTCTCTCTCCTATTAGCCACTTTTCATTCTTGACTTAAGGTTGTGTAAGTTCAGGAGAGATTCTTATTCTGTCTGGAACCCATAGCCTAGCAGGTTTCCTGGGAAGAAGCTGGGCTCCTCACTAACGATGCCCCAGCTCTTGAAGTTTCTGTTTTCATTTGGCCATCATTTGTTGCTTCCTTTATGGAAATGATTAAACTCAGCAAATGATGAAACATGAAATCAGATAGTTTGGGAATAGTGTGGGCAGTTTAAAAGTGATTTGAAATGCAGTGTGGAAACTAAAAAAAAAAAAAAAAATTAATGTTAACTATCTGGGATCTACCTACTCCTTCCATCTAAAATTCCATTTCAGTTCATTTCATGAGAATAATTATACCCTGAAACAAATCATTCTTATTTGTCTTTTATAAGTCTTCACTCAGCTTTCCCCTATATTTTTCATCTTACTTCTGATTTTCAAACACACAGTCCAGTGGTAAAGCACTATATGCAGTCCAGCCACTTATAACTCGTGAAATGCATCATGCATTGCCAGTCCTTTATTTCTTCCTCTTTCCCTCCCTTGCCTCCTTTCCTTTTCCCTTTCCTTTGTGCACACAAACTATAAGAAATTCATAGGGCAGGCTGCTAGGAATTAGTAATAATTACAATGACTTTTTCTAGAAGACGTAAAAATAAAAATCAGTCTAGACCCAAAGATGAGACAATAAACCCATTTAATTTGTAATAATGACTGACTTTTCTTTCTTACTGTATTTTCAAAGCTTTTTGTGTGGTTGGAGAAGTGTCATGGACAGTAAGTCCAGAGAATAATAGGACAATTTCAAAGCTGTTTTTTCTCCCCAATAGTCTATAAACCTCATGGCACTGAATTTCACACCCTAGCCCAGATTTACATTTAGATTAATGGATTCAGTCACTCCTCAGGGTCTGGAATGTGTCAGCCTTATTGATACTTACTAAAAAGAAATTTAGTTTCTTTACTTTCTAATCTCATGACTGTGTTGTCTACTGTGGATTGCTGTTGATTTATGCAAACATAAAACTTATTTTTCTACAGAATAATTTTGCTGTGAGTCTTTTGGACTTGTGTTTTTGGTAGACCTTCTCTTGTGTGCACAAATTATGATGTCACAAAGTTATGGATTTTAAATGTTGATGGTAGCTCTTAGGATATATTGGTATTCTTTCTTTCTTTCCTTTCTTTCTTT
>NW_012115488.1:743198-836898 GCF_000951035.1 Colobus angolensis palliatus
ATGTTGGCTAGGCTGGTCTTGAACTCCTAGGCTTAAATGATTCACCCACGTCGGCTTCCCAAAGTGCTGGGATTACGGGCGTGAGCCACCGTACCTGGCCTTTTTTCAATAAGACAGTCTTGGCTTCTGTCCTAGGCAGGGATGAGACAAATCAGTTTTCAAAATGTTGAGTTTCTCTCACCAATGAGATCATGCTAGTACCCAGTGGATCAAAAGGAGGATTAACAAGTCTACATGGTTCATAGCCTCCTATTTTATTTTTAAAATATTTTTTACCCTATTAGATGCTTATTATTTCATTTTTCAAAATGGACAAAGGCTTATATAATCTTGCCAATATGCTAAAAATAATTGTCTTTAAGATAATCAGCCAGGTATGGTGCCTTATGCCTGTAATGCCAGCACTTTGGGAGGTTGAGGTGGGAGGATTCCTTGAGCATGGGACTTTGAGACCAGCCTGGGCATCATAGTGAGACCCCATTTCTACAAAAAAATTTTTTTAAAAATTTGTCAGATCTGGTGGTGCATGCCTGGAGTTCCAGCTACTTGGGAGACTGAGGTGAGAGGATGCTTGAGCCTGGGAGGTTGAGGCTGCAGTAAGCCATGATCGTGCCACTGCATTCTAGCC
The DNA here is from genome assembly GCF_000951035.1 of Colobus angolensis palliatus. NCBI lineage: Eukaryota > Metazoa > Chordata > Mammalia > Primates > Cercopithecidae > Colobus > Colobus angolensis. Next base: position 743,827 of record NW_012115488.1, read on the forward strand.
TGAGTGACAGAGTGAGACCCCGTCTGAAAAAAAAAAAAAAATCCTCATGTATATTCTGCAAGTTTGCTCAATTCTCATGAGCTTTTCCCATTCTTGATTGTGTCATGAAAAAGGTGATTTTTGTGAGTCTTTCTATCTCCAAGAAAATCTGTATATGTCTGTGTCTGCCACATGGTTTCTTATAAGCCCAGGCAAACCTTTGTAGAGCCAAGCCTTGCAAGCCTGTCTGGTTCACATGCCTCGATATGACCTTACAGGCTCCATTCCTTCCTTTGCTGTTCTCAGCACTTCCCCAGGGGCTGGGGAAAGTTTTGAAGCCTCTGGATGTGAAATCCTTGAAGATAATTCCAGGTTAGGAGATTATGTTGCCAAACATTTCCCAGCAGATGCAGAGCTGGGTGGTGTCCTGCAGATTTCCAAGGTGTTGTCATCAGAGCTTTCTTGAGTAGCAGCAAATCCAACTGTGGCAAAGACAAGGCACAGTTGTTTTTCCAGGGAAATCTGTCCGGCTTCCTGTGGCATGCCTGACTGTCTGGGGTCACCACTGCTACTTGTGTGCTCTGGGGAGTGGAGCACTTATGCCAGTCATAACAAGCAGTATCTGTCATGAAGGAAACACACAGAGGCCAGTTTTGACTACTTCTTATCTTCACTGACCATCAACATGTTTAGAATGGCTTATAAATATTTAAAAATTAGCCAGGTGCGGTGGTGCGTCTGTAGTCCCTGCTACTCAGAAGGCTGAGGCGGGAGGATTCCTTGAGCCCAGGAATTCTAGGCTGCAGTGAGCTACAATCATGCCACTGCACTCCAGCCTGGGTGACAAAGCAAGACTCCATTTCTAAAAAAATGAAAACAAAATTTTTCAAAAGAGAAAGGTGTATAAACCGAGAACTTAGTCTTTCAAATGAAAGTACCCTTGTGAGTTACTTCTAGACTCGGAGTACTTAAAGGTGATCTGGTTGTTTATTATATTTGCTTGAGCCATTTTAGATCTCAAATTTGATATATTTTGAGGTCTCAGTTTATTCAGTCGAATGCATTTGGTATTGCAGCCAGAGGCTTAGATCCCCATCCTGGGAGGAGGTAGGACAGAGAGGATCAGGGGAAGGAGTCCGAGGGGTCAGTGCTTTTGTGTTCCTCCTGCCCACTCTGAGGTCCCCTTACAAAGGAGCCTGGACAAGGGCCTGGGAGACGGCATACATTTGGATCTCATGGGTGATCTGTTGCATTGTTTGCACTCATTTGGTGCACTGAGCATGTGACTTGTCAGGAATATTTTTCTTCAGTGTTGTAGCATGTGTCCAGTAAGGGAAATTTAATCCATATGTGTCAAAGATTCACTTACACTTAAATCATTAAAGCATTGTTCCGAGTTTTTTGATGTCTAACAAGTCTTTTGGCTTTTTCCAAGCAGTTCTAAGTCCTTTGCCAAGGGCAAGCCTAATCCTGAGCACCAGAAAATTCAGGCTTTCTCCTTGAGTTGAAAACCCTTTCCTCTATCTCCGGGAAAAATTCCTCAGCCATTCAACATTTACCTGCCCCCATTTCTGAGTGACTCAGAGGAGCAGAGCTCTGGAGGGGGAGAATACGATACGGCCTGATTTACACATCTGGCCCCGATCTGGGTCTGTTTTCGAACTTGGCAGGAGAGACAGGATGCATTTGACTTTCATCTACCTCTGTTTCACTGGAGACGTTGTGGGGCATGAACACCAGGCGTTTCTGAGCTCATGTGGTCTATGGATATGGAATGGAAGAAGCCTCTTTTCCCTGAAAGGACTTAGGACAAAATAGTAAAGAGCATCAATGCTCAGAGAAGAAGTATGGCATTTCTCTTCTTTCCAAGACAAGAGCTACTCTTTCCCTATTGGAGCTGCATCTTACCAACAGCCTTTCATCCCTTACCTCACTAATAACTGCAGTTGCCTTGATTAGGGTTGGGGATGGTCCTAGGGCACTGTGGTGAGGCAGTGAAGGCTGCCTCTGGAGGGAACCTCTTTCGGTATCTCCCCTTCTTCTTCTTATTTTTTGGCACATTTTTTGTACTCCTACCCTTAGTAATCTTTTCTCAGAAACTGTCCCAGGTCTTTCCTGTCACTGAGGAAAACAGGAGATAAATGAAATCCTGTGAAGTCGTTCCTGAGAACATGCTGCTTCTCCAGGACTGGTGACCACTGGATTATGTCTTTTTCATTTCTATGTCATTTCTGCTATAGTACCTGGCCTACAGTTGGTGCTCAAGTAATGTTTGCTGAATAAATGTGGTATCTTTGTACACAAGAGTCATGCTAACTCCAAAAGGCTGAGCCCTTGATGGTGAAATTTCAGCTGCAGACCTACTCTCAACAAACATCCTGGTCTTTCTGTATTTCTTCTAGCGGTTTCCTCCATTCAAACCCAGAATGCACATCAGAACATACACAACTAAATGGCAGCCCACAGGACAATGCTTTTGAGTGGATGTTTTTCTACTACTCTCCAATCACCATAGAGAAGTCAAAGGTGATCCACCACTCAAGACAGAAGGGGGCTGACCCTTCTCTGCTGTTTGGCTTGGGCTTGTGTCGAGACAGTGCATGGCGCCATCACTTGCTTCCTGCAAGATTCTAGTTTCTTCTTTCTGTTGAAGTTCTTTCCTCTGTAATGTGAAGGCTAGACTAGTTCAGTTGTTCTCTGCGTTTCATCTTATATATACTTTTTCTGAGGTTCTTCTGACTTTAGAAAGGATCAGGTTTCCAGTTATTTGGAAGAGGGACACAGTCAGATTTTTTCTGGGTCTCCTTGCTGGTCTCTCAGCTACAGTTTTGAGAACTCATGTGAGCCAAATTGGTTTGTTTTATGTGGTAATTACTGGTAGCCTCCAATAGTTAGAAGGAAGTGGTAACTGGATCTCTCTTTCTTCACACCTTAGTCACCAGGTGTTACGTACCAGTGAAGGTAAGTCTCAGGCAGAATTCTAGTATATAATTGGATGTTTATTAGTAAGCAATCATGCAGTCTGCTCCAGTAAACTTGATGAAGTCTTTGTCCTTTCAGGCACTTGGACTAGTACCCTGCATGAAAGTTCATTTCAAGGCAAACAGAACAGTATTTTTGGAATGAGAGGAAAAGCTTCAAGTTTGAACAGGTAACAAAGTCCATCACGAAGTGGTAGAAGGTGAGATGAGACCTGGGGTCTCACACTGATGCTGAAAGTGGTGGAGATTTTTATACTTTGTGCAAAGGTTGAGGTGCCTGCATACAATATTCATCTGACCACATATCTGGAGCACTTCTTATTTTACCATTGAAAATTTATGTAACATCCTTTATGCTAAGCAGTGTTCTGGTGCAGATTTGGAAAGCAATCTTTAAAGCTGCTTACAGCAGGCTTCTCTGGGATAATTCTTGGTTAGGACGTTTCAAATGCTGATTGCCCTTTGGGAGTTCAGGTTAAGGTTCACACAGACACATATGGCCCTGTTTACACAAAAATGTTCTTTTTTTTTAATTTTTGAGACGGAGTCTTGCTCTCTTGCCCAGGCTGGAGTGCAGTGGCATGATCTTGGCTCACTGCAAGCTCCACCTCCCGGGTTCATGCTATTCTCCTGCCTCAGCCTCCCGAGTAGCTGGGACTACAGGCGCCCGCCACCATGCCTGACTAACTTTTTTTTTGTATTTTTAGTAGAGACAGAGTTTCACTGTGTTAGCCAGAATGGTCTCAATCTCCTGACCTCGTGATCCACCCACCTTGGCCTCCCAAAGTGCTGGGATTACAGGTGTGAGCCACCGTGCCCGGCCCACACAAAAGTATTCTTAAAGATACCATAATTCAGTATTAAGAGCTGATAGTCTCTATGTTTCTATCAATAAAGATATGATTAGGGTCCTTCTGTGTGTACACGAAGGACTGAAATATCAAACTAAAAACCATTTGTAAGAAATTTGAAAGATGGTTTTGCATGGTTTTTTATCTTAGCAACAAGCAATACACAAAATTATCTCAAGCATCTGCTGTTTATGTTTATTTAAAATAAAAAATTGAAATAATATTTTTTAAAATAAAATGATTTATTGATGTAATCAATGTATTATTTACTACATAGTTAACATAGGTATTTTTAAGAGTCTTAAAATATTTTTGAATTAGTTATTTTGATAGTTTTAAAAATTATGTAACATGACACCTTTGTGAAGTAATGTGTTTGTATAAGAAAATTCATTTTAGTCACAACAGGGGAATTATTCATCTAACTCAGTCAAGCACAACGCTTACATTTGTTAGCAATATAGTAATCGTATTCTCACTTGGAAGATTGTTTTATTGTCATTTCATATTGAGATTTTAGATACAGAACTAATTACTGTCATATCTTGCCAAAAATTAGACACATTTCCAAGAAATCTCCGTTATTTATTCATAATTTGAGCATTTTTCTAATATAAAAGGGTCTTCCTTTTATCAGCCACACATAAATTCTGACCCCAAAGTACACTGATATATGGATGTGATGGTTAAATGTGGAGGCAGGACTACTGCTTCATTCATTCTGTAATTCTCCCTAAGTGCCTACTATGTTCCAGGCACTATGCTGAGCACAGAACTGAACATGTAGGCGCAGCAATAAACTGGTAGGTGTGTCTCCAGCCAGCCTCGTGGAGCTACAAACATACTAAAGAGGAGGCGCACATTGGTGTAATACGCCAGATGACAATCTTGTGTCTTCCCACTGAGTTCCACTGTAAGGTTTGGGGTTATCTTGTGAACTTTGTTTCCAGGGTATGTGTGTGTGCATGTGTGTGTGTGGTGCAGGCTGGTGGGGGGATGGGTAAAATATTACATTAATCAATTAATTCTGTATGTAAAATAGTATATACATGTGATAACATACACAAAGATAGGTGAAACAATCTTCTATGTGCTGGGCACTACGGAAGTCTCTGTGGCGAATCACACTCACTTTCTAAATTTTAATTGCTACTCAAATACTGATGGTTCCAAAGTATTAATATGGTTCTGATTTTCCCCTAGAGATTTGGACTTGCATATACAAATGGCAGCTGTCTCCACATGGCCATCCCTCAGGCACCTCAAATGCAAAGTGACCCAGGGTGGAGTGCAGTGGCCCATTTAGACCTGTGCGCCTCATTCTCTTTTCAGCTGATGGTGCATCAGTGCTGAGGCAGCAACAGGAGCCATTCTGGACTTTCCCTGCTCTTTCAGATCCACAGCCAATCCAGTATTAAGTCCTCCTGATTCTAGCTCCTCGGTCCTTGTGGCCATCGCCTTCTCTTTGTCTCTGTTATTTCTGCTGTCGTGTGAGCCCTTGTTGCAGATCACCCTGAGAATCAGAAGAACCCCCTGCATGATCAGTTCCCTTCCATTTATCTGCCTCAAAGTCAAACTCCACACAATCCAGAGAATAACTTGCTAAAGTAACAATCCAACCAGGCCCTTCCTTGTTGATATTCCTTCAATGGCTTCAAATCCACGATGGCATCACTTTTTCTCCTGTGGGTAGTGGCCCATCACTGGGTTATGAAGTCAGGCTAGTCCTCTGTGACCAGAGTTTTAAAGAAAAAAATCAAGTGGGATAAATTAGGATTGAATAGGCTAACAAGCAGATACTTCTTTTACTTTTTAATTTTTTTGTAGAGTTGGGGTCTCCCAAAGTTGCCAATGCGGGTCTCCAACTCCTGGCTCCAGGTGATCGTCCCACGTCAGCCTCCCAAAGGGTTGGGATTACAGGCATGAGCCACCGTGCCCAGCCCAGATGATTCTTATAAGACGAGAGTAAGTAATGTTTGCAAAATTTTTGTTTCAGGTATGTGTGTGTTACTGGGTAGCTACGAAAAATGTATTTTCTTTTTAAACTAGGAATCCTGATTTTATTTTAAAAAGCTAGGATGTAAAGAGCTTCTCAAAATTTGTTACAGAAATACACTTAGAGACTGAGGAGGATAACTGTAATTCCCAGGGAACATGGGGCATCTTGTTTATAAGTGAAAACATTTTCCTCTTTTATATTTACAGTTTACTAAAATTTTACATTTTGCTCACTAATAAACCTACATTTACCTTATTATAAACAGAATTTTAAAAATTACTTATCTTTAAATATGTTTCTTCACTCTGAGGCTTTGCAAACTCCTGCCACACCACCCGGGGTCCTCATTCCCTGGTTTCAAAGCCAGACCCAAGTGTTAATGGTCAAGCTGCTTAGCGCAGGTCACCCTGCTTTCTGATGGCTGCCCCTGGCTACTCCACCAGGACACTCCTTTACCTGATACTTTGGGTTCCAGAAATACTCTTTGCATCTCTTTCTATTCCTCCATGATTCTTACCTTCTTTCTTTTGTCCTTGCTGCAGCTCCTGGATGAAATGTTCGGCTTCCTTTCCTTCTCCAGGCTAACTCTTCTTCCTGTGTCAGAGCCCTGCTGAGGAGTCAGTTTCCCTCCAGGAAACCTTACAACCCTCCACACTGCTGAGGGGACCATATATTTGGACCACCCTGCCCCAAGCTTGCATAGGCAAGATGATAAGGAACACAATTATATTTTAAAAGTTCTGGTTGCTGGTGACCTGGCCTCAGTCAGGCACAATTTGACATTTATTTCCTGGCATGCTATGGCAGCGGAATGTTATCTTGGGATATTGATTTGTGTTGTGCTTGTTGCATGTTCCATTTCCCCATTTAAGCAGGCGGCTGGCACGACTTTGGAATCTTTACCTCGGGGATGATAACAGAAACTGCTTAAGTGGAATCTTCCTGCCTTTTGTCCAGTGACTGTGTCAATTGTCCCGAATGGGATGGAGAGGAAGGGGTGGGGCTGTGGATGGTACCTTTGTGGACAAGCAAGAAGAGAAAAGAGAGACTCCTCAAAGGGGACAAGGGTAATAAAGCTTGGTAAATCTGGGCAGGGCCCTGGGCCAGCAGAAAGACCTCAGACATGGGACAGGGAGTATTGGTGGGGGGCTGGACCCTTTCACAAGGTCTCCAGCCTGGCCAGAGGCTACTGATCCCCAAGAGAGGCCAGGAGATGGCAGAGCTGCTGTCCGTGACGGGATCCTGTGGGCTGGGACATTAGGTACTGCAGCAGAAATCAGATGGATGAAGAACGCCTTCCTGATGTCCCAGCGCCGTGTACAGCTCAGCCCTGGGAGGCAGGGAACCCCAGCAGGACTGTGATAGCATTTTCTGTGTGCTGGAATTGGACTCAAACTGATTTAAAGAGAATAGAAAGGCTGGGTGCCGTGGCTCATGCCTGTAATCCCAGCACTTTGGGAGGCCAAGGCGGGTGGATCACCTGAGGTCAGGGGTTTGAGAACAGCCTGACCAACATGCGAAACCCCATCGCTACTAAAAGTACAAAAATCAGCTGGATGTGGTGTGGGGCGCCTGTAGTTCCAGCTACTCGAGAGGCTGAGGCAGGAGAATTGCTTGAACCTGGGGGTCCAGAGGTTGCAGTGAGCCGAGATCATGCCACTGCACCCCAGCCTGGGTGAAAGAGTGAAATTTTGTCTCCAAAAAAAAAAGAAAAGAAAAAGAAAAAGTAGTCCTTCTTACCCACCTAGCTTTGTGAGCTAATGTGGGCTAAGATTCACATCTGTGATATTACTGATTTTGGCTTTATATTGAATATTTTGTTGTTGTTTTTGAATGGATAGCTGACATTTATATACATTAGCACCTTATGTGCATAGACTCATTTGATTCCCACAATTCTTACAAGGTTAGCCCTATTGTGATCTTTATTTTGCAAATGAGAGAATAATTATAGAAACAATCTGTCCTAATTTCCAGCTAATCAGTGGTGGAATCGGATTTAAACCCAGGCCAACTGGATGTGGAGTCCAATTCCTCCCCACTCCTTCCTCCCGCCTCCCTGTGCTGTGTTGCTGGTAGATGCTGCTTCTTTGAAGACCATGCCATGTGCTTCCATTTTCTTCACGGGGCTTAAGTCAGTGAAGGGCATCAGAGCTGATCAGCAAACATGGGTTGATTCTCTGGTTGTTGACCTCATAGGAATTTACTTTCCTGTGGAAGGAGCCTGGCCCCTCCGCCCTGGATCTGCTGGACCCTGTCTGGCCGAGAGGAGAGGGTGGTTAGAGCTGAGCTCTCTTCGGCGCTATGCTCCTTCTCCTGCACGCTTTCTGCTGCCCGCCCAGCCCTGGGAGGAACAGCTGGTCACCTTCAAGCTGTCTGTGTGTCCTCCTATGGTTTTGGCCTTTCAGGCTCTGTGAGGAGTGACTGGGTCCTGGAACTCAGTGTGACACACTTTAGAGTGTGACTCCCAAGAGTGGATGTGGAAGGAGCCTCAGGGGACCCGCTGATGAACAGCAAAGACGTTGAGGGCTGGCATGGTGACAGAGGGAACCCTCTAGACAAGTCCTGATTTTTGTTGGAAGACATTTAAAAGTTTCTTCCAGTGCAGAGAGACAAGGCCGCTGTGGGAGCCAAATTCCCTCTCAAACTCACAGTTTTGTTTCCAGGAGAAGAGGTCACTTTCAGCTTTTATAACTTTAATTTGAAATTACATGTGCCATTGGGACAGAAGCACTCTGTGCTGGGCTGTCTTCACAACAAGGGTGACAGTGTGAACTCTCACGGCGCTCCAGACCAGGGCCTAGCCAGGGCGACAGAGTGGTGATTCATGCCATCTGGGGCCTGCCGTGCTGTGAACTCCAGGAGGAAGCTGCGTGACTGAGAGCTTTTGTAGCTCAGGGGCTGGAGGATGAAATCTGAACTATTTCTGTTCCCTTGTCTTGTTCTCATCTGAGCCCAGGCAGTGGAAGGAGCTGAGGTCTGGGAAACAGTCGAGCAGGCTGTTTCTGGCAGGCTCGTGCTAGCTTCCCACAGGACCATGGGTCTCTTTCTGCTGTCCCTGTCAGGCTGACCCCGACCCGCCCAGTGTCAGGAATGTCAGACCTCCTCTCAAAATCAGAACAACTCCTCAAACATGAATAACCGCAGGCTGAATCGGCCTTTCCCGGAAGATTTGACCTTGGCAGTCTGGGGTTTTGAATTTGGTGGTTTCTGAAAAGCACACATGCAGCTGCAGAGGAGGCGGTGGGTCTATGGCAGCTCCATGCTGAGCATCCAATCCTGCTGCCTGTGTGCTGTGGCCCGCTCCCGAGCCAAGAAGGAGAATTGTTAATAATAGGCTGTGTCTCTCCAAGAGTTGCTGGAGAGAACTAGCCATGCACTAGTCTTTTGGCCTTTGCTTTAAGTTTCATATATGTTGAGTTGTACAAATCTACCTCCCCACCAAATGTCCTTAGAGGGTCAAAGATGGCCTTTGTTTCTTCATGATAACATTGCCTTTTTTTTTTTTTTGAGACATGGTTTCATTCTGTCACCCAGGCTGGAGTGCAGTTGTGCAATCATGGCTCACCACAGCCTCAAACCCCCAGGCTCAGGTGATCCTCCCACCTCAGCCTCCCCAGTAGCTGGGACTACAGGGGTACACCACCAAGCCCTGGGTAATTTTTAAAATTTTTATAGAGACTGGGTTTTACCATGTTTCCCAGGCTGGTCTTGAATTCCTGGGCTCTAGTGATTCCTCTGACTTGGCCTCCCAAAGTGCTGGGATTACAGGCATGAGCCACCACACCCAGCTGCTTGTTAAGCTTGAGAATAGAGTTGCTGGCCCTCCTTCTGTAAGCTCTCAGTCTATCTGCAGAGGCCAGCCTTAAGGTAACTGTTTCCGCTGCTCAGATGGCCCCAAGCAGGGGGATCCTAGGTGTGATATTGGGTACATTGGTCATCCGTCTGCCTCCCACCTGGATGGAAACAGTCTGAGATACACACGTACCTACGTCTTCCTTCCCAGCATGGGACTTGAATGCTATTGGTGCACATTTCTGCAGACGTGTCTCTGGCTCTCAGGATGCAGAATGTTGGTGGGTCCAGTGTGGGGGCTGCCAAAGGGGGTGTCATGTGCTTTGTGGATTTTTGTGTGATTGTAATGGTCCCAGCTGAAGTTCTCCTGTTTGTTGCAGTAAAACCTCTCTTCAGTGTCTGTTACCTTTCTCTATATTCTTAGTGAAGGAGAGAGATAGTCATAAGGGCCCTGAATGAGGTAAGAAGAGATGTTGTTCCCTGATTCCTCCCCGCCACCAACATTCCTTCTGCCCTGTTTTTTCTGGCCAGCTCTACTCTGGGCAGTCCAAGCCTGTGAACCAGCCACACCCAGGATCTGTGTTGGAGCTCAGTCCCAGGCTGTTCTGGAAGAGTTGCCCAGAGGAGCCGTGTGGTCTCCCATTCAGCAACAGAGTATGAGATGGTCTCTCTGAAGGGCAGAGGGTCTAAGCACTGCCCCCTTCCTAGCATCTAAGGCTGAAATGCTGAATGATGCAATGAGAGGATCCAGGGGAGTAAAGGAGCTGTACATGGGCTTGATTCTTCTCTCCCCAGCTGGTGGACACAGCACCAGAGGTGGAGCTGGAGGCCAGGCCCTCCACTGACCCGCATGTACTCCACTTTGCAGTTGTACCCTGGGACACACTTCTATCTCAAAGTGTTATGAATTCCAACCACTGGACTCTACCCTACTTCTGACATAATCTTCTTGGGTTGATAGTAGCCTCTCTCATTACTGAATACTTCTTCTTATGGGTAGCCCTGGTTAGTCATTTTCTTTTAACTTTTTGTTTAAAGAAAACCTGTAGATATGAGCTTTCTGTCAGAGATGATCTCTCCAGGCCTGAGTCTAAACCGTTGACCCTCTGTCAGAGAATGAGGGCTGGCTCTTGAATTTCAGGCGCTGTGACATTTACTGAGGGAAAGAAGGAGAATGGAAGGAGTGAGCATAAAGCACTGACCTGAGTGGAATGGCGGGTCGACTTGCCAGAGCCTGGAGATGATTACACTCTGTCAGCTTTGGGACAAGCTGTCCAATTTCCCAAAAACCAATTTGACAATTGTTGAGTGATCAATTTGCTGAATTAGAAGAATTTACTAATTTACCAAATTACGTATTTCTTTTATGCATTTCTAAAGACTTGAGCAATTGGCATGGGCTGGGTTGGCAGGGCCTGAAAGAGTTTGGAGCAATGAGTCAGAAGCAATGGTCTCTGGGAACAACCCTGTAGGTGGCGCCACTCTCCAGACTGAGAGGGGCACTGGGTGGATGGTGGAGGGTTAGGGGAGGCTTCGCTGCAGAGATCTGAGCCTTGCTGACTCTACGATTCCTGTTTTTAAAGCAATCCTTATTTTTTATCATCTTTGTTTCTCAAAAGTCAGTCAGCTCACCACTGTGGATTCTTCCCTGACTTCCTGGCCGTACACACTTCCCATCCTCACACCGCCTGACTTGCTTGGCTCTTCTCTCTCTCCTTCTCCTCCTTCACCCTGGAGCAACACCAAAGCCCTCTCGTGTCTTCCTGTGGAGCACTGGCAGAACAGCACAGCCCTCTCCTTACTATTTTGTTCTTATGACCCTCAGACCTTCAGGGACTCACTTTCTCCCACAGCACTGTAGCCAAAAGAAAGATTTCTTTCCTAAGAGAGATTATGGTATTAGCTCTTCAAATACCATTAAATTTTTATTTTCTACACATGAACACATTCTTATGGTTTTGGAAAATGTATAAAACCAAAATTTTCGCAAACTCACTGTGATAGCCTTCGTATATTAGACATTCAATCAATATTTTAGTGATTAACAAATGGGTGGTTTTTATAATGAGCCTCACCCTGTTATAACCAAATACTTGTGTCAGAGAAACTAGCTTGCTTTTATATCAAGATCATGGCCCTGGATTTTGATAATGCCACAGAAATATTGTCAAGCGTTGTTCAGTCGGCTCTGCTCTTTCCAAGTTGAGGTGAGCTAAGGGAGCCAACCAAAGGAAGGCTTGGTTTCCTGCTCCTTTTTTCTCCTCCCCTTAACTCTTTGCTTAAAAAACTCTCTGAGGCCATAAACTACTAGGACAGAACTGCCTATTAATTAACCATTTATAACTAAGTTTCTGTTTATTTTTTGGACCAATAATTAATTTGATAGGGTTATAGGAAATCCTATGCTCCTGTAACTGAGAAGATACTGTCTAAACGTGGATCCAGATTGAGGAGGTCCTTTGGGGTCTGTTGCTTCTATCACTGACCTGACCCACATGGAGTCTCAAATTCAGACCTCTCAGAAAAAGGAAGAAAGGCTTCATCCACAGTGGGGATTTAAAAAAACCCAGAAACATCTATTCATGGTCTTGGAATTGAACCTTAAGGCAAAGCCGGATCTCAGGTAAGATTGATAGATGGTGAACTTGCAGCCCACACCCCATTCCTGTTGATATGTTCCACCTCTTTCTATTGCTGGGGTGTGATTACTTCAAAGCCAGGAAGAACTGCAATCTAATTTTAGAGGAATGCCCTTCTTGTACGCATTGGTGAGTATATATCTTAATATATGATGTATTTATCTGTATAATTTTGGTAGTTGTGTAAGAAAAATTGGGATAGGTAAACAAAAGAGAGCAGCTGAAAAGTCTACCTATAAAGGCTTCAGGTTAACATAGTCAGTTATATTGCCTCTACCACAAATCTGTGGGGGTGGCTTTTATTTGTTGGGAAGGGTTGTCTTTGAATTTCCTGTAAAGTTTGGCATTTTAAATCTTTTTTTCTTGACTCTTCTCCTGTGAAATATATATCTTGGAAACTTGGCTGTTTCTGTTTCCTGAGCTTCACAGTGAACCACAAAACCAGCAGTAACTGTAATCCACCTCTTAAAATGTAATCCCTTGGGACAGTTCTTCTCAATGGCAGAAAAAGAAACACTGTCCTGGCAGAGTAAGGGTAAAGATAAGGAGAGCGATGACCTATTCCTGTGCTTATCTGGGAGCACATGTAGGTATGAGTAACAAGATCAAGAGATGCCAAGGGCGAAGGGAGATGTAGGAGCCCATGGATTGCGTGAGGGAAATATGGATCCTGTGAAGGACAAGCTGTTTTCTTTGTGTGGATGACCCAGAAAAAGCAATGAAAATGGATAATAAGGACACTAAGGACAAGAGCCTTCCAAGGCATTAAGGCAAATGAGATTGTAGCATGGATACAGAAGAGAAAGGAGAGAGAGAAAAAGTAGATGGAAAAGTAAATGACTCAAACCTTCCATTACTGAAAGTTCCAAATATTTCTTTAATGGCTATCACCAGATTGTAGGCCTTCATTTTTCACTGGTCAGCATTCCCTCGTCTTCTTTCTGTTCATAACAAAAGTGAGTTCCTCTTCTGACCACTAGAGGTCTCTAGAGAATCACAGATCAACGTTTGAAGCCTGATACCCTCTTGCTATCAACCACTCTAGGAGGTGGAAATGTTTATTTTTCCAACATGAATAGTCACATAGTCACAAGAGATCCAAGGCCTGAGACTTAAATTTCTAAAAATTAAAAAATGTATATAGCTGCCTACTCAACTTCAAGCTGCCTACTCAACTTCAAGCTGGCACTGACCATCAGCCCTCAAATATGTCCCTTGCTATTTTGATGGTAGAAATTCTGCTGTTACACAGAATAACAGCACTGCTTCTACTAAAAAGGCAAATGCTTTGGAAGCCTAATTTATACAATCATAATGAGTTATTTATACTATAGTATGAGTGACTCCGTTGGGCCTCTGCCGTTGTGATTACAAAGGATGACAGATCAGGGTTGCTGGGGGGACGAGGAGGGCAATGAAAGAGGAGGTGAAGACAAATTTCATCTACTTCACACCATTGCAGCGGTCTGACCCCAGGTCCTCTTCCAACTTCCTCCCTCAGTAAGTGCTGCGGGTGTGTAACCCAACTCTGGGGTCAAGTGAACAAACTGCCCTCAGCTTCTTTAAGTCTTCCTGTTCAAGACAGTGACTTCCAGACTTTCCTGGGACACTGACATTATCACCTCTGGAGTCCTTGATGTGACTCTCTTCCTGGTCACATGAACTGTAGCTATTTTGGGCGTGTCCAACATGTTTGACAGTGCCGGTGATGACAAGTGTACATTTCAACATTCCATTATTTAGAACATGCATGTAATTATTTGTAATGAATCACTGATGACATCTGGAGAACAATGAAGTCCTCTTTTAATGTTTGGACGATTAGCTATGGGAAAGGTTTACTTTGATGGTCTTTCATTTTTATCTCAAGAATTTTGGATATTATTTCCTGTTGCATTCTGGTGTACATTAAGTTTTCCTACATTTATCCATCCATCAAACATTTATTGAGAGTCTATTAATTTCCTCTTATACTGAAGGCTCTGTGAATGTGAAGATGAATAGGAAGAATAGGGCAGGGTTCTCAAGAAGTTCATCAGTTGATAGGAGGGCAAGATATGTTGAGGCAGTTACAAAGTGCATGATAAATAGAGAAGTGAAAAGTGCATGGAGACTAGGAAAAAAATTAAAAAGAACTTCTAGAAAGAGTTCATTTTCTCAGCTTGTTTGAAAGCCATCATCTGTTGTTGTTACTGTTTTTTTATCAGGGAACAATAGTCTGATAATTCACCTTGATGCCTTTGGTACATTTTTCAATTGCTTTTAGCTCTTTTAAAAGATGCTTGCCACAGGGCGGAAGGGTAGAGTGTATGGAAGGCAATGTGGCCAGAGCCTACTGGTATAACCCATTCCACAGGAGTGACCTCTCATCTGTTCAGAGGAAGACCAGCGGCCAGTAGGGTTGCCCGTGTTTTCACAGTGGATATCTTGGAGCTCCTGAGGTTGGTACTGCTGGAACACAGAATATTCCCTACTGAAGAGAATGTTATAAGGTGCCTATGTTCTTTACTTGTGCAATTTTCAAGGATTGTGTCCATCTCTCAGTAACCTAGCCCTCTTTTGAAGACTTGCTTACAAGACAGAAAATTAGGTGAGTGGCTGAGATTTAGAAGTGCGTATCTGCCAAGGGGGAGAGAATAAACTGTCTTTTGAGCAGAGAGGTATGGCAAAAGCTCACCACCTTCCTGGGTCCAGTATTCTCGGGAGACCATCTCTTCTGCTGAGGATGGCTTCCTGCAATGTGCTATGGGGTTTGTTTTATTTCTGACCCAAAATAGTATTTGTATTCAGTTCTCTCAGTGGAGAGAGTGGGGAGAGCAAATTTCATTTCTTCGTTGTGCAAAAGGACACATGTATTTATAGTGAACAACTCCATTTGGCTTTTTACTTTTAGGTGGACATAGACTTCAGTTGATGCCAGATCCTCCTTTTTCCTTGGAGAATCATGTTTGTACTTTCTTAAATTACGTGTATCTATCATTCTGCATTTTCTTTACTCTGATACTCTTTTTGGAAACTTTTTTTTCAAACCTAGAAACCACAAAGTGAAACAACAGGGAACATATTCTTACAACTGGGGAGTCAACATGACAGACATGTTTGGATGTCTGTTACATAGCTTGCTGTAGACCCAACTACTAAATAACTGAATATGGCCAGGCATGGTGGCTCACGCCTGTAATCCCAGCACTTTGGGAGGCTGAGCCAGGCAGATCATGAGGTCAGGAGATCGAGACCCTCCTGGACAACATGGTGAAACCCTGTCTCTACTAAAAATACAAAAATTAGCTGGGTATGGTGGTGCGTGCTGTAATCCCAGCTACTTGAGAGGCTGAGGCAGGAGGATCTCTTGAACCAGGGAGTTGGAGGTTGCAGTGAGCTGAGATCGTGTCACTGCACTCTAGCCTGGTGACAGAGCAAGACTCTGTCTCAAAAAAAAAAAAAAAAAGAACATATATGAAGACTATAAGTAGGAAACTTACCCACCAAGAATTAAAAAAGAATTAAAAGGCTTTCTGAATCTAAGCTCTAACTTATTTTCAAAGCACTAATGTAGGTCAGTTGATATTTGTCACATGCAAGATGTGTTAGGCATTGTGAGATCAGATTATGGAGAATGTGGGAACCTGAGACTGACAGTTGCCAGGTGAGTGTCTTCATGTTCCCTGAACAGAGGAAGGGATGTTGAGGTTGTCATGACATCACTCACAGAAGGCTCTTGCATCACTCTCCTCATCTCCCTTTCATTACTAGTAAGAATTAGAATCCCAGAGGCCTTTGGTTTGCTTTCCTGCTTCTGTGCTTCAGGAGACCTGGTAGCATGTAGTCATTAAATGAATGCCCATAAGGCCCGAAACCTGGAATTATATTTACATCCTGTTGACATATATTTACATAGGTTGCTATCATTATCTGTTTTTGATCACCCTAAAGGGGCTTTGGAAATACAAGTATTATACATCATCATCTTTGAAGAACAATATCTTTCTTTCATGTCTTTGAATTTGGAGGTCTTAGAACCAACTTAGAACCCACAGGCGAAAATTACAAAACCTAGGTGTGGGGTTGTGGGGAAGCTGGGCAACAGAACAATGCCATTGACAACTTGATATTCCAAGAGCAGAGAAAGCTGTTTCAGGATAGTGTTCTCATTTTGGACACCAAATGCCTGTCCAAATTCTGGAAAATGTAGCTTAGGGGTTGTATGAGTCCTGGGCAGCTCTTGATCTGAAGTTCCTCATCCTGGTCTTTGATCTCCCCCTCCTCTACTGTAGCCAGGATGGAGGGTAATGGAATTGAGTTCAGATCAGCATTTGAAGTAATGCTGTCCTCACACTGTCCTCTGCTCAAGTTTACTCAGGTTCATTACAGGGGTGGGGTTAGAGGGCCATTTGTCCTGGGCCTCAGATTGAAAAAGGGGCCTCAAAGCTGAACTTTTAAATCTTTCTCCAAAAGATGGTGTGCATGTGGTTATTAAAATTATTATTGGGACAAAAACACTTATTTGCTAAATGTAAATGTATGAAAAATACCGTAATTTTTGTAGCAGTATTTTAGCACATTTAAAAAATATATTAAAAGTGTCCAACTGTGGAATTGACTCAAGATGTCTCTCAGCTTCAGAAGCTCAGAATTTAGCACCAAACAGCAGCCAGAGTATGAGGTCCCTTGGGCTTTTGTCCCATGCTAAATGACCCAGCTGATAGAGCCTAAGAACAGATTAGATTCACCACAGCTCCTGATCTTTGAGTATGTGCTTCAAAGTGGGGTTTTTAACATCAGTTTTTAAACTTTGCTCTGCATGCTTGTAGGACACTGACATTTTTTGACTTATAAGAACTAATATTTCGCCCATTGAAAAAGTACCCTGACTGGGCGGCATTTCTAACTATTTAAATTGGGAGAAAAAGGCTGAAATGGCCAGAGTTCATGGAGAAAAAAGTGAAATAGGGTCTGCCAATATCTGTTAGTACTCCATAGGAACAAAGCAGTGGAAATGAAACTCAGCATTTGGGCTGTGCGTGTGTGCGTGCGTGTGTGTGTGTGTGTGTATGTGTGTGTGTGTGTCTTTGTGCAGTTGGCAGATCAACCCTAAACAGGCCTCGTGTGGCTGAGGCTTATGCATACACAAATCCAGGTGGTGGCCTCCAATTGCAAAAAAATTCTTTGTTTTGCCTTTCTCTGGGCAGAAAGTACTGCCAATAATATCTGAGTAATATCTGGGGCTCATTTCCATTTGGATGTGGAGTCTTAGGTCTCTAAAACTTTCCAAAAGAAATGTCCGACTGGGCCAGTAGGGAAAGCCATGACGCAATCTTAGTGGACTCATTTATGCTTTGATTGCCATTTCCTGTAGATATCCGTGTTTATACATTACGAGGCATGATGTGCTTCATCTTATTATGGACTATTATTTTAATTTTTCCAATGATAAAATAGTGCTTTTTTTGTAGAAAATTTGGAGAAATGTATCCTATACTTACAAGCTTAAAGGAAGCTTAATCTCAGCAACCAGTGTTACCTCATGCTGACTTAATTCTAAAAGGAATTTTAGTAATTTTTGTTAATTCTTTGTTAATTCTATGCAGACCGTTCCGTTGAAAATAATAATGACAGAAACATCAGAGTTTTAGGTTTGATTATCAAAACCTGCTTACTGTGACCCTAAAATACAACAGGGACCTGTGGGGATGCATCTAAATTCCAAAGGTCATGTGGATACATCCTCAAATCTTTTGTTTCTGTTTTAAAATGACAGTGATGGTAAATATTTATTGTTGACTGTGGATCATTGCCCTACATTTTTTATGTGAATCAACTATTTTAATAATTACAAGAACCTTAAAGGAAAGTGCCTTTGGTAGTAGAGTCCCATTTTACAGATGGAAAAATTGAGATGAAAGAGATTAAGTAACTTGGCCAAGGTTACAGGCTACTATGCAGTAGAGGTGAGTTAGCCCATCTTCCAGAAACCCTGAGCATCTTCCCTTCTAAACTTGAAAGTGTTTAGTTTCTTCAACTAAGGGCATAACCAGGTCAGTCAGGATATATTTGAGCACACGAAAGGGCAGCAAAACACATCTCTTTACTTTGATTCCTGTAGAAACATGTCCCCTGTGTTAAGTGGTGACAAGCCGTGTGGGGGTTTTGCTCAGGCGACAGGCTGGAAATGCATGTGTGGCAGGCGGGCTTGTGAGATCACATCCGAAGCTGGCTGGATTCAGTTCAGTCCTTTGGAGTGTTGATTCAGATGAGGGGGAGAAGAGGCGAACCCCTCTTCTTTGGCTTAGAAGATCACAGATCTGTAACTTCAAAAGCTGTTTGCAATTTTATATTCGCGTCTCGCTGCCAAGGTGCTTGTCTTATCTGCACTCTGTTGGCTGGGGCCGTTGTGAGTAAGCTGGGCGGTTTCCTCCTGCATTTGAAAGCAAGTTGCAGGGGCAAGAAGGGGGGTGGGTGGTGGAGAGGTGAGCGTGGCTGAGAGGATGACACCAGCGGAAACAAGGGAAATAGGCTGGGAGGAGGGCCAGACGCGCAGGGTGTGTGAGAGGGAGCTCAGGGAGAGGAGAGGAAAGGCCCTTTCCTAGTCTGTGCTGATCTGGGAGGACACATCATCTAAACAGGAAGAGCACAGAACGGAGAGTCAGACAGACCTGCTTGGGGTTCTTGCTCGCTGGTTTTAAGGCTTTGTGACCTTGGTCAATTTACTAAACCTCTCTGGCCCACCTTCCTCTTCTGTACTGTTTACTGTATGGTCTGTTTTTTGCTAAGCTCAGGTGGTGATGTTGCTCTCAATACTCCATGTCCAGCTTGTTACAGAAGGAAGAATGCTGGTCTAGGAACAGGAGATCTGGGTGGATTTTCTGTCCTTATTCTTCATCAGCTCTCTGACCCTGGGCAAGACTAAGAACTTCTGTGACCTCCAGTTTCTCAATCTGTAAAATGGGTATAATAATACATACCCTTTTAACTTCACAGGGTTTCTGGGAGGCTCAAAGAAGATCAGGTGTTTGAAAAGATTTTGTGAACCTAAAAGGATTATACGATGAGCTGTTCTTGATGCTGGGTGAAAGGTGCAACTGAACACACAATACTGGTGGACTGCTGGGTTCTCACTCAGGGATGGCAGAAAGGTTTCAATTTGTGAGCCAGCTCTCATTGACTAGGAGTGGCTGCCTGGACCTCCATCTGGAGAAGGATCCTGAGCTTTGGCTGGGTTCTGTGGGAAAGGGTGCTGGTGTTGATTATGAATGTCTGTCATGGACAAAGGGGTCAGAGAAGTGGTTCTTGGATTGTGCCTTTGCTCTTTCTGCTCCAGCCTAGTGATTTCTAAATTCAGTTGCTCATTTAGATTCTCCTGGTAAAAGTGCCCCATCAGGCAGATTTCCCATTTCATAGGCCTGGATGAGACCTAGGGTAAAGGCAAGGAATCTTCATTTTTTAAAGAAAGCTTTCCTTGCTGGTTATTTTGATAGTTGTGCAGGTGTGGAGAGGTGGGGCAGGCATCGAGTCACATGGGAGCTCTGGATGAGTCTCATGGAGCTCTGAGCATTGGAAGAATGGAGCACAGAAGAGTTAAGCAACTTTTCTAGACATGGTCATAAGTTTAAAAAATGTGGATCAGGCCTGTGGTTTCTAGTAGGTTGCCTAACTCTTTCTTCATTAAACAAATGGGTTGTATTGTCTGTTTTGATGATTCTCCCACTGGCTGCAGGCCTGATAGTTTTTCCTTGTGGTTCAGACAGCTGCTCCAAAAGGGTCAGATGCTGAGCTCCATTGTCCACCCTGGCTCCTGCTCTGGATCGACATCAGTTTGCAACTAGTAGTTTCATAAATCAAGAAAAAGAAGAAAGGTAAATTAATGACTGTGTTAACTAGAGGGGCTCTGAAAATTCTGCTTTACATCTACTTATTTTGAATTTCACTTTTATTATAATGAACTTTGAATTTTGCTTTTATTATAATGAACTTGCAAACACAGCATTGTAAAAGTATATGCACCTCCCAAAGATGCTGGAAAGCAGTTGATATTTCATCATTTGAGGTTGTGCCTGCAAGTAGCAGAGGTGCAGGAGGAGACAAATAAAAGGGATGCCTGCATCCTATTTCCATGAATTTTTGTCCTCTGAGCTGAAAGACAATTGACAAGTTGGCTAATAAGACCTTGAAGAAAGAAGATACTTTAACCTTTAATTGGAAAATCCCCATTCCTTCTCATTCAAGAAGCAAAAGAAGAAACTATCATGATGGACACTCTGGTGCTAGCATCAGTCATTTTGATCACAAGATGTGGACCAGCCCACCTTGGAGCTCACCGTGGTGGTGGCCTGGTCCTCATGCAAGTTGTAATGGAGCTCTTGGAAATGGCTGTAGACTTTGCTGAGCAGGAGCAACTATATCTCTGGTTCTTAAGGATTAAAAAGGTAAGGTTGCAGTTCTGGATGCTGGCATTACTTCAGGACGACACACACACACACACACACACACACTCAGTACTGTAAGTCATCCTTTCTCTCGTATGGGGAGATGTGTACTTTTTTTTTTTTTCTTCTTGAGATGAAGCCAGACTGAAGAAGAAAGAACAGAAAAAATCACAGGCCCACAGCTTACATGTCATTCATACAGGCAGGACTCAGGGCCTCGGCTTCTGCCAAAAGGAAAAGACAGTCTGCACACGATTTCTTGATAATACATAACGATTTCTACAGCAGCAAATGCTTTTAACTCTGCCCCATCTGTGCTCCATGAGCCTTGAAGGCATTGGAGTTTGAGACCTGTGAGTCAGACCTTTATCTGCCTGTACTTTCTGAGAACTCATGTAAGAATGAAGACACACACATACACACACACAAACACAAAAAGACAAACACCAAATACCATTCTGACATGAAACTCTGGTGCACATTTCTCTGAGGCAGTACATCATTTTAAAGCTTTTAATTTCTAGAGTAAGGAGTACATTAGTTGTGCCAGATGAATATTCAAATTCCAGATACTCCAGGATTTATGCTGATTCTAACTTTGAGGGTTACACTTTTGAGTTTAATTTTGTCTTGTTTTAAGCATGGGAGTGAGGGGAAATACAGGAGTGCACAAGTAGGCAAAAGGGCAGGCATGATTGATGGCCATAGAAAGTCCTGACAAATTTGTAGTCAATATTGTTTGTCTAGAGAGGTTTGTGTGACAAAAGAAGTGTCAGCAGCCACTGAAGTCTCATTCTTCAGGACCCGGCCTCCGAGTTAGAATAGGGGGCTTGAGTGAAATGCCTGTCATGCTTAATTGGAAAAATCACTCCAGATGAGTGAGAGAGGCTGACAGTTATGCATTACAGAGAGAATTTAGTGTGTCTTACAAGGTTGATACAGGCACCAAAAGTGACTGACTTTAGCTTTTCCCTATTAGGAAGGCCACTGGAAGGATAAAACCCAAGAAAAGAAGCTACTTCTTGCTTCAGATTCACAAGTGCTTGTAAAAGACTTCCACCTTCATTACTTTCATTGTCACTCTGGTCTTAACCTCAGTTCCTTTTTTTTCCTTAGGTTTTCATTCTGTCCTTGCTTTCTTAAATACCAGGGACAATTTCACTGGGCATACAGTGGAGGAAGGGAAACTGTAGACTGTTACTCATTCTCTCTCTGTCTCGCTCTCTCTCTCTATCCCTTTCTTTTTCACTCTCTCTCTGTTTCTCTCTCTCTCTCTGAGTGTGAATGTTTGCCTGTCTTTGTGGAATTGGTCATGAACATTTCCAGCCATTGCTTCCAGTGCACAAAGGCTAACCTCACTTTGTCATTTGGTAATTTATTTATCTGTCAGCATCTCTTACCCTGAAATGGTGAGGCTTTGAGAGAGCTGTGGTTTCTCATCCAGGTGAGGTCTGAGAGCCTATGGTTCTATAAGGGCTAGAGAGTTTGAGAGGGGAGATGGATAACTCATTCTCTGAGTCCTGGGAGCCTGCTGTTTCAGGGCTAGCACCACCAACATTTAGACACGTGGGTGCAATTTGGTCATGGGTCTCTTGAGTTTAATTTTCATCTTCCTGTTGTGTGTCTCAGCATTTTTCTCTGTAATTGCATAGATTTTTGAGAGGCTGAGGACAGCTGCTTTGGCTTGAAGCTTCTGAGCCTGTTTGGCCTCCAAGACTTCAGCCACCAAGTTGTTATACAGCAGTGCTTCCTTTGTGTAGTCCCTTGGTGATGTGTTGGGGTTGGTGGCATTTATGAAAAGGATGTGGCCTTCAAGGCTGCGTAATTCCAAACTTGCATAATTCAGGCCATATCCTGAATTCAGTTTTACAGTTCATTTGGCCTGCTAGCCTTAAAATTCTTTGATCCTCAGAAAGAATTTAAATTTGAGGCACTTATATTACTTCACATTTTGAGTGTGAAGAGACTATGTGAATTTTTCATATTACACTATTTCGAATTTGTGTAAAATATGGCCACGTTAGAATGTTCTACTGGGGTTTGTGACTGTTAACTCTCACAGTTCTTAAAAGTATAATGTAATTGATGGAGCGAAGTATCCTAAATCCTACGCGTAGAAATGTGAGTCTAAATCTTTTGTAAACGAGTGGGTAAGCTAACAAGACTTGGAAAGTATTTTGAGGTAAATGTTAGGGCTATTATTAATATCTTTATATGGTGCAGCCTGAAATGCCTCAGTAACAAATTCACTTAATTGAATTCAATAAAGATTTATTTAGTACCTACGAAGGGCCAGCCCAGCAGAATAGTAGACATTGGAGCTACCACAAGGATCAGGAATTGAAGTCAGTGAATTGAACTCGAGGACCCAAGAATGGTAAACTCAAGCCAGCCATGTGTGACCTTTGACACTGCAGAATGTATTTATCTTATTCACTTACCTTTTAAACTTATTCTTTCATGAAGAAACATATAACACTGCCAATTGAAGTGAGGAGAAAAGTAAAAGTATTTAAGACATTTTTTGAGAATGTCCAACGGCAGAATGGAAAGTCTCTATGAATTTTTTTGTTCAAGTTTTAAGCATAACACTTTTAATTTTCACTGTTGAGGCTCCATACCACTTCCTAGCTGTGTGTCTTCGAGCAAGTCATTTAACCTGATTGTGCCTTCATCTTCCCTTCTGTTAAAAATGAAGAAAATAAAAGTGACTGTCATTAAGGGTTGTTTCAGGGATTGAGTTCACATTTGTTAAACTCTCAGAACATCCTGACATATTCTAAATAAATGGTACACTACTTTCAATAAATAATATCTTTAAAAAATGTCCTCATCTATTTTTTTATTTTTATTTTTTTTGGTTTTAGTATGTATGGTATGCTTACGCAATGGGATCTTTGTCTGTAATATCGAAATCTTTCAATAGCAGCTCAATTTTCATTGTCCGGAATGGCAGACATTCTGGTCCTTGTCCAGAAAGTTTTAGAAGGTGGAATTTAATGTATTCTGAATACAGAACTTAATCCAGATATCAAATTGCCTTGGTGAGATTTACTTCTCTGGTTAAAGTATGATGCAGGTAAAGTTCCAATCCTGATTAATGCAGTTGTGGTCAAAGCTTAATTATATTTTGGAAATATAGTATTTAAGTGGCATCTATCACTTAAATACTATGATAAATGCTGAGCCCCATGGTGGTATTGATGGACCTGAAAATATGTTTTTTCAAGTGCTTTTACAAGTGAAAAAATGTAGCTAAAATGTTATTTCTCTATTCTATTTAAAATTAGGTTTCTTGGAAGAATGTTCATTTTCTGAAATAAACATCCCATTGAGCCTGGTGGTATGTATAAATATGGATTCACTAAATGTGGGTTTGCTTAAAAACAAGATATACCCAATGAACTTTGCTTCCTTTTTTGATAGAGTGGGGAGACTGGTGGGGAGGGGAAATTCCACAGACAAAATGTGTCTGGATTTCAGGAAGACGTTTGATAGAACCTCTTATGACGTCCTTGTGGGAAATATGAAGGTATACGAGCAGGGTGATAGTGAAGCTAGGAGGCTTTGTGGCCAGTTGGACAGGGATATGTGAAGGACACTGAATTCTAGTGGGTGCCACTTGGGAGGGAGGCTTCAGGGCTGTCTGTGGACCTCACGTTTTTGGCCATCTTGACCTGAGGTTTGGATGATCTCAATAGTGCAAAAAAATTAAGAACTCAGAACAAATAAGAATATGAAGTTTAAATTAAATAAATCCTTCATTTTAGTTCAGAACTTTAGTGTGCATTTGTGCTAGGGGAAGATCTTACTCTCCTTGGGAGAAAGGCGAGGGTTTTTTGGTGGCTGTGGTCACCACACGAATGACCAATGTGATACAACTGCTGTAAGAATTAAAGATGCCTTTTAATTAGAAATGATTTCGGTAATAAGGAGGCAGTAGTCCCACTCTGCCCTGCTATAGTCAGACTACATTTAGGGTGTTGTTCACTGCTAGCTATCGCATTTCGATTTTGTGGGGAGAGCTGCTACACAGCTGGAGTGAACCTGGGTAGTGAAAGGCCTGGAAAGCGACTTAATCAAGGAACAGTTGGAGGACCTGGGGGCATTTTAGTTAGAGAAGAGCAAGCTGGGAAAGTGGACTAGTGACCTGATATCTGGTTTCAAATATTTAAAGGAAGGTCAAGTAGAACAGGGAGCAAACTGCTGCACCATCCGGTACCAAATATTGGGTAACAGGAGTGATTTAAGCAATGAGAGCTGTTAGATAATAGAATGATTTGCTCGTTGTTGGATGAATTTAAGGAGAGGGAACAGGAAGGCTGTTTAGGAAAGTTGTGGATGCCATATATCCAGAGGGCTAAAAGCATGGGCTTGGGAGCCGAGCAGATTGATGCTTGAGTGCTGGCCTTTCTAGTGGCTGAGTGACCTTGGGCAATGCATTTAATATCTCCATGATTCAAGTTTCTCATCTATACAATGCAGAAAACAATAGCACCTTTCTCCTGAGGTGGTTGTGAGGCTTTAAATGAAATAATTCATGTGAAATGCTTATATTACCTGGCATTGAGTTAATAGTCAATAAATAACAGGTATTGCTATGACCAGTCCTGATGTGAGGGAGGGCTAAAATACACACTCTCCTTCCCAAATCTTATATTTCATATTTCTGATCAATGTAAGGTTTAAAAGGGACAAATGTATCTAGGTTATAGCCCTAGAGAGCCTTTAATTGCTTTTTTCCCCTTCTTCTACTCAGGAAAAGTAGTACTTTTCTACTTTTCTACTTCTACTCAGTGCTCCTTTCAACTTCTTGAGGGGTGCATCTTGGGGAAGAAGTGTCAATCTTCTTTTTCTCAAATACATGTAATTAAAACTAAAGTGGCAGTGTACTTGAGAAGGTGCACTCCATTCTGAGGACCCAGGGAGTGTGCTTTTGCTCATGTTCTTGAGAAATGGTAATCATGTTATGCAGAAAACCAGAAAAGGATATGCCTAAATTAAAATTGTGTCAGAGATTTTTATGCCTACCAATTTGTTATTGTTTCTATGCCTTCTATTAATATGAGTTGAATAAGTATTTAAATAATTGTGCAATTAAAAAGAATTATATTCATCATTAGAGGAAAAAAGGCAAATGCAACAGAGGAGGCGTAACCACACAGTATGTTTTTATCCAACTTCCTGGTCGAATCCTGCCACAGTTTGCTGACAGTACACCCACGCCACATTTTTTGAGAGAAAAAACCATTTCCAGGAGCCTAGCTTTTCTTCATCCTTTCCCACAGCCACCTCCTGCCTCTAAAGTGCTTGAAGACACAGTAGGAAGGCACCAGAGGGCATTCTCAGACCATCTATTGTCAAGGAAATACAGCTGGGAAGTACAAAACAATTCTCCACTTTGGCCAGTTTTGGACGAAGTGGTGGTTTCTAACACACACTCAGCACTCAGAAACACTTGGAGTCTGAAAGCTGCCATGCTAAATAAACTGCCATTCAACCTTGGGGTATCAGCAGCGACATTTGACTGAGTGACCCCAGTTCACAGGACAGTCAAGATTGTCCTCAGAAGCTGGGCAGGCAATATGGGCAAGCAGAGAAACCTGCCTGAAAATCCAGAGATGTGGGGATCTTGGTTCTAGCATTAACTGCTTTTGTGACCTTCAGCAAATTACTTTGTGCTTCAGATCTTGGTTTTCTCATCTGTAAAAGGAAGATACGAAAGAATACATGAAGATCATTTTGAAGTCTAACTCTTGGTGGTGGAATTCCTTTTTTTTTTTGCTCTCCCCTTCCTTCCTTCCTGATGAAACTAAAGGAGAAACTGGGATATAGTAACACTGTGTTTGGAGTAGGTCTGCTCTGACCTTCCAGTGCTGAAGAGACAGTCTCTAAGGATTGGCAATGCACGCTGCTGATTGCGAGTTGAAAGCTGAGCAGCCAAGCTTTGAGTGGCTTTCAAGTTTATTCAGGCTTTTCTGACTTGGGCATGTTTACCTTCATAGGTGGAACAGCCATGGGATGTATACAGTATAGCATCTTGGAACATGGACTCTACACAAGAATTCTGGAGAAAAAAAATATGACATTTTTAGTGTTAAACAGAGATATTATGGAACATAGGTTAACATTTTGCATGCATTTTTACTGTGAAAAAAGACTTTAAAAATGTGGGGTCTGTAGTTGGATGCTTTGGGTTGTACTCTTGTATCTCCTAAGATTAGTATTATCTCTTTGTATTATTTGGAGTGTATTGGAGGGAAGTTTTAGGAAAGCTTGCCCCTTGGGGTACGTTTTGAATGTATCTCAGGCTGGGTTCCCTTGAAGCAGTGCCTGAGGCAAGCATTCAGCTGCATGCAATTCCCTAAGGGCATGGCATATTCTTTAGGGGGAAAAAACCTGCTAATAAGTGAGAGAAGCAGGAGAGGAAAGGGCAAAGAGCTGTACAATGATGTCCTCTTAAGGAATGTGATCTGATTCATTGTGTGCGTGTGGGTGGGTTCTGATGAATAATTCATACACAGAATTGACCCACCTCAAGGCACGGGGGCTGGAATTTTGTACACCCATATCAGTTGGTCATCATTTACAGATATCCATGGGTGAAGCCTGAAAGGCGACAGTCTTCAGTCAGGAGGCAATTCCCCAGAGAAAGGAACAGTTATAAGCTGTATGTAGCCATGGTGTGCTGGAGTCAGCTCAACCACAGCTCACAAGTGCTGACTGCACAGCACTTCCCAAATGCCCGTTCTGTGACTTCACCCTGACAGCTTGCAATCGGCCATGATGGAAGCATTACGTCATGAAAATCAACAAAAGCTACAAATCCCAGGCCTTACACTCCTGCAGGCAGCCAGATGTTAAACATTTATCAGCATGGCCCTGGCCAACCTTCTCTGCAGTGAGAGGCTATTGTCCTAGCTGATGAAGGGGATCGGAGGAGGGCACCAACAGCATCTACTACATTGGAGGTACAAAGGATTTGCCCACAAATGATCTTCCCAACTAATTTGTAAGTTGGTAAAGCCATTCCTTTAGGGGTTGCCTTTCCTAGCCAGAAGAGGAGATGTATACACTATTGAGAATCATAGAACCAAGAATCCACCACACTCCAGTCTAAACGACTGATTATGTTTTGTAAGTGCAAGAGAAGAGCAGAGAGGAGGTGAGGAAAGAGTGTGTCATCTGAATTACCTGCAGTAAGGGGCAAGAAAGGGCTCTGTTATATTGCCTAGGGATAGAATTTAAAATAGCTATGATGCTATAGTATTTTTTTGAAGATTTTTTTTCAGAATTTATTATTTAAAACACTGCACTTGACTGAGATGATTGATAGACTTTTTATTGTAAAATATTTATTAAGGAAAATTTCAAATATACATAAAAGTATATCTACAGCTAATGAAGAGTGTAATAAACCTTCACATACTCATCCCTCAGATTCAAAAATTATTAACTTATAGCCAATCTTGTTTCATTTATACCTCTACTCACTTCCTTGTGGGAGCATGGGAAGTTTTGGAGACTTAGTTAATTGAATAAAAGTTGATTGTGGCTAGAAAAAAGCCAGAGGCTGGGTGTGGTAGCTTACGCCTGTAATCCCTGGACTTTGGGAGGCCAAGGCAGACAGATCGCTTGAGCCCAGGAGTTTGAGACCAGCCTGGGCAACATGGTGAAACCCTGTCTTTACTAAAAATGCAAAAATTGGCCGGACACGTTGGCTCACACCTGTAATCCCAGCACTTTGGGAGGCCCAGGCGGGTGGATCATGAGGTCAGAAGTTCAAGACCAGCCTGGCCAATATGGTGAAACTCTGTCTCTACTAAAAACACAAAAATTAGCTTGGTGTGGTGGCACATATATGTAGTCCCAGCTGTTCAGGAAGCTGAGGCAGGAGAATCGCTTGAACCCAAGAGGTGGAGGTTGCAGTGAGCTGAGATCGTGCCACTGAACTCCAGCCTGGGCGACAGAGTGAGACTCCGTCTCAAAAAACCAAACCAAACCAAATGAAAACCAAAACCAAACAAACAAATAAAAATGCAAAAATTAGCCGGGTGTGGTGGCGTGTGCCTGTAGTTCTAGCTACTTGGGAGGCAGAGGTAGGATGAACATGCTTGAGCTTGAGAGGTCGAGGCTGCAGTGAGCCATGACTGTGTCACTGCACTCCTGCCTGGGTGATAGAGCAAGGCTCTCTCTCTCTCTCTCTCTCTCACACACACACACACACACACACACCAAAAAAAAAAAAAAAAGAAAAGAAAAGAAAAGAAAAAGGCAGATTTGGGGAATTTACCAAGGACTGTGGGAAATGATTTGGCAGATGGAAGACACAGCAGCTAATGGACCACTTTCCTTAACCTATTAGGATTTACTAGGAATCATTAGAAGACACATGAAATGCATTACATGAGACCCGTATTCTGATTAACCTCACAATTTTTATCTCCAGCTCTTCCTAAAATGAAGAACCAGTGATGAAAAGAAGAGTTACAAAGTTCCTATAAAAGGAACTCAATACTTCTTCACTCTCTGAATACTTCTTTTTCCCCTGGGCTTTCTCTTTCTCTTCAGGTAGACAAGAGAAAAGTGTCAAGACAATTTCTGAGTACAAATTCTAAATGATATTCCATCCTAAAGCAAGGCATGTTGCCACCATAACAAGATAAGGATCTTAATTCTTATTTGATGGGCAAAGAAATGTTATTAGAAAACAGAAGCAAGCTTGGACGTTCTTGTGATAGGTTTACTGGACTTACAGTGATGAATTATGGCCTATATACAATATTCACTTTTTTTTTTCTCTTTCCTTTCACAGTCTTTGTTGATTTGAGATAAGAGATGGCTTCTGACATTTTTCTAAGAAAACAGGTTTCCTTCTCTGCTTTCTGACCATTCTACTTTCCCTCTTACTGGTTGCAGTTCCAAAGATAACACCCATGTGAGTGCTTGACAATCTGGAGTTGAAAGAAGTTGTTATGGGCCTCAGGAAGCACATGTTTGAAAAATTAATTAATTTGTATGAATTAATAAACTAGGGAAAGCTTGGTTCAGTCATAATATATTTATCACTAGAACCTTCTACCAAGGATAGCTGGAAGTAGACAAATGACTTGAAAAATTAGATCACTGGGAGCTTCAGAAAGCCAGTGCTGAGGGAAGAGTAAATACAACAGCAGAGAAACATCTCTGTCTAGATTATTGTCTAGCTAGTTTCTTTTTTTTTTTTAGACAGAGTTTCACTCTGTCACTAGGCTGGAGTGCAGTGGCACGATCTCAGCTCACTGCAACCTCCACCTCCCAGGTTCAAACGATTCTCCTGCCTCAGCCTCCTGAGTAGCTGGGACTATAGGCGCGTGCCACCAAGCCCAGCTAATTTTTTTGAATTTTTAGTAGAGACGGGGTTTCGCCATGCTGACCAGGATGGTCTCAGTCTCTTGACCTCATGATCTGCCCGCCTCGGCCTCCCAAAGTGCTGAGATTACAGGCGTGAGCCACCGCACCCAGCCTTGTCTAGCTAGTTTCTAATAAAGTGGCTGAAGCTACTTTATTGGAACTGCCCAAGAAAGAGCCTTGTCCTTTGTTCATGTGGGGAACCTCAGAAAGAAGCTCCCGAAGCTATAGACAAGTGCATGAGCTGTTTATTGACAGAGGGTTTTCACTTGCCAGTTGCATGGAAGAGGTTGTTGACAGGTTGTGGATAAAAGGCAGAAAATAAAAGAAAGCATTCTTTCCTAAGGGATGGTTATGAGTGAAGATTGGAAAAGGCTGTGCAAGCATCGATTTCTACAACTCATCTCTTCTAGCTAGTAAATCTTGAAGATGAATTTAAGTTTAAAACTGACCATAAGCTGGCTGAATTTCTGTTGAGGTTTTTCCACAGTTATTGGGAATCAGACTTAATTCTTTCAGTGGGTTTCTTGGCCTCTTTATTGGAACCCACTTTTCATTGTTTTTTTTTTTCACTGAAATGTCATAATGTGAAAGTAAAAGCAATTTGCAATCAAGGTACATGAATATTTCTGACCTCTTATAAAACAAAAAATAGAATAGTATTGAACATGTGCATGTATGTGTGTATATTAGCAGAAGCTGAATTTTATTTTTTAAAATAGACTTTTTTAAAGACTTTTTTAGAGCTGTTTTTGGTTCATAGCAACTTGAGAGATATCCTGTATATCCCTGCCCCACACATGCATAGCTTCTGACATTATTAACATCCCCCATCAGTGTGGTACATTTCTTATAATTGATGAACCTACATTGATATACCATAACCACCCAAAGTCCATGTTTAGACTAAGGTTCACTTTGGGTGTTGTACAATCTATGAGTTTTGACAACTGTACGATGATTTGTATGTGTAGTATCATATGGAATAGTTTCAGGATTTCATTTAAAAATACCTTAATTCTTATATAACTTTTATTCTCTCAGGCTGCCCCTAACTTGTCCCCAGACCAAGCATGGTAACTGCATGTTACAACATGCATGTAAGTTCATGTTATAAAAAGTGCAATTAGATCATGAACTTTTGTAAGAGAATATACTTGGTGAAATCGAGGGGAAAGAATTTTTAAATGCAAAGTTGTTACCCAAAGCAACAAAAACCACTGGCAGAATGAAAATGTTAGTGTTCACTTAGCCCAAGTAGAGGGCTCCTTAAATTCAGGATCATTTTTGGGCATTGATTCTGAATAGAAGCCAACAGACAATGGGTCTTCACTCTTTTATAAGAACCTCCTTTGAGCTCCTTCAGTACTTCTGTGACCCAAGTTCTTTCAAAAGGAGAAAACATAATCACCTGGGAATAAGTGCCTATCAACCTGATTCATATTAGCTTGTCTTTCAGGTAGAACAAGCACCAGTATCTTTACTTTTCCCCAGTGGTATAATAAATGGGATAATCTCAGGTAGCCTCCGTGACCAAATCCTAAATCTTCTTTGACAGTAGATATGTGGCAATGGCTTTAATCACCCTAAAATATTAACTGTGCAATGAGTTTATGATCTAAAGGCTGAGTGAAAGGAACCCAGATTTCTAATTATGCACCTAATTTGTTTCAACAGGGATAAGGGGGAAATAGAGGATTAAGATTAAATGAAAGATAGAAAAATGTAGATTAGGGAAGTGTTGGAGTATTAATTTCAAAAAGCATATGGTTAAACACATGTGAATTGCTACTGAATGTATATATCAGTTCTTTTGTCCATTGACAAGTGTATCAGTGGGATCCCCACATGGCACAGGGCAGCATGTGAAGGAAGAGCCTTGGCTCTGAGGATCACAGAACCAGGCGGAAGCACACCTGGAACTAGAGCAGATGCATCCAGTACCTACCCCGTGGGGTTGCTGAGAGGACTAAAGGAGACAATATTGTGTGAAAAAAGTACTTTGTGAGCTACAAAGCTCTAGCTACATACTAATTGTTATTTTAATATAAGAATTGGTACTTATTCCTAAAGATCTTGTGATAAGACTCACATGAATGAAGCAAACTACATATAATTAAATTTTAAAATTTTAAATTGAATTATATAGATATTATATAGATGGATGATTTCTTTTTTTTTTTTTTTTTTTTTGAGACGGAGTCTTGCTCTGTCACCCAGGCTGGAGTGCAGTGGTGTGAACTCAGCTCACTGCAAGATCTGCCTCCTGGGTTCACGCCATTCTCCTGACTCAGCCACCTGAGTAGCTGGGACTACAGGTGCCCGCCACTGCACCCAGCTGATTTTTTGTATTTTTAGTAGAGATGGGGTTTCACCATGTTAGCTAGGATGGTCTCCATCTCCTGACCTCATGATCCACCTGCCTTGGCCTCCCAGAGTGCTGGGGTTACAGGCGTGAGCCACTGTGTCCGGCCTAGATGGACGATTTCTACAGGAGATTAGGGATGAGAAAAATCTAGGTAAGCTGGAGTGCTTTGCAAATGCTCAATGGAAGAGAAGGGATTTGAGCTTGTCTTTGAAATGTGAATGGAATAAACCAGGAGAATAAACCAGTGGGGTAAAGTGTTTCAGGCAGGGAGAACTTTAAGACAATGTAGGTAAAAATGGAGAAGGTGTGTTTTGGGACCTGTGAAGAAACAGTATTCATTCATTCATTCATTCACTCATTAATTCATTCATCCAACAATCCTTTATAGGTGCCAACTCAGTGTCAAGTGCTGGAGACACAAAGGCAAAAAACCGAGGTCTCTGACCTCAGGGAGCTCAAGTCTGGTGCACACATGTTGAAAGTGCTGAACAGGACAGCTCGGGTGGGGTGCAGATCTCCAGGAAAGCTATTCAGTGAGGACAAGTGGACTTGTACTGTGTGATTATGGGTAAGGAACGTGACAGGAAACTTGTAAAGCCTGAAAAAACACCAAAGTGAAAATTAAGATTTAATTTTTACACTGTTATTAACATAAAATTAGGCACATTCATATTGTAATAAGTTTATTTGAACAGATAGCAATTCATGAATTGGGTAGCACCAGACTGTAAGCAGTTCAGGGTTCCCCTGAAGGTGTGAAAAGATAAACTTTTATAATGTGTTTTTGAAAACAAAACAAATAAAAGATGTCATTGGTTAAAGTGGAAAGTCCCTAGCTAGAGGTGAGTTGGCGGTTTCTGATTAGTTAAACCTAAGTTTTGTTTTACTGTTTGCAGTGAGTTAGGTTTCTGTTTGCTTATATAACCCAAGGTGCTGGAGCCATCTCAGCCTAATGGCTTCCCAATTAATTGTTTTAACATAGTCCAACTCTCGACTATCAGTGGGCCCTTGGATTTGTTACCTAACTTTTCCCATCATTGGTTTCTTTAAATGAGGGAGTCAGGGTAGACGGTATGGATAGTCTGTGTCTTTCCTTGGTGTATTGCTAATGTGAGGATTTGGGGTGCCCAGTATCAAGGGAAAAGGGGAAGGGTAAAGAATTAAGAGTATAAAGAAAGAAGTGCAGAGAATTGAGAAAAGCTTAGAAAACAGAAGAATGAGGAGATCAATGATCAGTGGGTAAAAACCACAAAAAGATGATTCCAAAAAGAATAGGGAACACACTCAAATTAGACGACAAAGACGGGGGGAGAAAGTGGGTCCCGTCAATAGTGGGTGGCAGCTGCCATGGAACGGAGGCTTGAATGCCTCTTTTCTAGTTGATAACTGAATGATGTCGGGCAACTCACAGCCTCACCTGGTTGGTGTAAAGGTTTCCGAAGATAATACACCAAGAAGCACCTGGCACGTAGTAGGACTCAGCAAATACTCAAATACATTTCACCTAGGAAGATGTGATGTATTTTAACTATAAATACAAATAATTAATGAGGGTAAAACTAATTAGTGTATGAGTTTAATATAAGGGACTGTAAATAAAGCAGAGCAAATGGAAGACTGGGTGGGGTAGTGGTGTGTGCTAAAAGGCCAATGTTTCAAGATACTAAGGGTTATTTATTGTTTTTCTTCATTCTCCAAGGCAGTGATATTTACTGATGAGGTAAACCTAATAAGCATCTATTTGATTTTCCTGCCAGTAGCACCCTGACATTGCCCACCTGCCGTTTCCCCCTCTGAGGTCACTTAATTAAGGAGTAGTTTTTATGTGACACCTCATTAGGTTCTCCAGGATGCCATGTGTGGGAAGCCATTCTGCAAGAGCCCTCATATACCCCGCACATGCTAGGGCTGCCTGGAAGAAACACTCCTAACCCAACAAGACCCTGCATTTAGCAGCCCTTTGAAGGCGAGGTCTGTGTGGCCACAGGCCTGGCTCTTGGTCCAAATAGCAGCTGCCGTGGTTGTCCTTTGGGTTGAGACATGACAGTCATGAAGAGGTGTGGGTTTGAGGGATAGCAGATCATAAAGCACTGTAGCCACAGCAATGGTTTGGTAATTTATGTCTGTGTGACTGAGCCAAGGGGCTGACAAAGGAAGAGATATTCTATTCTAACATTTTATATAAGACGGAACTAGAGATCTATAGATGCTACTACTTGTGGGCTGTGAAAAGCAGGGCTTTTTTTTTTTTTTAATTTGAATTTTAATTGGATTGTTTTAGCTGAAACTGGAAGTCAGGAATTGAATCAATGTCTCCAAACCTAGTTTAAGTAATACAAGAACCTATTCAACCTGGCTCTGTCTGGAAGGCTTGGACTTGAATTTTTTATTTTATTAACAACTTTATTCTCTGCTGTTTGCCAAACTTTGGTTCAGGCATTTTGCTGAGTTGAGAACTATGGAAATTTGTTGTAATTGGAGGGGAAAGAATCACATGTGGTTTCTTCCAAACCTTTTTCCAATTCTTTTTTTTTTTGTTCCGAATTCCATGGGAAAATTACTCAGAACGGTTATTTTCTCCTTTAATGATGCAACAATGCTTGGTTTAATTTGCCTGTTTTTATTTTCTAGCTGCATTATAATTACATTTTCCCACATGACTTATTTTTTTCTTCCAAATTAGTAGATATAAAATTCTGATGGTTCTTTAGGGAGCTAATCTTCAGAGATTCTCTCCTTGGGCTATCCTTTGTGTGGGAATTGATGATGCTGGACAGTCAGGCCCCTGCCTGCCTGCTTAGTGGCAATCCATCACCCCAGGCCTTTTAATTAGCAGTTGCAGGTGAATCACTAATTGGACCCATATTTGCATACATAAGCCAGAGATTTGCAGGTTTACAGTTATAAATCTTAGTCATGCAGGCAGGGCAGAAATGTTAGCGTTCATTCCTCATCCCTTATAATTGCCTCATCAGCTCTTTACAATGGATTTTCCTATCTTGGTATTTGTAAGTTGGTGAAAAATGACTTGCTTTATTAATTTGTTAGAAAAAAGAGGTGTTTTCTGAAGAAGAAAGGAGTAAGAAAAAACAAAGAAAAAGCATTTAAACAGGGCTCCTTTAGGCAGCAGCAGGGAGACATGGTGCTTGAAAAATAACAGCTGGTTTAATTTTTTTATTGCTTTGAGTTTTTTTTTGTGTGTGTGTGTGACATTAGCATGGTGAGCAGTAGCAAAGAGAAGGCTTTTTTTTTTTTTTTTTTTTTTTTTTTTTTTTTTTTTTTTTTTGAGACGGAGTCTGGCTCTGTCGCCCAGGCTGGAGTACAGTGGCCGGATCTCAGCTCCCTGCAAGCTCCGCCTCCCGGGTTTATGCCATTCTCCTGCCTCAGCCTCTTAAGGAGTTTATACTTTTCTGAGGCAGTGAAGGCTTCCTTACCTTGAGCCTACATTGACTCTGACCTTCAGGAGCCTGAGGAAAATCCAGGCTTAATGTTGGATTTAATCAAAGCGTCAGTCTATTTTCAGAACTCATCTTAATGGAGTGGTCCTGGCACATGATCAGAGATGATGCTGTGGGCCTTCAGGTGTCTACTTTGCTGAGCAAGGTTTATGATCCTCAATCGGTCTAGAGCCAGGGAAGCTCCCAGCTTCTGGTAGTTTCTAAGAACATCCCAACTGGTCATTCAGTTAAGGACATTTCAAACATAAATACTTTTGCCAAGGAACTGCATGTGTCAAGGGCTAGACTTCTCATGATACAAAAGCTACATTAATACCAAGTCCTCAGTCTGCCACACAGCAGGATGAAAGCGCAAAGGCGACTGGTGTGACGAATGTATTGGCTTAATTAAAGAGAAGGCTCTAAGTTATGTATTTAGTTTCATACAAGAGAGAATATCACTATTATTTTTACACCCATGATCATGGGTCACAGGGTTCTTGGATCAATCCAGGGTGGAGAACTATCAAGCAGGTATGGGCAGTCATTACAGGCCTGTCTGGCTTAAGTTACCCCCAGCATACTTTCTTATACCAGGCCCCAAAAGCCCACTCTTCCTTGCACATAAGTCAGCTAAAGTGGCTTATTTTTTATTTGAGATGATTATAGTCCTCCAATTGGACCTTGGGTGACACTGCCTCTGCTTCTCTCCTTGCTGACTTCAGGGCTCACTGATGGCTGCACTGATTTTATTTCTCAGTCTTAGAGACTGCCTCCTTTAATATGGCATGATGTCACTTTTCCCATCATTATGTAGTTAATAACGTTTTCCTTCTCCCAGTCAAGTTGATTTTGCACTGCATATTCCAATTTATCTCTCCTCTCCCTTCCTAAAGAAGTGGAGTTCTTGCTTGCTGGGGATGGAGACAGGGGAAGCAGAAGGAAAGGAGAAAAATTGCATTGTGTATCAGCTTTTGTTGCAATATACCGTGTAACAAACACCACCAGATCTCAGCATCTTACATAGCCAGACATTGATTTTTCATTCATAGGTTTGTGGTCAGCTTTGGTGACTTCATTTCAGGCTTTGGGTCAAGTTCATGTCTGTTCTATGTGTCTACTTGGAACTTTTTCTTCTTATGGCAGAGAGCAGATAGAAGTGCGCACAGGAGACCAAGTCAAACTATACAAGCACATTTAAAGTGTCTGCTTGGTTGTGGGATACATTACATCTGTTCTCATTGTTCTGGTCAAAGTAAGTCACATGATCAAGGCCAATATTAATGGGATAGGGAAGTGTATTCTTCCCACAGAGGAATGGTCAGAAAGGAGTGAGTGTATCAATAATATAACCTACTCTTTATGGCTGTGTTTCAATAGAGAGTTTTGAAAAATTTAGCAATTATCAGTCTCTGGGAGTAGTTCTGGGCCCTAAAGAATTGGGAAACAGAAAAAATAAGATTTATAATTTGTTGTTGTTATTACAAATGGGGTCATATTAGCTCGTTTTCATTCTGCTGATAAAGACATACCTGAGACTGGGCAATTTACAAAAAGAAAGAGGTTTTTGAACTTACTGTTCCATGTGGCTAGGGAGACCTCACAATCACTGTGGAAGGTAAAAGGCACGTCTCACATGGTGGCAGACAAGAAAAGAGAGTTTGTGCAGGGAAATTCCCCTTTCTAAAACCATTAGATCTTGTGAGACTTATTCATTACCATGAGAACAGCACAGGAAAGACCTGCCCTCATGATTCAATTACCTCCCACTGGGTCCCTCCCATAACACATGGGAATTCAAGATGAGATTCGGCTGGGGTCACAGCCAAACCGTATCATTCCACTCCTGGCACCTCCCAAATCTCGTGTTCTCACATTTCAAAACCCAATCATGCCTTCCCAACAGTCCCACAAAGTCTTAACTCATCTCGGCATTAACTCAGAAGTTCACAGTCTGAAGTCTCATCTGAGACAAGGCAAGTCCCTTCCACCTATGAGCCAGTAAAATAAAAATCAAGTTAGTTTCTTCTGAGATACAATGGGGGTACAGGCATTGGGTAAATACAGCTGTTCCAAATGGGAGAAATTGGCCAAAACAAAGGGGCTAGAGGCCCCATGCAAGTCTGAAATCTAGAAGGGCAAAATGATCTCCTTTGACTCCAGGTCTCACATCCA
The DNA here is from genome assembly GCF_000951035.1 of Colobus angolensis palliatus. Lineage (NCBI taxonomy): Eukaryota > Metazoa > Chordata > Mammalia > Primates > Cercopithecidae > Colobus > Colobus angolensis. The sequence goes on from NW_012115488.1 coordinate 781,864, forward strand.
GGTCACACTGATGCAAAAGGTGGGTTCCTATGGTCTTGGACAGCTCTGCCTGTGCCTTTGTAAGGTACAGCCTCCCTCCTGACTGCTTTCATGGGCTGGTGTTGAGTGTCTGCGGCTTTCCCAGGCACACGGTGTAAGCTGTTGGTGGATCTACCATTCTGGGGTCTGGAGGATGGTGGCCCTCTTCTCACAGCTCCACTAGGCAGTGCTCCAGTGGGGAATCAGTGTGTGGGCTCCAACCCCATATTTCCCTTCCACACTGCCCTAGCAGAGGTTCTCCGTGAAGGCCCTGCCCCTGCAGCAAACTTCTGCCTGAGCATCCAGGCATTTCCATACATCTTCTGAAATCTAGGTGGAGGTTCTCAAACCCCAGTTCTCGACTTCTGCACACTGGCAGGCTCAACACCACATGGAAGCTGCCAAGGCTTGAGGCTGGCACCCTCTGAAGCCATGGCCCAAGTGCTACATTGGCCACTTTCAGCCATGTCTGGAGTGGCTGGGACACAGGGCACGAAGTCCCTAGGCTGCACACAGCACAGGGACCCTGGGCCCAGCTCACGAAATCACTTTTTCCTCGTAGGCCTCCAGGCCTGTGATAGGAGAGGCTGACATGAAGACCTCTGACATGACTTGGAGACGTTTTCCCCATTTTCTTGGGGATTAACATTTGGCTTCTTGTTACTTATGCAAATTTCTGTAGCTGGCTTGAATTTATCCTCAGAAAATGGAATTTTCTTTTCTATTTCATTGTCAGGCTGCAAATTTTCCAAGCTTTTATGCTCTACTTCCCTTATAAAACCGAATGCCTCTAACATACTCAAGTCACCTCTTGAATGCTTTGATGCTTAGAAATTTCTTCTGCCAGATACCCTAAATCATCTCTCTCAAGTTCAAACTTCCACAGATTTCTAGGACAGAGGCAAAATGCTGCCAGTCTCTTTGTTAAAACATAACAAGAGTCACCTTTGCTCCAGTTCCTAACAATTTCCTCATGTCTGTCTGAGACCACCTCAGCCTGGATTTCATTGTCCATATCATTATCAGTATTTTGGTCAAAGCCATTCAACAAGTCTCTAAGGAGTTCCAAACTTTCCCACATTTTCCTATCTTCTCCTGAGCCCTCCAAACTGTTGTAACTGCTACCTGCTACCCAGTTCCAAAATTGCTTCCACATTTTTGGGTATCTTTTTAGCAGTGCCCCACTCTACTGATACCAATTTACTTTATTAGTCTGTTTTCATGCTGCTGATAAAGACATACCTGAGTCTGGGTAATTACACAAAGATAGAGGTTTATTGGACTTACAGTTTCACATGACTGGGAGACTTCACGATCATGGTGGAAGGTGAAAGGCATGTCTCACATGGCAGCAGACAAAAAAAGAGAGTTTTTGCAGGGAAATTCCCCTTTTCAAAACTACCAAATCTTGTGAGAGTTATTCACTATCATGAGAACAGCACAGGAAAGACCTGCCCCTGTGATTAAATTACCTCCCACTAGGTCCCTCCCATCACACAGGAATTCAAGATGAGATTTGGATGGAGACCCAGCCAAACCATATCAGGGGTCTTTCAGAAATGCAAGTAAATTATTTGAGTGACCTTTAAAGTTATTTTTGATTTCTGGACTTTCTTTTCCTGAATGTAATATTACTCTAAAATTGGACTACGTAGATCCCTTGGCTTTTATTGGTTATACACATACTGATTAAAATTTGGTTCCAGACCTGTGAAGAGTTTGAAGTAAATTATTACTGCTACTCATTTGTTTGCAAATGTTCTCACTCATCTGGTAAGTCTAGGTTGTTTGCTATCATGCCTATTTACTCCTTGGAAAAGGGTGTGTGATCTTTATTGGCATATCAGTTCGGATGTCTCTATGGAGTTCTGCACAGCAGACCATTGGCAAGATTCTGGTTTATCATAAGCTTTATTTATCACACAAGAAATGCACAACTCTATGGACATATTGGATATATGTGCTATCCAAGGTTCTTTTAAATCAATGCTATTTGACAGTTTTTCCCAAAAATGATTAACCAACTTGAATCAAGAATTCCCCAATTATATTTAATTTCAAATATTCAAATATCAAAATATTACCTTTCTGTATATTTTTCAATTTGAAATTACCTTGTATTGAAGAAGAACTGGTTAGCACTGCCTACAAATGAATTTCTGCTACGCTAAGTGTGAGTAACAGCTGACTCTGAATTGGGCTAATTGTGAACTAATTCAAATTGCTATTTCACTGTAGGGGTTGAGGGCAGGTGAAACTTGTCTTTTCCTCCTCAGCAAATTCTTTTTATAAGAACAGTGATACTTTGGACATGATGTTTATTTCCCATGAAGAACCCACATTACTTGATAAGTAGATTTGTTTTTTCCATCAAATAGTCTATGTTTCAAATTAAAACAGCTTCTTTATTCTTTTATAGTTATTTAGTAAAATGATGAAGTGTAAATAAATTTTCGTGAGTCAGTTAGATCTAATAGTCAAAATAGTAGGTTTTGGACTCATAAAAACCTGGGTTCCTTCCCAAATCTACTCCTTTGATATGACATTCTTGGTAAATTTACTTATGTCTCTGTGCTCAGTTTCTTCCTCTGCAAAATGTGGTTAATAATAGTAACTAATGCTAGGTGTGGTGGCTTACACCTGTAATCCCAGCTTTTTGGGTGGCCTAGGCAGGAGGATCGCTTTAGCCCAGGAGTTAAAGACCAGCTGGGCAACCTAGTGAGACCTCATCTCTACAAAAATTTTAAAAAACTTAGCTGGGCATGGCAGTGTGTGCCTGTAGTCCTAGCTGCTCCAGAGGCTGAGGAGTGGGTATTGTTCGAGCCCAGGAGTTCAAGGCTGTAGTGAGCTATGATTGCACCACTGCACTGTCGCCTGGGCCACAGAGTGAGATTAAAAAAAAAAAAAATTAACTATCCAGCAAGGTTTGTTGTGTGGACTAAGTGAGGTTATTGCAAATTACTTAGCATAATGTTTTGCTCATAGTAAATAATAAATATTAGCTATTAATATTATTTGTAACAGTGTTATTAGTGTAATGGATAATGAATGGATATGTGAACCTTAGAGACAAAAATATAAATCGTTTAGGGGTAAAACTGGCCTAGGGTTTCAAATATTCCTTTCTTTTTGTAAGAAAAAGAAGAATTTTTTTTGAAAAATCAACACTGAGAAATGCCAGTTGTAATTCATTAACTGACCATTCTATGTCAAATAATTTTTTTGGTAGTACAAAATTTTAACTTTTTTAAATCTTTGCTGAAGTTATCTGGAAACTCTATCTAGGACTTTTGAAGATATGGGAATTGCAAAAACTCTTTGTGCTTATTCATGTCTTATCTATTTACTTTTATTCTGCCCTCATCCCTATCATTGAAATCAGTGGTTCTCAGCCCTGAAAGTCCTTTATTTTAATGTTTTTATTTTATTGTAAATTGACAATTTATTATTGAATATGGATGTACTGTAGAATCACCTGAGAAGCTTTTGAAAATTCTGATGCCTGAGCCCCATTTCTGAATATTCTTATTTATCTGATTTTACGTTGTTGAGAATCTCTGGACTAGATCTCATTTTTGGAATCTCTCAACCACTTTCTTCTCTCTTCTCTTCACTATATGATCAAAGTATCGCCTTCTCTACAAAGCCATCCTTTTCAGCTAGGAGGACCAAGGTTACATTGCAATTCCAACTCCCAAATCTCAGTGGATATAAAGGAACAAATAACAATGCATGTCCATCCCATAGGATTGGAGGGGTTCTACTCCCTGACACCTTCACCCCATATGTCACTGTCACATTTGCTTAAGGTATTTGGGTCAGAATTGGCCACCTGACCACACCTAACTTAAAGGAGAGCGAATATGCCAGTGTCTCATGTTCCCAGAAGGACAAACCAAAACGTCTGTGAGCTCCCACATTTGATGACACCGTGTCACACTTTGCTCCCCTCTTCTGAATTCCTGCTGCACTCGTCTATACTGTATCAAGATCGGTCACTTCATTGTATGCCATTTTGAATTTTAGATCTATTTTGAATTTTCCAAGGACAAGACCTTGGAAATCATGTGGTCTAACTTCCTAGCTGACTTTGGTCCTTAAAATGAAGAAGGATCCCAATTTGTTTATTTTTAAACAAAATCATTAAAACAACAAATGTTGTCAACTCATTTTTTATTTTTTTTCTCAGTGAAAGAAAAACAAACTCATAGTTGGAATGGAGAGCTACTGGGAGGAAATGCATTTCTGCATCTAGCTGCTTCAGAGTGCATTCCTTATTTAGATGGGGACTCATGTGTCATAGCACATTTCTGAAATGGTTACTAGTTTCTATTTAGTCTTGTGCCTACTTGTACTTTAGTGACATTAATGGCTATGAAGGAAGTAAGACTTTTGGAGAAAATGATATTCTAGTCATTCCAAAGTTTTATTGAATACTTTTTTTTTTTTTTTTTTTTGCCATGAAATAGCCTTAGGAGATCTGCTGGCTGATAAACCAGACTTGATAATCACATCATGTGTATGGCAGAAATTATGCTTATTCCCCAGCGAAATAAGATTTCTCAGGTCTCAGTGGAGGCAGATGAATTTATCATTCTGAAACAGCAGGGTGGGTCATAGCCTGGGTGGCAAGCTTTGTAAATATTAATGGAGATTCCAAATTCCACTGTGTCTGCAGTAATTTAGAAGCAGTGTTAGCAGCGGAGGGTCAAGGGCGAAAAAATGACAACAAAAAAATTATGTGGGTGGGATTTGGATCTCTTTATGTAAGAAAAATTCTTCTTTTTTGGAAAATTCTTTTTGTCTCTTCAGTGTCTGTGGCCATCTGAGAATGTCTACATGATGCCAGACCATACTTTACTCTGAAAATCCACCGATAAGGTTATTTGACCTCTTTCTCTCTAATTTCACAGTGTCAGTCTTTGAGCTGAATAATTTCAAACAGATTTGACTCCCAAGAGACCTTTTTCTTTGTGGAGCAAACCATGAAGAAACACTTGAATAGTGGGTGAAATGACGAATACTCTAAACCTCACAAACTATTAGGAATCAATTTCCCAAACATCATACCTAATTATTCTCCGTCCCCCATTTCAATTCAGGAATCTCAAGGTTAAGGAAAAGCAGCTGAAAAAACAGTATTCTTGGTTGGGTTCGTGTAATGCCCATTTTTCGTTTTTTATAACTGTAGGATAGAAAGGAGAGAAACTTCTAAAATCTGCCCCTTTAATTGCCAAAAAAGAACACTCAGAGAAAGAAAAGTTTGTGCTATCATGCAGAGATGATAGTGTTGGTGGGAATCGTAGAAACTCCTCTTGTTTAGTGGTTCTCAAAATGTGGTCCTCAAGGGGATACCAGGGGTTTTCTGAGTTGGGAGGGATGGAAGAAGGAAGGGCAGGTGATTCAGCTAATGTGGTGGCCCCATGGCCAGGAGGGAGAAGTGGATTCCACAGAGGCTTCAGTAGAAGGCAGAGAACTTGCAGGCGATGTGAAGATGTGTTTGTGAATAATCACACGGGGTATGTTCAGTGCCGTCCTAGTATTTGTGCCTGTGGAGGTGCAGAAGCAGCAGATGATGGTGAATGGAGGGCACTTGGAATCAGAAGGCAGGAATAGGTAGTTTCAATGCTCAGTGGGGTGGGTCATCTTTGGACCATTTCAACAGGTCCAAGATGTGTAGAACAAATAGTTTAAGAATTATGCATCCGTCTAGGCCTTGTTCTGCATGTAAAGTTATTCAAGACAGTCATCTGAGATAATTTGAAGACCAAGAATAGGTTCCACATCCACACTTTGTAGCAAGTTTAATGGTTGAGTCCCTTTAGAGTCAAAATTCGTATATAATATGTCATATCTATCATGTAATTCCTGTTGAAGTCTAAGACTCCATTTCTTTTGTTAGGTACATTGAAGATGGAGGACAACTGATGTCAAGACACGTTTTGGTTGTAAGGGATAGAAGTCCAACTCCAACGAGCTTACCAGGGATGGAACCTGCTGGCAAACATAACCAAACTGTGGGAAGGGCAGGGTATGGTTAGCCTCAGGTTTCTGGAAGCAGAGTGTACAGTGCTGTGCTGTCCCTCTTCTCTCTGCTTCTCTCTGCGTATTGGCCCTATCCTCTCAGTGAGGCCCATGCCCGGCAAACAGCAGCCACAGGAAGCTCCAGTGTCAGTGCCTCCCACCGCTTTCCAGAGAAGCAGCAGCCTCTTCGTTAGCTCCGTGTCAAAGACATCGACGGGCAGGACTTCGTGTGACCCAGTTTGGGTCACATGTCTTTATTTGGGAGGAAATGGATACAATGACGGCAGCCCTCATGGAACCTCATGTGTAGAAGGCCAAATTTCCTCTCTCCAAAAGTGAAATGTCACTGTCCATTCAACTGATGAAAATCTTCCTTTTCAACAGGAAAACTACCATGATGTTATCTGTTGGGTTTCAGTTTCTTACAGCAGTCATCTTAAGAATTAAACTGGTATGGATAATCTGATTATGAACTCCTTGAGGGCAGGGACCATATTATATAATACTTCTGTGTTCTCTGCTATTTCTTAGCAGAATTTTGAAAATGTGCCAAGTGTTGACGTGGTTTGATCACTTGTGAGAATGGAGGAACCCATAATGTTAATAATTAATGATGGTTGTTGGAGTTACTTACCCAAAACCTTATGAACTCAGCCTTCCCTAGCAGATTTAGTTTCATAATTTGTTCGGTATAAGCAAACACTAAAAAGGGATTGGGGAAAGTTATGAGTTGAGTAGTTGGGGAAAAGTTAGTTTGCAGTTTTATTTACGTCTTAGAGCTTGACATTTTTTGTTTGCCTTGGAGGGGGTGCTTTTAAAAATTCCTCTTTTGAAAACAATAAAATCTTAGATTTTGGATAACAGATATTTCTGCACTATATACCTCACTTAAGATTTTCCAGGTAACATTTAAAAGTGCCTTTTATAGTTTTTCATACCATATTGTAGGGAAGGCCGTGGTCATTTTTAAAACTTAACTATGCTCAATACCTCCTCACCACTATAAAGTAAGGTTGAATGTTGGTTAAAGCAAAGCTGTCTGGAATCACCCTGTCAAAAGTACTGATTTATAATCTTGCTACTCACATTTCTTACTGTGGTGCCCTCCCTCTTGTTGGCTCCTACATCTTTGAAGTACAGGGGGAATGAACTAATATGGTAGCTCCAATATGCAACTAATCCTGCCAATGATGTCTCCCCTGGAAGTGTTTGAGAGAATAATTTCTTTTCCCAGTATGGATTTATGTAAACATTTGTTCCATTCATGAGTAGCACATTAATGCCTAATTCTGGAAAAAATACAAAGAAAAAACCTTTTCTGCCTGTCTAGACAGAGTCTTGTTAGTGTATGTCTGATCATATGGGTACTCATGCCGGTAATATTAATTGGTGGGAAATGAGCCAAGAAAAGACAACCCTATCTACCAATTAAATTTACTGAACTTACAGGGTGGTTTATAAAGTCAACATGCTGGACAAGGCTTACATCTGACCAGGGAAATTGTTGTTTTCTGATCCCCAGTTGGCTGTCAGCCACCTCAAACACGAGACAGATGTTGGCTTTACTAGGGTCAGGGTTATCACAGGGTGGGATGAATAGTCTTTGGCTCTGGGGTTTGCTACTTTTCCTTTGCTGATGAATAAGAGCAAATAAAATTATTTCTGAATGCCTTGGGGGTGAGGGTGGGGGTTCGTTTTCTAAAGCTGGATAGCGCCACCGCCTACCAACATCCCAGGGACAACTTCCCATGTCTCAGACATTCTTAGTTCAGTTTGTTTGATCTGAGGTCGACTGATTCCGTTATCTCAAAGGGCGAGGGTTAATGCCTTCTCATAAAGATAACAATGATAAACACAAACAAGGTATTCACTTTGATATATTGGTTTCTTATCCAGGGATCAAGGCAAAAATGTGGGAGAACTGAAAACACAGAGTTTGAAGTAGCATCAAAGTAATTTGCCGGGTTTGGAAGTAGGAAGTTTTTTATTAATATGTTTTCTTCCAGTGGAATTGAGGTATGTAGTAGCGTGAACTAAATGAAGGCTATGAAATTGGGAAGTGTATTTTGTGTTCGCTGTGTCAAGTGTGTGTGGACTGCACATGTGATTCCTATCCACTTGTGCTCGTCCTTGGGACTGGTTTAGCTTCCATTAGGTGCTAAGGAAACTAGCCATGTACCGTCAGCTCCCCCAGGATGAGAGCCATACCCCCAGAGAACCCTGTCTGTGGGAAGGTAGTTCTTGCAGGCTTGGGGGGCAGCAGGAGGGATCCCGAATGCTAGGACTTCGGGGTCCTTGTTAGGGACTGTCAAGAAATGTCATCTGACACTGGGCAGTGTGGGGAGAAGCAGGAGGCTGTGAATTAGTAAAACTTTGGATGCACTTCTAGGAGAGGAAAATATACATGCACCCTTTCAAAGGGCTGAAAATACATAGCTACATCGGTATAATTTATTCTGGGAATTGCCTATTAAATTGTATTCCAGACACCAGGTTATATTTGGTGGTCTACTAGAAAATAGTATACTGCTTATCTATTTAAGGCTAGAAATCTCCCAGATTGCCTTTTAAGCCTACAATTGCCTATGAAAATAAACAGATATCTCCCTCCTTGCTTGAACTGCCTTTCTCATCTGCTCATTCTGGAATGTTCTTATAAAAGTTATCTGCCTCTCTGACCACATTAATATTTCAGATTCTTTCCTTGGTCAGGGGCGGCCCCTCTTGTCACCTCATCCACGTTGTACTCCGAACTTTGCCTCACTTTGGCTTCATTTGGGGATTCTGGGGCCAGGACTCATTGCCCGCTCTGCCAGCCCTCTCCTGGCACCCTGAGTATGTGGTCACCCCTGGGCCAGGCCTCCTTTTCCCTGAAATCTCTCCTTGGTCTCCCTGGAGACATCCTTGATGTCCCTGTTGTCTGTCACGCTGTGCACAGATTCCCTTCTTTTGGGTGCCACCTTTGCTCCCACACACCCTGTGCTCAATAAATTGAGGGCTCCCAACCCCTGACCTTTTCCAGCTGGAGCCTTTCCACCTGGCCTGCGCTGTCTAATTGTGCTTGTGTGCCCACCAGGCACTCTCTTATTATCTCCTCCATTTATCAGGCATGATGTTTTGGGATCATTTTTGCCTGCTTTTTTTTTTTCTTCTTCTTCTCAGCCTTCCTGAATATGACTTCAGTATTGCCACTGATGAAATGCAGCGTGCGCTGGATGTGAGGATCCAACACAACGCAGGGCCATTCCTTCTTTGTGGACAAGCCCATGTTTTTGCAGTGGAGGGACTGAAGCAGAGAAAGGCTTGAGGACTCGGGTTATGCTCTGGTGAAGCTATTGGGGAAGTCGTCAATTCAGGCCAAGCTCCGTCCTCCATGTGCTCCTTCATGAAGTGATTAAAACATTAGATCTGACAGTAAAATGAGTCATTAGGTTCACAGAAATGTTAGGCAGCAGAGATGTAGTTACGGAACTGCAGGTCATAGCTTTTTCTCATTTTTCTTTTATTTTGTGGCATCGTTGCTGTTTTGTGGAAAATTTTCTTTTTCGAAGTTGTCTAGCTGTGAGTCAGTTTCTTTGCCTGAGAACATTGGGGCAGCAGCAGAGCTATATTTTTTCCTTCAGCCTCTATCACTTTTTTTATCTCCCCAAAGGAAAAAGTTAGCTACATTATCTGACTTGTAGATTCGATTCTGGGTCTGTAATTGGCTGATGGAAGCTCTCCTGATTGGGAGTGCAAGGGAAAACAGGAGAGGAGAAGAGGATTTCCACTGGGAAGCAGTGGTCCCTACTGCCCAGAGGGGCCATAGGTAGTGGATGCCCTCGGTTTTGCTGGGGCAGTAGTTGAGTCGAACATGCACGGTCCCTGGGTTTTCTACCCCTGGACTGCCCTATCCTTTAAGAAGTGATGGACTGAGTATTGAGAGTATTGACTCTGTGCTGGATACTATGCTATGTATTCTTTCTGTCCTTCCAACAACGCTGTGAGGTAAGAATGAGTGCCCCTATTTGAAAGCTTTCTTTCAGAAAACTAAAGTTTAGAGAGGTGAAGTGGTTTGCTTAAGATCACACAGCAAATTAGCAGAAGACCTGGGTGACATACTCTAGTTCTGTCCATCATCAAAGTCGTAGTGCTCCCCTATTTATGCTACCTCTTTACCTTGCTAACCTATACATAACTGAAGGTATATATGCACAGCATATATATATAACATAAGCATGATGACATATAATTTATTTAAAAGATTTATTTTAAAATCCTTTAAATAATTATTAGCATATATATTCATGTATTATTATTCATTAATACAGTTCATGTTAATTATAGTTGAAAATACTAAAGCATATTTTAAAATTATGTAATATTGTTGAATACATTGGAATGATATTACTGCTGATTTGAATGAATGATAAAATCATCAAATCAAAAATTTTCTGAGTCCTGCTATGAACGAACTACTGTGGCAAATAAAAAGAAACATGATTTAGCTAGGGAAGGTATTTAATAGTAATTACATTTAAGTAATAAGAAAAATTGCAAAAAAATTGCAGTTGATATGAACATTACCGATGTGATCAGAAGATGGAAAGAGCATTGCAGGTTGAATGGCTATAATTCATTCAGGGGCTTTATGGAGAAGCACTTTGAATTGATTCATGAAAATCATAAATGTGGGTCAGGTAGAGGTGATGGATACAGTATGGGGACCACTTTGGCAGTCTGTCAGTAGAATGTTTTAGCATGAATTAAGATTTCTGTAGGAGGGAGTGGGAAGGTAAATTGGGGCTATAATATGGAGAACTTTAAAAATTAGGGTAATACATTTAAACAACGAAGAGTTATTGAATGTTGCAATGGTCATTCCTTACCAGACGGTTTATCTACCTCCACTCAAAGTACATCTATTGAGCATCAACTACTTGTAAGGCACTGTACTCAGTGTTATAAGAAAATAAAATTAACAATCACAACTTCTGCCCTCAAGTCGTTTGCAGTCTGCATTAGATACATATAGTTTATATTGGAGAAAATATGTGTACATGAATGACTATTACATAAATCAGAATATAGGTAGAATTATAAGAGATGTAAGTGTAAACCAAATATTAAAACACAACGGGAGAAAAAGAATTAATTCCAGTTGGGAGGATCAGCAATGAGCAGGCATTTAAGTTGGTCCTTGAAAGATGGGGGCAACTTTGACAACACCTTCTCTCTATGAGGGGAACATGCTTTTTAAATAGAAAAACCAAGGACATAGGGGTAGGAAATTGCAGAACAAATTAAAGGCCTAGAAAGTAGTTTAACTTGGCTAGAACCCAAAGTATTTAAGGGGGACAAGTGGGAAGTATGGCCAGAAATGGAGAATGAGGCCTGGACTTGAAGGGGCTTTAACGCCAAGCTAAGAAGCTTGAATCTTAAAAAAAGAACCTTCCCTGGCATTCTCATAAGCACCTCCAGGGATTCATATTCTGGTAATTGATACACATATGGTGAATGATAAGAACTGTACTTTTGGGAACTAATAGGAAAGGACTGTGAGTGGGATGAATTGGGGAGATTACAGGCAGGAAGAACTTTGGGAGCCATCATAATAGTGCAGGTGGGTCTATGAGGATTAGAACTAGTAAGTTCTTAATTAACCTCTCATCAGTCTGCACTTTCCACATGGGCAATGAGAATATTAAATGGGAAACAGATTTCAAAAAGCTTTGCAGGGTATAAGAGGGTTCAAAGACTGAGTAGATGTGGGGATCAAGGTTAAGGAGAAATTAAAGATAATTTCATGATTTAAATCTTTAAAGGGTAATGTCTTTCTTAAAATTAAATAAAACACGAAGAAAGCAGAATAGAAGAGTTATTCTGGTTGCCTGGAAAACAGTGCATTTGGGTCCAAGATTTCAAAATGACAGGTCAAGCATGTTTATTTACTCATCCTCCATCTCTAATCCGTTGAAGTCACAGTAAAGTAGTTAGGCTAGAAATTCATAACAACCAGGAGAAAGGGAGGCAGAGGTAATCAGCAGAAGAGTGTTTCAACGCATTTCTGGACGACAGAACACAGAGAAATGGAAGAGAGAATGGAGGAGACAGGACTCATGGACATGTGGAAAATGGAATGGAAGATCATCCAGAACCAAGTAGGCAGATGTGGGGTGCAGGACATGGAAGCCATGGATGAAGGTTGGTCTATGCGGTGCAAGGGGTATGTCCTTCCCTACCTCTGTGTATGGAGCTGCCAGGAGACCTGGAGTTGCCAGAGCTGCTGGGAGCAGTCTCTGGCTGGCAGCAAAGTGCCCCTGTAAAAAATCACTTTTTCGAGACCATCCTGGCTAACATGGTGAAACCCCATCCCCGCTTCTACTAAAAATACAAAAAATTAGCCAGGCGTGGTGGGGGGCGCCTGTAGTCCCAGCTACTCGGGAGGCTGAGGCAGGAGAATGGCGTGATCCTGGGAGGCAGAGCTTGCAGTGAGCCAAGATTTCGCCACTGCACTCCAGCCTGGGTGACAGAGCAAGACTCCGTCTCAAAAAAAAAAAAAAAAAAAAAAGGAAAAGAAAAAAGAAAAAATTTGAAATATTTAATGGTACGAAAGAGGTTGGCAAGCAGTGCTCTGAAGAAAACCTGGAGAAAACTGAGATTTCTAGTGAACTACTGTTCTCATTCTGGCAGTGCGAATGCCCACTCAACATTTAAAATCCTCCCAGCCTCTTGCTGATTACCACAGAATTTGTGGTCATTCTTCCCACTCAGAGAAGGGGCATATCTGAAACTAGTGTAGAGGAAGCTCCTACAAAATATCTAGAATAATATACCCATCCTTTCATTCTTAAATATGAATGGATATTCAAGATACCAAACACTAAAGAAAAAGCAGTAGTAAGAAACAAAATGGTATCAAAGTTAGCAAAGAAAGAAAAAAAAAACCAAGACAAACAAATATATGTTATATATATATAAATATAAACATATATGAAATACATAAAGATATATATTGACCCGAGAGGAAATAGAGGTAAGTTAGGAAACAGAAGAAAACTTCAAAAAATTCTATTTTATTAGTATTGGTATTCATATTTGAGAAAGTGTTACATCCATAAAACAAAAGCAGGATTTCATGAAAAAAGAAATAAGCAAAATGAGAAATTACTTTTATAAATTATAAGTGATTGTTGAAAAATAAAACTCCAAGAACATCAAATAAAAACAAAGTCAGCAAAATATGAGATAAGATATTATAAATCTGAAAAGCCCCAAATAGATTAATAGGAATTCCAGAAATGGAAGGCAGAGAAAAAAGAGGGAAAGATATTAACAAAATATTGGAAGAAAATTTCTCAGAGTTTAATTTGAGATTGGGAGAACTTACTGAGTAATGTAAAGGACAGTCAGAAGTACCCTCACAGGGATATATTCTTAAAGAAATTGCAGAACACTCAGGATGCAGATATGATCCCAGTGAAGTGTTTAAAAAGAAAAGTTTCTCTATAAAGGAAAGAGAATCAGACTGGTATTAGGCAGGCACACTGGGTATTAGAATATAACAGAGTAATGCCTTCAAAGTTCTGAGGAAAAGTTATTTTGATACAAAAGTTCCATACCCAATCTATGAAACAAGTATTCGAGTAGAATCAAGACATTTTCAGACATGCAAGGGCTCAGAAAATTTACCTCCCAGCTGCACACTTTAAAGAAGACATTTCTCAATGAGGGAGAGACCCAAGGAAGAAGTCACAGGTCTAAGCCAGGTGTGAACATAGGAAAGCCAGGCTGAGCGCTGTGCGGAGTCCCCACAAGCCACTGGTCCATGTGCGAGGAAGAGGGCCTGGGACTGTAGGAGACGTGTCCCTGGGAAAAAGTAGATTTTGTCATATGGTTGACAGTACATTTCAGGATATGGAAGAAGTATATGTTTCTTCAATTTACAAGAGAAAAACAAGATAATTAAACACCTCCTCCCCTCTGTCCTCCAAACTGAACCAAATATAAAAAGTATAAGAAAGCCATAGTTCAAATAGGAAGCAAACAAAAATGTGATGTGATATAGAACAATTGAGGCCACATGATAAAAGAGAATCCTTTTGTCTGGGATGACAGGAGTGCTTCCTTGTGCTGCCCAGTGTGGTGACGTGACACTACTGAGAAGGAGAGTTAAACCAGTACGTTTCTTGGCTTTGCAGTAAATAACATTTAAATAGTCATAAAGGCATGAATGGTGTTTATTGGTTTTTAAACTTTTAGAAGTGATTTATGCACCAAACATTAAAGATAATTTATGATTATAGCACAGAAGATAAATTATAAAATTAGAGGTTTAGATAATGGAATTTAGAAGAGAACAGGGGGCAGGAAAAGTGGAGGAAAGGGCAGGTATGCTAATATCTTCATCACCGAACACACTGAGAAGTCACTAGATCATGTCAAAAGTTGACAGAATAAGACATAGAGGTTTTTAAAATATTTAAATTTCATATGTGACAAGGAAATTAATAATAACTATAACATGTAAGGAGGATGCAGGAGTGATGGATTGAGTGAGCTAAATATTTATCTTTTATAAGCTTGTCTTTGATAGTTAAAGAGGTAAACAACAGCAAAAGTAAAATCAGAATTGTTAGAAGGGCTTACCTCTAGGGATCAGGTGGTGTGGGCCATTTATTTTATTTAATAGTGTAGTTTAGTAAAATTGAACAACTAAAAACCAAAAGAAACACAATACCAGGTTGATGCAATGGTAGATAGGTCTGAAAAGTTTCTTATAAGAAAAGTAGATGGTTTTATAAGACTGAAATCTGCCTGTTTACTAGGCCAGGACTGATGATATAGACAGCAGGCCAAAAGCTCCCATAGGTAAATTCCAGTGGTCAAGTTTGAGGATCAGAAAACTGTGTTAGAGTACCGATAAAAGCTAAACTTCAAGGGAAAGCCATTTTGGGGTAGTTGCTTTAGGAAGTGCTGCATTCTATGGTAATTTCTAAGGATGTGGTGGCTCCCAGTTCAGACTTTGAAAAAATTTTCTTTTTCTGATTATAAAAAGTAATAGATGTTCTTGTAGAAAATTGGAGAATTACAGAAAGTATAAAGAGGATTCAGCCTAACGAGTGTGTGGTACCCTACCACCCCCAGCCATTTTTTTTTTTTTTTTCTCGAAGCACGAAATGAAATAAACTCCCACCTCCATTACCACCACCAGGTAAAAATTACCCCGGCAATAGGGCAAAAATCAGTAGTTAGTACAGGTGAAGTAGCTTAGCCGACTCATGGTATTCCCGAGCCACCACCCAAAATTTCTAGACGTGGACCACACCTCCTCCTACCACTCTGTTGCTACTTCAGCTGTCACCAGAGAAATTCACTAACATAGACTCAGGTGTTACTACCTCGCAGAGGTGATGCAGCGAATTAAACACTTCTCAAAATTTAGGGTGTCTAAGAATCATCTGTGGAGCTGCTCCAATACTGCTGATTTCTACAGCTTCTGTTGGCCAGAGGTGGGACCGAAAAATCTGAATTTCTAAGCACTTGCTACTCAAGTGTGGTCCATGGATCAGCAAAGTTAGCATCACCTGGGAGCTTGTTGGAACTACAGCACCCTGGGCTCACCCCAGACCTACGGAACCGAAGTATGTATTTTGACAAGATCTCCAGGTGATTCGAAAAGCACTGGGGTAGGGGATCTTATCATTGTTGTGGTCAAACACTGTCCAGCTGATCTTAATTAAAGCACTCCACTCAGAGTCAGTAGCAGTGGTTTCTCATCACCGTCTCTTCTCCCTTCTTCTTTTCCGCTTTGGGGTGCTTTAGTCTTTTCACTGACGTCCAGGAAGACGGTAACCATAACATTTTCAGGTTTAACTTAAGTCAGACTCAAAGGAAGGAGGCCCTGAAGACACCTGCGGACTTTGAAGGATGGTGAGTCAGCTGGAATGAGGGAGGGGGCACATTCACACAGGAGCAGCTAACAGAGACCCAAGGGTCCCTTTTCAGCTGGGTCCTCCCTAGATCACTACTAGGGAATATATTAGATATCAGTGAAAGGCAGTTATGTGAATGTTTAGCAAGATCTGTGGCATTTTGTGGTGTTTTTGTGCATACAGTGAGTTAGTTGATGAGGTAAATTAGCACTTGTTCTTAGATCCCAGCCCCAAGAGAAAGGAATCTATGAGGAGAAACAATTCAAGTTCATAGCTGAGGGGATTTTGGTAGCTGATGCACACTTGAACATTCGCGGTATGACTTCTAGGACACTGATTATTATGGGAAAGATTCATGCAGGCCAGAAAATGTTTAAGTGGGACTAACATTTTTGAAACTATAAAATAGAACCCTTTCAAACCCTTTGATCTAGTTTGTTTTTTAAAGCAAAAATTTGGATTTATGTTTTCTTTACATATTTTGCTTCCTTTGAAATTTGATTGAAAACAGTCTGGGTATGTGTATGTCAGAGTTGTATTTTATTCATTGTTGGTTTGTCTCTTGCCCCTGGGCAGAAGTATGTGGGATTCATCCTGCCCAGCAATAGGAGATGCATTTTCTACTCAAAGCATTCTTCCTAGGAATGGACTGTAGACGTTATTGTAGCATGTGATGATTCAGTTACTTAGGACACAGTTCATTCCCTGGCTGCTCTGGAGATGGGGATGGCGTGCTTGTATTGGATTTGAGCCAAGTCTGAGCCACGTCCGTCTGCTCGGGGCTGGCCGGCTGTGCTGTGACTCTGGTCAGCACTGGTTGTTACTCTCCTAGTCATCTTTTTATCTTCCTGGGTAATCTCGGGCTTAATTTGGTTCCTGCCTTTAATACTCCCATCTGGCTTCTTTCTTTCTTTCTTTCTTTCTTTCTTTTTTTTTTTTTTTAAACATCTGTCTGAAGCTTATATAGTCATCCTCATGACCACTTGGTTATTTAGAGTAATAATTCTCTTCTGTGTGAACCTGGGATCCATGTTAACTCCTTATATAGAACACAGAAGAAGTTAGCTGCAAGTTTCATGTAACTCTTTAGATGCCTTGAGAACATTCAGGTCATTTTCTTCTTTGGTCTCTCTGGTTGGTTGGTACCCGTTCAATAAGCTACTTTGGGGACCAAACAGTTTGTGTCCCTCCTGCAAACATTCACCATTTCTGAAGATGATATAGTCCTTGGAAGATGATATAGTTGTGTAGACACGCTAATCAAACTCATACAGATAAAAGTAAGATGTACATAAGTTCAATGTTAGATTACTTCTCTGGAGGCAGTTGTCTTTTTAGTCTATGCCTTTGTTATTAAGTATCATCTCGGTTTTTCATAATTTGTCTTGATGCTTTCATTGAGGGTTAATTTAAGTGATCATTATTGCAGGTAATAGAGTTTGTCTTTCATTTACTTGGTGTTAACATCAGTGGCTACATTGATCAACCTCAGAGCTTGCTTTAAAGCAGAATGATAAGTAAAAGAGGCACTTGTGGAACTTTCTGAAGTGGAGAATGTGCCCGATATGTTGATTGCATTGGTGGCTACAGGATAACTATATACATGTGTCAAAACCCATCAAATTGTACACTTAAAATTGGTGAACTTTGATGTACATAAATAATATCTCAATAAAGTTGATTAAAAAGAAACATAATGCTAAGTAAAAATTACCCAAATCTGAGATTTTCCTACAACATTTTAGTTTGTTATCCTCCATACCACCCAAAGTTATATTTTTCCCTTTGCTCCTTAGATATTACAGCCATGATATCATCACCCACTAATGGTCACAGGTAAGAGGGTTTCAGGGGCTGGACAGATTCACTGGATTTGTGCTTATTTGTCTTGAAGAAATTAAACTAGCATGAGGTGGATCCTTGAAAACTATTACTCTTACTAGCTAATAGGAATGGCCAGAGGAGCAAACCATTCGTTGATGATTACATATTTGCATGTGTTAACACAACAATTCTCAAATGCCTACTGTGTGCCAGGCTAAACACCAATAAGTGTGCCTAATTTGCATTTCTCTGGCCCTACTTCATTAATCTATGGCCTAGGCTTGTTTGCACTTCTCATTTGTCTTCCTTGAGTTAAAACAAACAAACAACCCCAAAACTTAATTGCTTCCCCTGTTTTAAAAAAGTGCTTGTGCATTGTGTTATTTGTATGACTTTGCATACGTTTTATCTCCCAAATGAGATGGTAAGGTCTCTCAGGGCAGGTGCCAGGTGTCCCCCATACACAGAAAACAACGCCTTACGTAAAGTAGGTTTTTAATTCATGTTCTACCCTAGCACTTGCATGCCTCTATTATTGCATTTACCACACTTTACTAAATATATCTTTGTGTTTGTGACCTTGTGAAATTATACATTCCTCAGTGGCTTGACTGACTGCATGTTTTTATTCATTACATTCTCAGCATATAGTACTGCACTTTGTAAGACATTTAAAAACCTTACGGACAAAGCAGGTTTATTAATGTAAGGAATGCTGAAAGACCCAACTAACCAAAATATTTACCCTTTTGTTCTGTAAATGTACTTGAAATCTCAGACTTCTTACTTTTGTTTTGTTACTGTACTGTGACCCATTTGGGACCATATGTTATCTGAGTGGAATGATACACTAGCAAGCTAACACAGCCAGGTTTAGTTTTCGGTTCCGTGTTTTTCAAATTTTTTGGACGGTAATCCATTTTAAGAAAATCATTTAACCTGGAACCAGGAATATAAAGATATATTACATATATGCAGATATATGTATACACAGAAAACATACTTACCCCCTTAGCCTTACTTATTGTGGTGATATACTGTGATATATTCTTCTCTATTCTGTTTTATTCAATTTCTATTTTCAAAAATACAGGTTGTCAAAACTCACCTCATTGATTTCATGACTTACTAATGCAGTTTGAAAAACACTGGCTTGGTTTATTGCTTAATCCATTATGATGATCATATATTTATCTATGCTAGGTATGGAGAAGAAAAAAACATAATTCTGAAATGTAGTTCTGGATGTTGAGTGTTGCTGGAGGAGTAATCGTTAGTAGAGGAAAGACCTGTGGGCCCCTGGATTAGATGAAAGAGGGACATTCAAAGACAAAGGGATGTGAGAAGAGGGGGCAGCAAAGACAATTTCTCTTATTTCTCATTGGGCTGCTAGTCCGATGTACAACTATCTTTCTGAATGGACTGTGAACATTTCTAGGGGACTAACTATACATTATTCATATCTTCATTGACAAACAAGGGTCCTGGGCTTAATAAATGTTTGCTAAGTTAAGGATAAAATAAAGAGTTCATAATGATCAAGCACCTGCGATGTGCCACACAGGTATGTGTGGTAGATGCTGTTGGTTTTCTGCTGTGCTCCCATTTCCTGCTTTAAAGATTGATTGTTAATACAGCTACCCTTTTCTCTATAAAATTACCATCTGGCTCCTCTGGTCACTTTCTTCCTGTAAATCTCTAACCAGTGACCAATGGCCAACTGACTACAGAATACAAAAGTCCAGGCCCCTGCCTTAAGATGGGACCAACCTGCAATATAATCTGTGTTCCAGAACTCCCTATGGGATCAGGCTGAAGCTAGTCTCCAGCTGAGACCACATCTCGCTCAGTTTTTTTCCCTTGCCCATTTTACTTCTCTTAGCCTGCTTTCTTAGATTACATCATTCTTGCAGTTCAAATGATGTTCTGATTCTTTTATAGGAGGTGGAACTTTATTATGTAGAGTGTCTTTTGAGGATAGAGTTCGACAATTCTTTAAATGTATTGCTTCACTAATCCTCATATGATTCCAAGAGATAGGTGTTTTAAATTTCCATTTTAGATTAGTTAACTCATGCTCAGAAAATTTAAGAAAATCGCTTACGGCCACACACTTAGTAAGAGGCACAGCCAGGGTTTGAACACTGCTGTGCCCAATATCCAGACTTTATGTGGTTTTCAGTATCTCTGAATTATCCTCTTTATTTCATACCCTTTTGCTTCCTATTCTTTTCTTTCACAAACTTATCTGACATCCTATTTTTGTGCATCTTTGGGATAAGTACAAAGAATGGTGTTATGACTATCAAGTATACAACCGACATCTAAACAAGTATCTTAAAGCTTGTACAGTTAAATGAGTATTGTCCCTCTGGAACCGGCCATCTTGGGAAATTGTGCTCTGTAATGCTTGATATATTGTTTACAGGCCTACCTCCCATTCTCTCTGACGCTCTTAATGTGGCAACTCATTGTTCTTTGGGGTGGGATTTGATCTTGAAAACAGCCAAAGTCATCTGGAGGGCAATCTAGTGAAGTCATGCTGGAAAAGACCATTTTAAACGAAAAACGAGGTATGAGCATAAGTGTTGAGACTGGTCTGGTGTGTGGCTTTTGAATTGTTTTGAAGGCTGTTCTCCACTGGGGATCCCTGAAGTCTTTCCTGTCATCTAACAAATGTGATGCCCCGTGCTAAGCCCTGAATATACAGAGACGAGCAAGACAGGTATGAGCTTGGTCCTCCTGGGGATCCCAGTGTAGCAGTGAACACAGATATAACAACAAATGATAGGTTTTCATTACATTTGTGACACATGCACTAAAGAAAAGCCCAGGCTGTGATGAGGACCCATCCCAGAGGGAGTCACGGAAAGCTTCTGAGTAATTGCCATTTAAGCCAAGGAGGGCAGGGCAGCATTTCTCAACCCGAACCAGATAATTCTTTGTTGTGCAGGAATTCTCCTGGGCATTATGTGATATTTAGCAGCATCCTTGGTCTCTGCTAACTAGATGGCAGTCAGTAGCAACCCCCTCCAGCTGTGACAACCTTTACAAATCTCTAGACATCATTAAATGTCCCCCAGGGGACAAAATCACTCAGAAAAAGAACCACTGGTGGAGGTGAGAAAAGAGCGAGAATATTCCATGCAGAGTGAATAGCACGTGCAAGGCCTCAAGATGGGAAGGAAGAAGACAGGCATTCTGGTGCAACTGAAGGAATGCTGGTGAATTACTGGTGAGACAGCTGTGGTGATGGGATGGTTTGTAGCTTCCTTGTAATGAAGACAGTTGTCCCTGTCCTATTTTAAAAATAGTTCAATCTCCTACTCTTATGCTGTATACTTAGTCTCTGCCCTTATCTTCCTGTTCCTTTTCTTTTCTTCCTTACTCCTGTATTCTTTCTTCCTTCGGGTTTTATAGAGTCTACTTGACAACTTAGGTGACAAGAAGTATGCCGGGTCATGCGGAATCTGTTCATTGAGTATTCAGGCAAATATTTCAGTAGCAGCCTTTTCCTCAATTGGTTTGTGATCTTATAATAAACTGAGCCTGTTTTGAGTTAATTAAAATGAAAATAAAAGCATAGTGATAAGCTGGGAAAAATTCCTGTAGGAAGAGGGAGGCATCTAAACCAGAGGTTATAACAAAAAAGCAGGGGGCTGCCCTGTGCATGTCAGGATGTTCGGCATCACTGGCGTCTACCTGCTAGATGCCAGTGGAACTAGGTTATTTACACATTTTAACACAATGAAACAACTTGTTGATGTTGTTGAATGAGGAAAACAGCTATTTCCCCATAACTTCCTGGCTGTAGTAAAGGAGACAGGCAGCACAGGCCCTGTGGGAAGCATGTAAATTACATGTGGGAGTTGATACTAATCCCTAAGCCCTAGGAGGGACGAGGGTGGCCAGAGCTGTCAGGTAGTTGCCTTTGTTTGCAGCCTTGTCAGCTTATCCCAGGGTGCAGTATAAATATAATCATTATCTCTATTGTCCATACTGTAAAAACATTAGAAAGCAATGCTAGGTAAGCAGACTTGCTGGAATATTATATAAAATAGTATATATTGGTCTTAAATGAATAGTCTTGGTCTCTTTCACTTCTAAAAGGTATTGTGTTACAAGGCCACAATTTAGCAGCTCTTCTCAGATACAGTTATTCATTTTTTTTTGAGGTGGAGTCTCGCTCTGTCACCAGGACTGGAGTGCAGTGGCCGGATCTCAGCTCACTGCAAGCTCCGCCTCCTGGGTTTACGCCATTCTCCTGCCTCAGCCTCCCGAGTAGCTGGGACTACAGGCGCCCGCCACCTCACCCGGCTAGTTTTTTGTATTTTAATAGAGACGGGGTTTCACGGTGTTAGCCAGGATGGTCTCGATCTCCTGACCTCGTGATCCGCCCGTCTTGGCCTCCCAAAGTGCTGGGATTACAGGCTTGAGCCACCGCGCCCGGCCGTTATTCATATTTTCAATATTTTACTCTAATATCATTCACATGGATGACAGTTTAGTTGTGTGCTGTTGTTGCCAGAGCACTGCTTTTGGCATACTGCCTTTGATGTGACCCATTGCTATTTGTTTATTGGAAACCACTTTGATACTCAGATGAATGAGATACTTCCTTTCATTGGAAAAATAATCAACTTTAACTTGCTTTTTCTTAAAGGGATGGGTTTTGAGCCTCCGCCAGTTATTTTTGGTTGCTGTAATAAGTCTCAAAGACCATGAACCTCTCTGTTTAAAAACTGTTTAAAGTCTTCACCAAGACTCTAAGCTTCAAGAGGTAGCAGCCACTTTTCTTTTGTTCATGTAGCACCTCCATCCTCCAACAGACATACAATAGGCTCCCTGTAAAAAATGGGTTGAATCATAATGGTGTCTTAGTCTGTTTGTGTTGCTATAAAAAAATACCTGAGGCTGGGCAATTTATAAAGAAAGGAGGTTTATTTTATTCATGGTTCTGCAGGCTGTACAGGAAGCATGGCACTAACATCTGTGTCTAATGAGGGCCTCAGGAAGCTTCCATGCATGGTGGAAGGCAAAGGGGAACCAACATGTGCAGAGGTCACATGATGAGGGTGGAGGCAAGAGACAGGGAAGGTGCTAGACTCCTTATAACAACCAGTCCTTGAGGAAACTCTTGTGAATACTAACAGAGTGAGAACTCACTTGGTGCCCCCAGCCCCAGGGAGGGCATTAATCTCTTCCTGAGGAATCCATCCTCAAGATCCAAACACCTCTCATCAGGTCCCGCCTCCAACACTGGGGATCAGCATCCAAACCATAGCAAATAGTCATTAATTTAGGAAAGTGGAAGAACCTAAGTAAAGAGGATTTTAAAAAGGATAAACAGGGAGGTGGGAGGAATTCGATTCTTTTACTGGACATAGGATGTGGTCTTGGGCAATTTTTACTACCCCCTTAAAAGTCTGGCTGACTTCAGCTCATGTTTGGCTGACTCCAGCTTAGATGTGATAAGAATTTGGTTATAGTTTATGAAGACTAAATATACATTTGCTATTTTTAAATTGCTTATTTGTACTGAATAAGTGCCCTACCGCATTGTGTGAATATGAAGTTCACAGGCTGGTGTTCCATATCAGTCTGTTCATACTTGGTTGGCTTTGCATGTAAAACTGTTAAGGAGAGGTGGGTCACCTCAGAGTAAGAGAAGAAAACCTTCTTTACTGCTGTCAGCCCGAACTGTTAAGAATGACCTTCTAAAGGTGGAAATTGCCCTCTGTGCTATCAGGCAGGGTTGGCAGTGGGGACTGGCAGCCCCCTCCTCTTCTGCTTAAGTTGAGTTTAATTAATTTCTTAACCAGTTTGCTTCTCTTCATGTTTCACTGCTTTCCCACCCTCCATCTCAAAACATGTCCGAGACAACAGATAATTTTGGAGTGGCTTTTATATTTAAGGCAGGCCAATACTAAGAACATATTAATTTAAACAGTAGAAAATTAGCATTTTGTGGACATAAAAGGATTGCTTAGGAAGTTCTGGCCATGTAGTCCAAAGCTTTCCCACAGGAAGGAATGTATGTTGCATTGAGGAGAATGTTTCTCTGAAATACATAAGCACAAGTCACTGGTGGTTAGTGAATCACTCCCAGTCAGATTCATGAACAAACCCCTCTAGGGTGGGCAAAATTGGGCAGGATTTCAATTTAATTCCACAAACACTTGTTGAGCAATACCTGGGTTTCTGTTTGCTCTGCCCCATATATATGAATTGTTCTCCATTCTGTGTTGAGGTAATGCGAGGAGTAGAGAAATTGCTTTAGACAAACATTACTGTTTGGAATACTCGACCTAAGTGGATTCAGTTACTTTCTGAGAGTTCAACGAGGTTGGAATGAAGATTGTAATTTGAGTTGTGTATAAAACAGAGAAAGAAAAATATTTTGCCAACTCTCGCATTCATATATATTTTCCATCCCTGACATGATTATGTTTTTATATTTCCCCAATTAGATTTTAAACCATTTGTAGGGAGGAAACTGGGTTTCTTTTAACAAGGGCTCCCAGGCACGTACTGCAGGGTTAAGTACCTTACAGACTCTCGGTAAATACTGACGGCCTGAGGGGAAGTGAGTATTCCCAAGGGTGTTTCCTCAGTGCTTGGTATTTTCCGTGAGAAGCAGACCTCGTGTGGAAGCCATTCCTTTAGGTTGGGACGGTTTCCTGAAAGGTTTCAGCACAATGACACTGATTAGCTGCCAGACTAATTGCTCACCACCACCAACCTTGTTTCATAGGCAAACTGGGCCCGAGGGTAAAATAACATGCACACTGAGCCAAACTTTCCAACACGTGCTCCAACCCTTCCCCCTTGAATTCAGAAAGTGACCTTTTGGTGAACAAATGTTCTTTCACCTTCACTGTTTAAAAGTTGTTAACACCGGGGCCAGCGACATGATTGATGCACGTGCTTTCCCCTCCTCTGGAGTAGGTTCCACTGTTTCCCCCTCAGAGCTGTGAGCTTTTATATTGTTTTCCTTTGATAAGGTGGCTGGGTTGCCCATAAATTTGAATGTATGTTTTAATGACCTGGTGGTTGCTGAAAGAGTGTTATTCTGCTTTGTAGGCTTCTGGCTTTTCTTCTTCAAGGCACACTTCTGGCTAAATGTTTTCCGAACATGGCCTTCTCTTAGTAATCTGTTTGAAAAGTCTGTGATTTCCCGCCCTCTCCTGCACCTCCACAAGCCCACCTGGGTCTCTTGTTTGCAGTTTAATTAGTTTAATTCTCAGGCAAATGAGAAATCTTTTTGGAGTCTAAGGATGCCAGATCTTTAAAGTTAGTTCTTCCAGGAAGCTTCAGTTTTCCAAGCAGAAGAAACATCAGAAAGGATGGAGAGATCAGCACTGATAATTCTTAGTTATTTTTAATTTTGGGGGGTGGGGGAGAGTGTGGAGAGTAAGAGTAAATCCTTCCTCAAGGCCCAACATTGCGGATACCAACAAAAGGGGAGATGGAGGCAGTAGAGAAGAGTGATTAGAGATATCAACTAGGAGGTTAAGTGTGTGACTTTGGACAAATTACTTATCCTGTCTGTGTCTCAATTCCCTTTCCTATAAAGTGGAAACTATACTAATAGTACCTACCCCATAGGGTTGTTACGAAGAGTAAATGAGTTAATATATGTAAAGTGCTTAGGCCAGAGTGCCCGGTGCATTGAAGGTGCTATGGGAATGTTAGCTAGTATAGATTCTCCAACAATTCTGGAATCCCAACAGCTTTGACATCAAACAGTGGTTATTTTTCAGTTTTTTAAAGTGATTTATTTGATGGCAGAACTAACTTGACCTGTTGAGAATATTTTTGTCTTTATTCCATTTAATGTGAAAATTTATAAGTTTTGCTATGGAAATATTAATGTGTTTGATGTGGGGACTGCCCCAGTCTACTAGGTGGGTTATAGATACATGGTATATGCACTATATTCCATTTACAACATCAGAAACATGCTGAATTCTGAAACATATCTGACAGCACAGGTTCAGATAAAACACTGGATGTATGCTGAGATAGAAAAATATATTGGCAAAAATACTTCGTACTTATTACCTATCCTGCTGCTTCTTGGTTATACCCCTTGGTGTTTTTCTCATAGGATTGAAAAAAACATAGAAATTTCACAGACTGTTTTTTTATTTGAACCCATGCCATGTGCTAAGCAATCAAAGTCCTCTGCTGTTAGGGAACTCATTGGCTGATGTTAGCTATATATTATTGAGGGCCTATAATGTGCAAGGCCTTAATCTAGGTGCATTATTCACATAATCTCTAGTCCTCACAATAATCAGTTCCACAAATAAAGGAAAAATTACTCTGAGACATTAAATAACCTGCTCAAAGCTAGTCATCCATTCAAAGCTGGTAAATGACGGAGCTGGGACTTATATTCCAGTCTGGGTGTCTCCATGGCCTGTGCTCTTTCCACTTTACCACATTTCCGCTTGCTAAGAGCACTCAGACCTAATGGCTCTTAAAGAGAGTCTTGTAGACTTTAATCTCTTTCTGACATGCCACGTTATGTGAGACCTGACACACAAGAAAAGTTCCCTGGTGCACTTGACCTCCCTGGAAAGGTTGTGTCACCATGTGCAGGTGCCACATCAGCAGTCAATGGACAAGTCAGGCAAGTCACAGATGAACATTATGGAATGGGGTGTACATGAAATACTGGAAACTAGTTTGTGTAACAACCATTTGTAATTCTTATGGAAGTAAAATTTATATACCATTGAAATCACAGATCTTAACTGTCCAGTTCAATGAATTTTGGTAAGAATTCTACACCTGCCTATCTACCACCCCAGAAAGTTTCCTTGACTTCTTCCAGTCAAACCTTACCCATTAGGAAGCACTGTTCAGGAATCAAACAGAATGCACTGTTCTGTAAATGGCTTCTTTTGAACTGTGCACTATTTTTAAGACACATCCAAATTGTTTATGCATCAGTAGTTCATTCTTTAATATACTGTGTAGTATTGCACTGTCAGAATAGACCACAGTTTCCATTTTCCTGTTGCTGGATGTTTGAGCTGCTTCCAGTTTGGAGCTATTTAATGAAACTGCTAGAAACATTATTGCACAAGTCTTTTATGGATGAAAATTTTAATCTCTCCGGGTACATACCTAGTATTGTAATTGATGTATATGAATTATAATAATATATAATTTTCATAAGGCAGATGTGTATTTAGTTTAACAAGAAACTGCCAAACAGTTTTTTTTTTTTTAGAGAACTTGTTCACATTTTATACCATCAATATCTGAGAGTACTAGTTGCTCCACATCCTTGGCAATTAGGTGTCATCAGTCTTTTAAATTTTAGCTATTCTAGTGGGTATGAAATGATAAATTGCTGTAGTTTTTGTTTGTATTTACCTGATAATTAATGATGTTAATTAACTATATTTTTATGTGCCTATTGGCCATTTGTATATTTTCTTTTGGGAAATGATTCCTCAAGACATTAGTTCACTTTTTGCTGGGTTGCCTTTTCATTGATTTCAGGAGTTCTTCAGATATTGAGATAATGGTCTTTCTCAGATATATCCTTGTATAGCAAATATTTTTTCCCCATTATGTAGAAAACTTCCAAGTTGGATCTTTAAATCTCTAATTTCCCAGGTGAGATGACCTTGGGTTTTGGTTCCTGTCTCATGCTGATTGTATTATTTGTTAGGATGGCTTCCTCTTTCTAACAAGTTTATTTGCAATTTACAAGAGGAGGAACATTTGCAAAAAGAAGCCCATGTTGCTTGTGGCCCCCAAATTATTCCCTTTCTAGACACTCCTCTGAAGTTATAATGAAAATATGTGATTCTCTCTTCAAAACTGCTTTGTATCCTGTTTAGGATCATACTTATTTAATTATATAAAGTAAAAATTAGTGGACAAATTAAAAACACAATAGCTAAAAACTTTTCTTTTCCAAAAAAGATACTTTTAGAAGTATGTGGTAATTGTTTAGAAGTTTTCCTAATTATAAAAGTAAAACACATTTCATGTAATGTAAGTTGGCAATTTTTTTTAGAAAAGGAAAACTGAGCACTGAAAGTTAAAATTAAAGTTAAAAAGTTATTGAAAAGCAAATAAACCACTCATAGATTTCTGACTTTCAGGATTAATCTTTACTGCACTTCTGTTCGACAAAGCATGCTGTATTTTTTTCTGAAGGTAAATGTATTAGCAATTCAGGAGATATCACTGGAATTGGCTCCTGCTCACATAATTAAGCCAGATCCTTCAAAAGGCTGAGAGGCAGAATTGGGCTCATTAATTTCCAATATCAAATCTACTTCATATATGTTCCTGTTCGAACTCTCACCTAATTTAAGAGGATCAAATAACAATCTAAGGTCACAATTAGGGGAAGGAAGCATGAGTTTCAGCCAAATTTTATCTCCTTGGGTTCATACTAACTGCAGCGATGAAGCATTTTTCCCATTTGGAGAGTGGCGAAGTTGGGCTACTATTCAAGAAATTCTCTCCTATCCTCTGGGCCCAGTTCCTTCAGAAAGAGGTCACATCTCCAACCCAGGTTCCCAGCTCCTTTGGCACATTCCTGTTCATCTTAGTGACTTTTTCTTAATTCACAGGCCATTGCTTCTGTTATGGGGTGAACTGTGTCCCCTCAAAATGCATATGCTGAATGTGACTTTGTTTGGAGATAGAGTCTAAGGGGCTATTAATGTAAAAATGGGGTTATTAGGATGAGCCCTAATCCAGAGTGACTGATGTCCTTATAAGAAGAGAATATCTGGACACAGGTAGATGAACAGAGGGAAGACCGTGTGAAGACACAGAACGAAGATGGCCACTTGGAAGCCAAGGAGAGAGGCCTCAGAAGCAACCAATCCTGCCATCCTTGACCTTAGATTTCTAGCCTCCAGGTCTGTGAGAAAAATGCAATTCTGTTGTTTAAGCCACCAGTCTGTGGTACTTGACTGTGGCAGCCCTACAGCAAACTCACATAGCCTCTAATGGACCATCACTCGCACGCTGTGAATATTAAGTTCTACTAGGTTCAGGCAGACCCTGAGCTAAATGGCAGCCTATGTATTACTCAGAACCTTGGAACATTTACACCAGTCGCTTCTTTTTAAAAAAATTCTAGTCTATATTTTAAAAAATACTTATTTGATGGTTTCAAAATATTACATAAGTTTGGCCGGGCGTGGTGGCCCACACCTGTAATCCTACCACTTTAGGAGGCCAAGGTGAGTAGATCACTTGAGGTAAGGAGCTCGAGACCAGCCTGGCCAACATGGTGAACATCCATCTCTACTAAAAATACAAAAATTAACTGGGCATGATGGCTGGCAACTGTAATCCCAGCTACTAGGGAGGCTGAGGCAGGAGAATCATTTGAGCCAGAGAGGCAGAGGTTGCAGTGAGCCGAGACTGTGCCACTGCACTCCAGGCTGGGCAACAGAGTGAGACTCAATCTCAAAACCAAAACCAAAACCAAAATACTATAGAAGTTTGGATTAATATATATCTCCTGAATTCTATCTGACTTTGTATAAAATAGGCAGTCATGTAAAATATCACATATATTTTAGAACTTAAAAAAAAATCTCTTTTTGAGACAGGGTCTTGCTCTGTCACCCAGGCTGGAGTGCAGTGGTGCGATCACGGCTCACTATAGCCTTGCCCTCCCAGGCTCAAGTGATCCTCCTACCTTAGTCTGCTGAGTAGCTGGGACTCCAAGTGTGCCACTACACCTGGATAATTTTTGTATTTTTTGTAGGCATGGGGTTTCGTCATGTTACCCAGGCTGGTCTCAAACTCCTGGGCTCAAGCAATTGCCTGCTTTGGCCTCCCAGAGTGCTGGGATCACAGGCATGGGTCACCACATCTGGCCTATTTTTGAACTTTTAGAATGACAAACAAAAATCTTTCTTTAGACGTTTAGCCATAAAATTATTTTATTCCTGGGAGAAGTTACTGAACATTTCTGTGCCTCAATTTGGGAGACAGTAACGGTGCCTAACCTAGCTCATGGAATTTTTGGAGGATCAAATAAGATTTTTACTCAGAATAGTGTTGGCACATGGTATTTATTAGATAAAATACTTTGGAATCATAGTGATTTTCTAGAGACTTAACAGCTCAGGAATACATCTGTATACATACACACCATTTTTGTTTCTTAATATACTCATGTGTTGAGTTAAAACCAGGACAGAGGGAAGAGTTTTCATGGTGTGAGAACCCAGTCTGAGAAGCGGTGGTGTTTCCTGTTTGTTTTCAGCAGTTCTGAGTGGCTGGCTTCAGGAGAGAGCTTCGGACCCATTCATTACGGGCCACAGGGGTCTTCCGCTGCTCTCCATCTGCACTCCATCACTGGAGGAGGCACCAGGGGACCATTCCTGGGGAATGACTTTTGGTCCCCCTTTTTCCCCGTTCTGCCCTTTGCTTCCCGAAGCCGCTAGTTTATTAATATGAAATTGAGGGAGGTCATCTTCCCCAAAGTCAGTGCAAATTGGCTGGTCCCAGTTCTTCAAATGCGTGGAAGGCTCCTCTGCTCAGAAATGTAGCCCTCCTTCAGGGAATTTGTTAGAGTTGGTAGCTCTTTAAGGAGTACACAATTTCTGGGAAGTATGCCTATTAGTCATTCACCCTCTCAGAGTTTGTTACTGAAATCAGACAATGGCATTTTCCCCTCTGATACCTCACTGCAGGAACTAGAGGGTGCAAGCAGGCAACGAGGCCGGAGAAGCAGGCCTGAGCAGCAGAGGAGGCCGAATGGGCAACAGGCTGTGGGAAAGAAGAAACACAGCCCTGGGAACTTGGAAGGGAGAGCTTAAAGGGGCAGCAAGATAAACATGCTCTTGCAATAATACTGTTTAAGGCTCTGTGGAACTTTGTTGTTGCGTAATAGGGACGAGTATACCAGTCCCCCTCCCCATTATTTATTTATGGGAGCATCTCTGGCCTTGAGGCCCGGCACTGCTGGAAGTGGAAGATATCCTCCTCAACCTCATACTGTGTTTACCTGCCCTCCCCGTTTCTCCAGCAGCCCCCACCCTGCTGCGCCCGCCTCATCTCCTTAGTTCAGGGCTTACTGTTTGTCCTACTTAGCCAGTATCAGGGTTCCCTCTGGGATCCCACATTCAGACTTAGGTTCCCTCCTCTAAAAGTGCTGAGCTGTCCTCATCTCTTTGCCTGTTTATCCTCCAGAATCTACACCTACGCCTCTTTAGGGAGGCGACATAAGTTTGGCTGGGCGTGGTGGCCTGCACCTGTAATCCCACCAGGGGTAGATTCTGTAATCTACGCCTCCTTAGGGAGGCGACATCTGAGTCTGAGTCCCCCGAATGGGGCCAGGCTCCTTTCTCTCATAGCTCCCAGCAACACAATCCCATCCTTCCCAGTGCTTACCTTGGTTGGCAATGACACATTTATTTGTGCGATTGGTGATGAATGTCTACTTCTTATGCTAGACTGTAAACCCCGTGAGGGAAGGCACATCTGTGTTTTCCCACATTGTGTCCCCAGGTCAGCTATAATGTCTGACAGGAAGTGAACTCTCTGTAAATGTTTGTTCTAAAGTCTAAATGAGGGCCCTTTGGGGCACGCTTGTTCTTCCTCTACCTGACATCTAAACAGTGAAGCTATCTCCACCTTATAAGGAGGCCGGTATGCACACATGAACTAGAGTAATTCAGAGGAGCAGACCAGGTGTTTCCAAGGCCTCCTGAAGCTCTGGCCCAGGTGACTCCTGTGCCCATGAATCTTGGGAATATGCACTAGGCATGGAGGTATCACAGGCGGCAGGGAGCAGAGGAACTGGTTCTCCATGGTGCTCCTGGCTGGTGGCTGATGGAGAGCACAATCATAGTTTATGTGTTTATAAGACCAGTTCAGCGGAGCTGAAATTCATTAGATGCAACTTTGGTCATATCCCCTGTAATTTCAACTGTGACTTTCTCCCATTAGGAAAACTATAATAGCCTAAAACCTTATTTGAGCTGATTGTACAATTGTTGACAAATGATGCAAACTTGCATTTTCTCTGAATTTTGCACATTTCTAGTGTATTCATGAGTTTATATGGATGTAGCTCCAAGGCTTTAATAGATGTCTTATTTCTCATTCCTGTGGTTAGTAGAAATAGAAAAGCAAAGTCTCACTTACTTTTGTACTCTATTGCGAAATTTTGATGATTTATTTTAAATGAGGCTGATTTTTTTTTCACGACCACAAAACAACTGCCAAACCTCATTTCAATGTATCAGATGCATGAATTATAATGATGAGAACTGCCTGCGTGTCTGTTACCGACAAAACTTGTGTTTTATAAGCATTAAAAAGTACCAGTGAGAAACTGGAGTTTTAGACACTTGCAGCTATTTGGCATGTTCTTTTCATTTCTGAAATTGGAAGTCTGACTGTTGAGTGCTGAGCATGAGTTTAGAGTGCTCGGTGCTCCAGAGTGAGGGCATGGGCAATGGAGACTGGTCTAAAAGAAATGATTCGTGGTCTACAGATTTAATATTTAGGGAGTAAAATATAATTATGTCAATGAAAACCGAGACCTTATCTCCTGGTTAAAATGAATTTCATTCTATTGAGGATCTGAGGTTCATAGTCTGTCCTAACATTTTGTATTTGGAAGAGGCTGTTCATAGTCTGTCCTAACATTTTGTATTTGGAAGAGGCTCTCTAGGTCCACGAGAGTCTACCAGAAAGATACTAGATCAATTCCAACTCTGCCATTCCCTAATTATGTGACATTGGCCAAAACACATTTAACTCTCTACTTCTTACTTTCATTTGGAAAATGTAAGTTGTAAAATCTGTCCTAACCGACCTCACAGGATTTGTGGTGATGACTAAATAAAACAGTGTTGGTAAATTTCAAATGTGTGCAAAGGTAAGAAATTGTTTCCTTATATCTTGTAGTTTTCTTTTTCTTTTTCTTTTTTGACACGTAGAGTTCTATTTCCTCAACCAAGTTATAAGCATTCTAAGACTTAAAAATTGGCCATAATTATTAACTGGGGTTCAGTTACAGAGGCAGAACAACTACAAAGGTGTAATATGTGAGGTTTGTTGTCACAGGCATTTAACTTTACACAATTGCAGCAGCTGGTTAGGGAGAAGTCTTTGTGTCTGTTGCTGGAGCTTTAAGTCCAGAAAATAGGCCACCTGGAAGAGAAGATGGGCATAAAATGGAGGTGAGCAAGACCAATTGGAAGCTACAGCACATATTGGAACTCAAGTCCACCTTGCTATCTCCCACCATGATGTGTGTGTCACATGGTAAAAGTGGGTGCCCCTCGTCATGGAGCTGAAGACATAGCTAGCCCAGAAATTGGAGAAGCTGATGGAGGATCCAGGTGAGGCATCTGTAGGTCCAGTCTCTTCCCTGTGCCTGTGTGTTAAGCCAGCAGATACATGATAATGTACCTGTGCTGCAAAAGCATCTTCCTTTACCCTTTGAAGGTCAAAAGCAATATAACTGCTTTACTTTCTTGCTGTAAATCTCGTGCAAATATATCTCATGGCACATCCCGACACATGAAACACAAATGAGGCAGCTACATGCTACATCATTTGTGGGACCAGTGTAAAATGAAAATGTGGGAGCCCTTTATGCAAAAAAGCAAGAGAACTGCACTTATTTTTTTGCATTCTCTCTCTGGACCTGTCATGGTGTTTATTATTTACGATTTAATGTCACACTCCCTAACACATGGAATACTTGGCAGGTGAACACAGACCTCACATGCACCTTGGGCCCTGACCCTGAGTACATGCCTGTCTCCACTCTGTCCTGCTCTGTGCCCAGGACCCCACTGAGGTGGAGGGAAGTAACAGTTAATATAGGTGGAAGGAGAGTGGGCGACTGAGAACCAATCAGGGAGGTGGGGAGGAAGTAAGAGGCAGGACCATGCATAAGCCAATTCTTCAAGCCTCCGCAACATGCTTCAGTATCTCACTGGACTGCACTGATAGAACATGAATTCAAAGACAATAAATATTCCCACACTGAATATTAAACCCCAAGCACAAGGCCCTCCTTCTGAGGATAGGTCACTGGGCAACTGCACTGTTTGCATGTCCATCAAACCAGCCCTGCCTGCAGGAAGGGCATTCTTGAAAAAGCAGTTGAGCCTAGCCAAGCTGACATATTACAAGTTCATGACACCTTGCTCACTGCCTACCTCCTGCATTTTTCTCAAAGGGCTATCATTATGTGTTATAGCAAATATAACAGAGGACTATGAACACAGCCTTGTTATTTTTCTGGGGTAGTCTCTCAGACACGGACACACACCACATTGTGGCATTGCTACTAGTGTTTCCCAGCCACTGTTTCCCTGAGGACCAAGACTTTCTTTTTTTTTGAGACACAGTCACTCTGTTGCCCAGACTGGAGTGTAGTGGCATGATCTTGGCTCACCGTAGCCTCTGCCTCCTGCATTCAAGCGATTCTCATGCCCCAGCCTCCTGAGTAGCTGGGACTACAGGCATGTGCTATCACTCCTGGCTAATTTTTTTTTTTTTTTTGGTAGAGATGGGGTTTTGCTATGTCGGCCAGGCTGGTCTCGAACTCTTGACCTCAAGTGATCCACCCACCTTGGCCTCCCAAAGTGCTGAGATTACAGACATGAGACATTGTGCCTGACCGAATCAAGGCTTACGATGTGACATTGTTAATGGTATGCTATTACTCACCTGTGTCAATCATTTATAATTGAGAGAGATTTAGTTTTACAATTGGATTCCACAGGCTGATGGGGATATTTGCATGATTGAATTAACAATGCAGTCTTTAAGATTTCTCCGATGGGATGTTGCAAGATGCATGCTGAGCATCTTGTTGAAGGAGACAGTCCCCTGTGGAGCCCTACACCTCTACCTGTCTTACAGGATATGCCAAAATGCAAGGCCCTGGTTGCTGTCTACCTGGGCCATTTCTCAAGGTTGTGTTTGCAGCCAGCATCCTTAAGAGATGAGGTAGTGTCTCCCTCTGTGACAAAGAGCAGGCTGCTACAAAAGCAGCGGATTCCCCACGTTCAGCATTTGTATTCATTTGCTAGGGCTGCTACAACAGCGTATCAGAGACTGGGTGATTTCAACAACAGAAATTTGTTTTCTTACAGTCCTGGAGGCTAGAAGTCCAAGATCAAGGTATCGGCAGGGTTGGCTTCTTTTGAGACTTGGCAGATGGCTCTCTTCTCCAAGTCTTCAGATGGTCTTCCCTCTCTACCTGTTTGTGTCCAGATTTCCTCTTCTTAGAAAGACACCAGACACACTGGATTGGGGCCAGTCTGATTTAATTAATTAACTAATGTCTGATTTAACTCAGTTACCTCCCTAAAAACCCAATCTCCAAATGCAGCCACATTCTGGGGTACTTAGGGGTTAAGACTGGAACATATAAATTTTGGGGTCACAATTCAGTCCATACCAGTGTTCCTTCCCATAACTCAATTTACTGCCCCCCATATCACCACTGTAGGACTTGAGGATAAGAAGAACTAACACCATCATACTGCTTGCTGTGCTGTGAGTAACAAGGCCTATTGTTTTGAACCTAGGTGTTTGGTGTCTTCTACCATCAAGGAAACAGTAACATGGTAATAATCAGATTGTATATACGGCAAAATAAAATCTCAGACCTGATGTACCTTGTATTTGGCATCAAAAACATTTCCAGCAGTATCCCATGACAGATCCAAATGTAACAGTCGGAGTGACTTTAATAGTAGCCTGCCTGTTTTTTTTTACTTCTTGTTGGAGTGAAATTTGTCTCTCAATCCTCCATCCCTACACAAGGTATTTAAGCCTTTCACTTTCTCGTCCTAGGGTGTCCATGTATCTAGGACCCCGAAGAGTGGCCTGTCTGTAGCAGGACAAGCCTCCGACAAAACCTGTCAGACACCAGGTTAAAGAAGGAAGGGCTTTATTTGGTTGGGAGCGTCAGCAAGACTCACATCTCCAAAAACCTAGCTCCCCGGCTGAGCAATTCCTCTCCCTTTTGAGGGCTCACAACTCTAAGGGCGTCCACATGAGAAGGTTGTGATCTATTGAGCAAGGAGGGGCACGTGACTGGGGGCTGCAGGCACCAGTAATTAGAACGGAACAGAACAGGACAGGGATTTTCACAGTGCTTTTCTATATAATACCTGTAATCTACAGATAACAGAACTGATTAGGTCAGGGGTCGATCTTAACTACCAGGGCCAGGGTGTGGCGCCAGGCTGTCTGCTTGTGGATTTCATTTCTGCCTTTTAGTTTCTACTTCTTTCTCTGGAGGCAGAAATTGGGCAAAAGACAATATGGGGGGTGGTCTCCTCCCTTATGTCCACAGATGGTGAGCTGCCGCTGGGCTTCACTGGAGAACAGCTTCTACTGCATTTCATTCCCTCCTTCTTGTAGCAGAAGAGTTTGTTCCCTCACCCCTGACCTTCAGGGGCCCTCTTCCCTCCTGTATGCTTGTCTGTCTTTTGGGTCATAACTCTGTCTCACCTCCACCCTTCCTTAGCTTTGTCTAGTCTCTGGGACAGGGAAACTGGCTTTGTAAGTGGGAGTAAAAGACTCTTCACCTTGCACTTGGGGCAGAATTTTCTTTGGATATTTGTTTTGGCTTTTGTGGAGGAGGAATGCTCTCTTAGGAATGCTCTCTTCTGGTGCCCATGAACGAAAAGAGGAGGAGGGATGTGCAAAAGGATGGCCAGATGAATATCTCAAGCTATGATCTGCTTTGCAACTTTGACATTTCCATGTCTTGCAGAAATGAAAACAATAGTTGCTAATATAAATGCTATTCCTAGCACGCAGGCAGAGTGCTCGAGACAAGGTCAGTTGCTTCAGAAATAGAAGCCTCAGCTCAGATTCAAAGATACTGAGATCAGATTCTGGACCACTTTGAGAATGCATTATTAAAAAATGACCAGACTAAAACTCAGAAGTTCTGATAGGAGGCCTTGTTACGTGGGATTGTAGTAGCAACAATCTCAAATGACTAACAAGTGCAGAATTTATAACCCAGTCTAGGTGTGGTACTTTGTTCTGAGTGTTGGATGAGCACAGCATTGGTAGCCATCTCAGCCCATGCTCTATGGCCCCCCACATTGGAGGTAATTAGACTTCGGTTACGATGGAACCTGAACAGGCAGAAAGACTGTTGGCAAGATTTTCTCACAAAGCCCTACGCCAGCATCACTGGAGTCACTGCATCTCCAAGGATGTGTGTGCCACTGCGGGAGAATGCCTGAGCTGTGTGTAGAGGCAAGCCACTTCACTAAAAGGCCTCTACCCTTCAGAGTTAGAGGATGGTGTGAAACCTCCTGCCAGAAAGGCTGGTAGAGAAGGCCTTCTAAGTTCAGAATTTAATCCTTCCTTCTGTCTCCTGTTATGCTCTGAATTGTGACCCCAAAATTCATATGCTGAAATCCTAGTTCCTAATGCATGAAAATGTGATTGTATTTGAAGAGAGGGTCTTTAAGGAAGTAATTAAATGAAAATGAAGTCATTGGGGTGGGCCCTAATTCAGTGTTACTGGCATCCTTAGAAGAAGAGAAAATCTGGACACAGATAGGCACAGTGGGAAAGCCATGGGAACAAGATGGCCATCTGCAAGCCCAGGAGAGATGCTGCTGTAGAAACCAACCCTGACAACCTTGATCTTAGGCTTGTAGACTCCAGGACTGTGAGAAAATAAATTTCTGTTGTTTAAGCCACCTGGCCTGTGGTATGTTGTTGTGGCAGTACCAGCATATTAAAGACCACCTCCACCGCCGTCCCCATTTATTCTCCAAACACATAAAATGATAGACAAAGGATAAACTAGAAATATCTAGCCGTGTTTTAAAATAAGGTAAATATCTCAATGGATGAGATTTGCAAAATAGTCTGAGGGACTAAAACTGTGTGTCTACTGGATGTCAAGTCAGGTAGCAGGCCATGAATCTGACATGCGAAAGAGTAGGAATAAACAACACGCTTTCCAACTCACTCAGGTGGGGACCAGAGCCAAGCTCACTGCTTGAAGCCAGGGCCTAATGTGATTCATCCACCTGAGAGTGGGGGCTGCTAACAGAAGCTGTTACCAGCGACTACCTTATGCTAATTAGTACATGCCTAGTGAGTGGGAGATGGAAGGACACATATAAGGCAAATGTACATTGCCTTGAGTTTAGCATTTGAGACAAAATGCTCCAGTTAGATCTGTGATATCTCCAATGTCATTGAGAGACAAGAGCTTCAAAGCCTCATTTCCAAGTCTCTTAGTTCTAGACTAGGAAGTCAAGGTCACTGCAAAACTGCTCTACAGGAGGAAGGGAGGGAGGCAGAGAGACAAAGAGAACTTCTCACTCAGGAGAACCCCCAAACTAAAATCCCAAGCACATAAAGAAAATTAACACCTGAACTAACAGCTTATACATTTAAGAGTTGAAAGGAGGACCCTGTTAGGTCTTTTGCTGCCTTGTAGTGGGGTTTTTGCGTGATAGTCTCTTCCATTCACTATTTCAACCTTGTAGTCTGGTGGCAAGATGAAAACTGAGGGGGACTGCTTAAAGACTCTCCATAAGCTGTCAGCTGCTTACTGTTCTTGCAGATAAAAGCATCTTGCAACAAAAGATCTTATTTAAAGTGTACCAGTGGCATGCTTTTCAGGATGCTACTGTAGACACCCAAAGAATCATTTCCTCATATGGAAACTTGACAAGAAAAATCTTCTGACATCGATTTTTTTGTTTTGTTTTACCCCGAATAGTAACCAGATGTACAAAATGATAGAAATAGCTTGGAAATGGCTAATTATTGGAAATGCTGTACTGGTGTCAAGAGCTTTATCTGGGCCAGTTGATATATGGTGATAAACATAGCCTTCCATGGCTGCTCAAGTATTGTGTACCTAAGGTGGTGGTGGTACCTTTACTACTGGATTCAAAATGATCATGTGGCTTGTAAGTTCCTGTGGTATATGCAAGACTGATTTAAAGTTGGAGTGCAGTCTCCACCTCAATGAAGGGTTGGTTGTTAAAGGTTTGCTTCCTCTGTGCCTATTTGAATGCTCCTCACTTATTAGCTGAAACTCTGAAGGAATACATTTGGCCAGGATCCCACATTGCCAACTCATTCATCAGTCATTGCTTCATGTTCCTAGGAGGTATGTATTTAAAATACTGCACCAGATGCAATTACTGTATAGCGAGTTATAGAAATCTATAACTGAGATAACTCTAGGACCTGCTCTGCTGGTGTCTCAGCAGGACCACACATAGTTGAGAAGGTTCCTTTTGCCTCCCCACACTAAGGTGTCTCCTTGGTACCTCTCTTCTGCATTCACTCCTTATCTTGTGTTTTCGACACTGCCATTCTCCCTAATGAAGAGGTGTGGAAAAGTGAGTTCAAATAGAGAATTTCCCTGTAAGACCTAGAATAGAGCTGAATTAAGTGGCTTACTTCCTAATAATAAAGTTTCCAGTGGAAAGGTGACACCAAGATATTTTTCCTTGGAAGACAGAAAAATGCCATCCTAAAGTTTACAAACATGGATGTCTTTTAAATTTGAGATTGTAATTTATTTTTGCAGAAGCCTGACATTTTGGTGGGAAAAGCTACTTGAGTTAGCTATTTTACTTAAACACATTTAAGGCAAATACCTTTTTTCACCTTATCTTTGGGGAAAATCTTGAATGCATTCATATAACACAAAACTGGATGCTTTAGCATCTAGTTAAATGTTTTGTTTAGTAATTGGAAGAATTTTGCCTCTGCAAAATTAGGTATGTTTTTCTCTTAAATTTGGAGTTAGGCCACTCTACACTTGAAATTATAATTTTTTTTGTGTAGGGGGGAGGTATGTATGTGTATATGAGTTTGTGTTTCATAACATGTATGTTATTCAGTTGCTTCTAGTAAATTGGAAGTAGGACTTTGATTATGGCAAAGGCAACATACAGAATTGATCTTCTTGCCTAATGTTAGAGGTGAGATCAAGATTTTGACTAAGCTGGTATAAGACATTCTGGGCTGGATTACTGGTATCCTACATTTGGTGTTATCTCAGATTGACTAAACCACACTTTGAAAAACACATTCTCAAACTTATGGCTTCCTACAGGGTTTCTGGCCTAGTCTTTGATGTCAGATCAAATGCTTGGGTAGTTAAACAACTCCAAGGGAATGGCTACTGCCAAAGCCCAATATCCTAGGAAAAGGCTACTTTGGATAAAAACGAGACAGCCTTGGATTTGGAGTACAAAAAGGATGCTGTCTTCTTTCTAGGGCCAGTGAACTCTGAGGCATGGGGATTAGTTAGTGTGGAGACAGGGCAGGAGCCAGATAAGGAGCTGGCCCAGGAAGGGCCTCTGAGGTCATATTCAGGCCTGCGGACTCTTGTAGTGATAAATTTCAGCAAGAATCATTAAGTTACTCTATTTTGCTTCTATTGTCTCCTAACCATCAATAAAGTCTTTTTAAAGGTTATCAGCTGATCTCTGGGGACTGAGGAGCCCTGGTGCATGTTTCAGGACTGACAAAAGGGGAAGAATTTTCTCCTCCCTGAGGCCAGAATCGGGGGACCAGGAGCAGGCACAGCCAGCGACAGTTGAGTTCGACAGAGAAGCCTCCCATTAGGGTGTGGTTAGGAAGGACAGAGTGTGACAGGACAACAAGGAAGCTCCAGTAGAGGAAGCTGGGGACTTTTGCTAAGGCAGAAATTAATGAGTATTCTTGGAAACTGCTAAGCTGATCTAGGCCTAGATTCCAGGAATTGGGATAATGAGAACTTATGTCATAATAATTTGGGATACAAAAGAAGTGCAGATTCACTTCCTAGTCACAGGCTGGTGAGGAATCGTGAGGTTACCTCGATTTCTCAATTTGGAATCTCATCCTGCATGTCTTGGTTCTTCCAACAAATGAGGAGCTTTCCTCTGTGGGAGGAGGCCTAGGCCCTTCTGCTTGTTCCAACTGTGTAGAGAGGAGGAAAGAGAAGAGCTTTAGAAAAGGAGAAAATGTACGTGCAGGAGTGGAGACCACTTTTAATATCACATTTTCCTCCCACTGAAAACTTTGGCTTCTAGCACTCCTTAGCCGTGATATACTGAGAACTGCATTGCATTTGTGACCCACCTCAGAGTGCTTCCTCTGTGGGTGACATAAGCTGGCTAATGGCAGACATTGAGGCCACTGCCACCCAGTTCTCTCTGTTGCTGATGCCCTCGGCCCCTGTGGCCCCTCACCTGCTTCTGCCGCCATGTCTGCCTCATTCACTCACTTTCTCTCAACCAGGGCCTGGCATCCATCAGGCACCATGAGCATGGTGTTGAAGACCCAGGGATTTTCACAGGCTTACAATGATGATTAAGTCATGAAAAAATCCTATTGCTTCCAAAATACAGCATGAAAAAAACTGACTAAACAAACAAGACTTTTAAAATAAGAAATAATAAATCTTGAATTAAAAGTCCATAAGTCTTCTTTCATTACTATATATAAATTTCTTTTAATGTGGGGCATAGCTGCATTTGAAAACATTTGTTGTTATGTAAGGTGGGTGTGGTTTCCAAAACTGAGAGCTCTTGGGGTCTATGAAGGCCTTAAAATAGAAGCTAGTTTTCCCTGCCCCGTTTAATCTCTTGCCTCCACTCAAATCTTTTTCATATTATCCTGTCATCCTCCACCACCCAGCTTTTTTTTCAGCTAAACAGCTGGGATATCATCCAGCAGAAAAAAATATAATAAAAGCCCAGTGAAGAAAGAAATGCATTTTCTTCCCAAGGCCAAAGTCCCTGGTGCTTAGACCACTTGTACTACAGGACACCAACTTGAAGCTCTTGTCATCTGGCCTGGGGTGAAACAGGTGTTCTCTTGAAAGGGAAGTAACTCAGGCTGGAGAGAAAAGTGAGATGCTGCATGGGTGATTTCTTCTCAGCCAGTCCCCGGTGAGCAGGATCCTTTTTCAACCTGCACCTGCATCTTCCATCTATCCAAAGCTGGAGTTGTGTGGAGATTGGAGCAACTGGTTGCTGTTTTGCAGTATCCTTGGGGGTTGGACTTTCCCTGGTGCCAAGAAGGCACTTTCCCTTTTTTGATCATGGAGGGTCTGATTCTAAATATGTAAAACTGGAATATATATAAAAACTGGAGAGAAAGTTTCCGAATTATATTTTTCATCAATTCTTTAGATTTGCAGTTATTGTTTTGGGTGTGGGTAATACATGAAACAAGTTGAGCTTGGACACC
This sequence comes from Colobus angolensis palliatus, assembly GCF_000951035.1. Taxonomy (NCBI): domain Eukaryota; kingdom Metazoa; phylum Chordata; class Mammalia; order Primates; family Cercopithecidae; genus Colobus; species Colobus angolensis. The sequence continues at coordinate 823,869 of NW_012115488.1, forward strand.
TGTGCTTTCTAATCAATACGTCATTCTGTCTAGCTCCCAGGCTCAGGAAGCACAATCTAACGTCCCCTTGGGAAACTGAGTCTTTAGGCTGGAAGATGCAAGTTGTAAAATACAAACCATGCACAAGTCCTGGCAAGGTGGCAGTTTCTAGCAGTAGAGCATTAAGACCAATAAGCTTAATCTGAAGCACATTGTATTGGTCTGTTCTCACACTGCTATGAAGAAATACCTGAGACTGGGTAATTTATAAAGAATGGAGGTTTAATGGACTCACAGTTCCCCAGGTTGTACAGGAAGCATGGCAGCATCTGCTTCTAGAGAGGCCTCAGGGAGCTTTGAGTTGTGGTGGAATACAAAAGGAGAGCAGGCAAGTCTTATATAGCCAGAGCAGGAGCAAGAGAGGAGAGGGAGGGAGGAGGTGCTACACACTTTTAAACAATCAGATCTTATGATAACTCATTCACTCTTACAAGAACAGCACTGAGGCCAGCTGCGGTGGCTCACACCTGTAATCCCAGCACTTTGGGAGGCTGAGGTGTATGGATCGCCTGAGGTAGGGAGTTCGAGACCAGTCTGACCAACATGAAGAAACCCCGTATCTACTAAGAATACAAAATTAGCCAGGCGTGGTGGTACATGCCTGTAATTCCTTCTACTTGGGAGGCTGAGGCAGGAGAATCGCTTGAACCCGGGAGGCGGAGGTAGCGGTGAGCCGAGATGGCACCATGGCACTCCAGCCTGGGCAATAAGAGCAAAACTCTATCTCAAAAAATAAAGAAGAAGGAGAAGGAGGAGGAGGAGGAGGAGGAGAAGGAGAAGAATAAGGAGGAGGAGAAGGAGGAGGAGAAGAAAAAAAACAGTACCAGGAAGATGGTGCTAAACAATTCATGAAGGCTCCGCCCCCATGATTCAGTCACTTTCTGCCAGGCCTCACCTCCAACACTGGGGATTACAATTCGACATGAGATTTGGGTGGGGATACAGATCCAAACCATATCACACACGAACCACTGGAAAGTGAAAAATCCATCTGGCACTATGTCAACACCATCATTCCAAGTCTAGTGTGCTGGTGCCAAAGATGGATCATGGTCTCTCTACTTGGCCTTACTCCAGTCCTGGTCTGATTTTATTTCCCATTCCTGTTAGTGAGTCATAGTTCAATGGTTGTCATCATGATCCCTGAAGATCAATGGATTGGGACCTCAGGTGACCTGGATTATGGCCGTTAATTAGTGGAAGGATTTGGGGCAAAACCCTTAATCCTTCTGTGTATAATTTTCTCATCCATAAAATGAGCATAGTCATACAGTACATGTCTCACAGAGTTGTATGAGAGTAAAATAGGGTAGAATCCTCTAGAAACTTTGGTATAGATATAGGAACATCCTGTGTAAGGGAACAGTGGTCACATGGAAAAATAATGAGCTTGGAGCTGTGTAAGGGAACTGTGGTCACATGGAAAAATAATGAGCTTGGAGCTGAAAGACGAAGGTCCTAGTTTGTGCTCTGTCATTTACTACTTATTGAGTTTAGAGCTTCATTTTAGCTGGGGCTCTGGTGCCTCAAGTGTGCATAACCATTATTATATCTCAGAAGTGTTGCAAAGGATAAATGAGATACTGTAAGTGAAAAGGTCCTTATTGACTACAAAGTGCTATACAAATGTTAGTTAATCAAAAGAGTGATTAATTTGGTGCCTTGCTATTCTCAAGCTGATTAGCTGGCTTATTTCGCTTTAATTAAACATTTTGATTATTATAACCCTGATAAATCTCAGACTTATTGAATGTTGGATTCACAAGGCTGGCCTCTAACATGTTCCCAACCACACTGGGAAGAGGAGAAAGCAGGACTGCTGTTCCTGGTAGCCCTTTCCATGTGCAAGCACTCTGTACCAGTCCTTGGGGATGCCAGCACATTCCAACACTGCCCTTGTAGCTGCTTGTGCAACTGGAGGCTCAGAGGTGGGTTCCAGGAGGATGGTCCCCATGATGCTCAGGAATGCTGTGTTTGGCATCGCTGCTTGACTTGGGGATTTCTGTTGGAACACTTGACCACAGCTTCCTGGAACTTGCCTGCTGTCTGGTTGGATGCAAAGTAGGGAATCAGATTTAAAATGTTTAGACAAACTCAGGATGACACAGTCACAGGCTTGTTGACCTTCAGGTGGGGGTGCATGACTTTCGTTCTGCTTTGTGGGGTGCTTATCCTTGGAATTCTGAGGGTTTTCTGGAAAGGCATTTCTGGGTGGGGACCGAACCACTGAGGAACTTCCTGTTTCCCTGTGTTGTGCCCTTTCTCCTCTGGCTCATCAGAGGCCACACTTTTGACATCAACAGTGTGCAGGGAAGAAAGCTCAAGATTGCTGCTCCTGCTCTTTTTCCCTTTCACCTGGCTTTGTGCTTTGGGATTTGAAGTGTGCTGAATTTCAGTTCCAGATTGTTAAGGCTGCAAATGGATAACCTTGCTCTTGGGTCTGAGAAGCAAAGCTCTACAAGAAAACTGCCTATTCTGTCTTTCCATCTGTTTAGCCCCACAATAATCCCACAGAGGGAAACTGCAGCAATTTGGGAAAAAACAAAAATCAAGCCACTATTTGTCTACATGATAAAATCTCAGAAGTCCCAGCAATTTCAGGAAAGATGTTCTCAGGGCTTCAAGTAGGGCTTCAAGACAAACCAGTGATCATGTTAATGGAGTCATGGGCCATGCGCAAGTAAGAGAAACTCAGAAATAAACAAGTAGAAGTAGCCATTTCCTAAAGATAGGTGGATTTTGCATATATTTATGTGACTTCAAGCAGAATAATAATGCTTGAATAATAAAGCAGGTTCTCTTGTTCTCATATCTTACTGAAGACTGGAATAAAAAATATCGGAGGGGTCGAGATTGACTTTTTGCTTATAGGCTGTAGTACAAATGGTGCAGCCAGAATGAATAGTGTTTACAGGAAGTTAGTCAATTGCCTTTGGTTGATTTTGTTTCTGGTACAGTTTGCTTTCTAGTCACCATGTAAATATCTTAAATAATAAGTGCTGAAAACAAACAAAACAAACAAAAAATGGGAAATAAGGCAGGAGCCAGGAGCTGAAAAATTCACAGATTTATTGCAAATCCATGAAGGGATACAAGACAGTTATACAAGGATAGATTTTTCTTCCTCTTTATATCATGAATGTTCTTTTAAAATACATTTAAATGTGATTTTATGGAAGAAATTTATATGATCTTTTCTCTTTGGAGAAGAGTTGGTCCTTGATCTTCCTCTTTGCCTCCCTAAACTGAGAGCCTCTTCAGAGGGCATTTAAGTTGGAGGTGATTCAACATTGAGAAGACTTGACATACTGCCTCAGTTGGTCAGCTGCAGGTGCCATGGGAGCTGGAATCGTAGGCGCTGAGGTATTGTAGGGGGAAGCTGATTTCTTTCACTCCTACTGGAAATCTGTTCTTGGACTAAGAAGTAGGAGTGGCAAGGGGTTTTGATGTTGAAAGATATCCACAGAACAGTTGCCCTTTTTTCTTGGGTTGACCACATTTCCCTCAGATCAGGCTGTGAATCGGCGAGAGTTGGTGTTCGTGCCGTTTGGACTCAAAGAGCCCCTTTTTCCTTTGCTGACAAGAGATAGAAGCAGAGAAAGCAGACCGGAACCAGAACCAGAAGCACATCCTGAGGACAGCCTGTTCTTTCCAGTTCTTCCTGCAAAAGAGAGAAAAGTAGAGGAGCATCTTCTTCCTCTTACTGGATGGACTAAATGTGGTGATAAAGGCAGTGAAGTTTCTGGTACTGCTGTTGATAAAGGGGCAGCATAGTACATGGAACTCCTGTAGTTTCTGCAGGGCAGAAGCTGTTGTCTAGAAAAGGGGTTCAGTGGTAACTTTCTTTTCTTTTCTTTTTTTTTTTTTTGAGACGGAGTCTCGCTCTGTCGCCCAGGCTGGAGTGCAGTGGCGCAATCTCGGCTCACTGCAAGCTCTGCCTCCCGGGTTTACGCCATTCTCCTGCCTCAGCCTCCCGAGTAGCTGCGACTACAGGCGCCCGCCATCTCTCCTGGCTAGTTTTTTGTATTTTTTTAGTAGAGACGGGGTTTCACCGTGTAGGCCAGGATGGTCTCGATCTTCTGACCTCGTGATCCACCCGTCTCGGCCTCCCAAAGTGCTGGGATTACAGGCTTGAGCCACCGCGCCCGGCCAGTGGTAACTTTCAATGATAAGTATATGAACTTTCTTGTGCTCAGTCGGTGACAGAGGGCAGCACCCAGTAATGAAGCGCAGAGACCATGAGAGCAGGAGAAGAAGCTGACTTGTACAAAACATGCAAGCCATCTAAAATAATAAGACTCCTATAGATGCCACATCCACACACAGCTAATAGTGGGACTTGAAACTTGCATAAAATACCTAGCTGTGTGTAAAAGGAGGATGGTTTGACAGAGGGCTCAGGCCTTGGCTTGTGAAGGACTACATTTAGATCTGAGTACCTGGAAAAGGGAATCTTAGTGGGGCTGAGACTCATCAAACTATCGTCATTATCATTATCATCATCGTCATCATCATCATCATCGTCATCATCATTCCTTCTATAAATAGTTCTCTTTGTTCTGTGACAAAGAGTGTCCTAAGTGTTTTATACACATTATTTCACTTTTGGTAAATGCAGAAACAGAGCCATATATAGAGTTTCATCCAATTTCTTGTATAGCTTGTATGCTGTAGTTAAGAGTTTGAACCCATGACACCTGATGGCCAGGCCTGGGCCTTTGGTGACCACGATGTGCTACCTCTGAAGTCATGTTGTGTAGCCTTACGTGAAGGAAGGAACCAAGAAGTTTCCTTTGTGCAGGATTTGGGACTTTCTCCAATTGTCACCATGTAGTTTATGTTAAGAAGTACTAAAGCACAGTCTCCCTGGTTGGAGGCTGCAGTCTCTGAGAGGTAGGTGTGTCATGGGACCATCTTGAGACTGCTACTGAAGGAATGCAGGACCCACCTTTGTGTCTAACCTGCTGCCAGCGAGGAAGTGAGAGACTGAGGTGATGGGAGACCTTTGTGTTCCAAGTTTCTGACTCCTGCCTCAGAGCCATAATGAAAACAGAAGTTTGTGTCTTCACAGAACCAACGGATGCTTGCCTTGCTGTGACTCGCTATGAGCCAATATAGGTGGAGTTATGTGGTTCTCATCTTAAACTTTTTGGTTCTACAGATGTGTGTTCAGTCTTCCTGTGGTACGACTAAATTCTGTCCTAGAAGCATCTTGGTACTATCATGTTTCAAATCCCATTATTAGCTGTGTGTGGATGTGGCATCTATAGGAGTCTTACTGTTTTAGATGGTTTGAGTCAATATCATTGTGCATGCAAATTTAGAATTTTTCTAGCTCCCTGGTGCAGTTCCTTTCTTCATAACATAATAACTATCTTTATCCATAACAAATTTTTTTTGCCTCAAACTCCATTTATTTTGATATTAACATAGCTATTCCAGTTTTCTTTTGACTTGTATTTTCCCAGTATATATGTTTTTTGTTCTTTTAATTTAAACAGTTGTTTGTTCTCATGATTTAAATGTGTCTATTCTAAAAAGCATAGAGGATGATTTTGCTCTTTTAATTAAATCTAGCAATCATTTTACATGGACAAGTTTAGTCCACTTATTACTGACAGATTTTGATTTATTTCAATCATATTGTTTTGTCTTTTTCCTGCCTTTTCTATGTTTTTCTTTTCTTCTTGTCTCATTGTATTTACTGACAAATGTTATTTTATTTTTGAATAATGTTTTAGTGCCATTTTGTATTCCTGTTGCTTTATTAGTCCAGGTTCTCCAGAGAAACAGAACCAATAGCATGTGTGTGTGTGCATGTGTGTGTATATACCCTCACTACACACACACACATATATATATATATAGTGTGTGTATGTGTGTATGTGTGTGTGTGTCAGCCTCCACAATTGTGTGAGCCAATTCCTTAAAATAAATCTCTCTCTTTCTCTCTCTCTCTATATATACATGCCAGCCTCCACAATTGTGTGAGCCAACTTCTTAAGAAAAATATCACGTTCTCTCTTTCTATATGAGACATATGTCATATATATAACATATATATATATATATATAAATATGTCAGCCTCCAAAATCGTGTAAGCCAATTCCTTAAAATAAATATAATTTCCCTCCTACCACCGTCTAAGAGAGAAGCTGAAAAGTCCAAAATCCTCAGGGTAGGCCCACAGGCTGGAGTCCTAGGGAAGAGTTGCAGTTTGAGTCAAAGGCAATCTGTTGGAAGAGTTTGCTTTGCCCTGGGGGAAGTGAGTGTTTTTCTTAAGTCATTCAACTGTTTGAATGAGGCCCATCTACATTATGGTGGGCAATTTGCATAGTTCAAATGTTAATCCCATCCGAAGAAAATACCTTCATAGAAACATCGGTGGAGTTTGACCAAATACTTGGGTACTATGGCCAAGCCAACTGACACATAAAATTAACCATCACAATTACTAATTGGTTATTATTGTTATTGCTACTTTGTAGAGTTTGAGATTTGTTTAGATTTACCTACATGTTTACCTTTTTATTATCTGTATGTAATTCACTTTTTTTCCTATACTTAAAGTACTGGACAAAAAATAACTATCAACCCCACAATTTCTTTTTTTGCTCAGACATGCTAGTGTGAGTTAGAGACAGTATGAGGACATTTTATCAGGCATTTCAGAAAGTTTACCCTTACCAGAACTACTAAAGGTTTACTTCAAAATGAAATACTTTGAAAAGTATTCCATGACTTCAGGATTTTAGTTTGTTAAAAAAAGCCTGCTGTTAGCCTAGCTCTTGCTTCCGTCCCTTCTTCCTTTTTGCAGGTTATCCATTTTTTCTCTCCAGCTGCTTTAAGGTCTCTATTTCTTGTGTCCTATGGTTTCACCAAAACGAATTTAGATATGAAAATTTTATTTATCATACCTTGAAATTATTATGCCTATTGTATCTAAAAATCATGTTTTTGATCTATTCAGTAAAATTCTGAAAAATTTTCACATGTTATTTTAAATGTTGCCTCTCCCCTAAATCTCTCTCTCTCTCTCTTTTTTTTTTTTTTTTTAAATTTTAAGTCCCATGGGACATGTGCAGGTTTGTTACATAGGTAAATGCGTGCCATGGTGGTTTGCTGCACCTATCAGCCCATCACCCAGGTATTAAACCCAGCATTTTTCCTGATGCTCTTCTCCCTCCACCCCACCCTCCCCTGACAGGCCCCTGTGTATGTTATTCCCCTCCCTGTGTCCATGAGTTCTCATTGTTCAGCTCCCAGTTTTGCTTTCTGTTCCTCCCTTAGTTTGGTAAGGATAATGGCTTCCAGCTTCATTCATGTCCCTGCAAAGGACATGATCATGTTCCTTTTTGTGGCGGCATAGTATTCCATGATGTATGTGTACCACATTTTCTTTTTCCAGTCTATCATTGATGGGCATTTAGATTGATTCCATGTCTTTGTGAATTGTAAATAATGTTGCAGTGAACATATGCATGCATGTATCTTTATAATAGAATGATTTATATTCCTTTAGATACCATCTCATGCAGTCAGAATGGCGATTACTAAAAAGTCAAGAAACAATAGATGCTGGTGAAGTTGTGGAGAAATAGGAATGCTTTTACACTGTTGGTGGGAATGTAAATTAGTTCAACCATTGTGGGAGACAGTGTAGTGATTCCTCAAAGATTTAAAACAGGAAATACCATTTGATCCAATAATTCTCTTTTTAAGATTAGTTATTTTGGACTTTTTGTCATTCTTTCCTTCATCATTCTTAACCTCTCTTTTTATATTATCTCTTTTTATTGCTCTATGCTACCTTTGGAATTATTTCCTCGTATTTATTTTTAGTTCACTTTCTTTGATATGATTCATTGGCAGTTTGAAACAATGATTGAGCTTTTAATTTCAATTCCTTTAACTTCTAGTTCTATTTTTTCTTCAATTATATCCATGCTTTTTAGATACTGTTTTGTGTATTTTTCTTTCTCTTCTCTTTTACGTGTTCTTTTAAACATGTTAATTTTATAGATTCCCTCCTTCTAATAGTTATAGGATCTAGCATTATTGGAATTTAATACTGCTCTTTGCTATATCTGCTTCGGTGGTTCATTCTCAATTGTTTCCTTCAGTGCTTTGTAATTTTGGATTGTAAGAAATCTTAAGGCGGGCTTTGTTTGAAGACTTTTACCTGGCCTGTGCTGAAAGTATGTCCCTCAGGAATGGTTCTATGTCTGTTTATGCCAGGCATCTCAAGGGTATCATTGTCCCTGGGTCTATTTATATGTTATTTCTCACCTGGCAGATTCTGGACCAAGCCAGAAGTATAAATTTGAACCCCAAACCCAAGTGTGGCCTGCCTAAGGTTTGGCCACTTACGTAAAGTGGCCACTTATGAAAGTCTTTTCTTTCAGGAGAGACTATTTCACTGACTCAGGTCCCAGGCCCATATAAACAAACTTGCTTCTTATTTCCCTAGGCTAGTGTAAGAATTTTTTTCTAAAATACCTTTTCAGTTAAGGCATAGATCTTCCAGCTTTATGTGAAGGTCTTCATTCCACTGCCCTACCTGTCCCTACGCAGGGATTAAAACTTCAGCTCTTTGGATTCCTGGGGCTGGCAAATCCTTCCAAGGATTATCACTGTGCTTTTTCCTTTTTCCTCCACGTTTGGCCCCTAGAGATTTTCTTTACCTTTTTTTGTGAAATCAGCTATGTATTTAAACGTTTCTTTCTTTCTTTTTTTTTTTTTTAAAAAAAAAAGCAGGAAGTTTTTGTGATTATTTAGTTGCACAATATTGCTAGAAAGAGAATTATAAATGACTGTAAAGCTCCTACCACGACTTTCTGCTGGTCAGTAGAGCAGGATGATGCTCCATGTTTCACACCCCACTTTAGAGACTTTGCTGGCTTTTCCTAAATGTACTCTTTCCACAAAGATGCGTGTTTGTCTGCATGTCTTTCTCCCTTCTTCTGCCTCTATCTCCAAGAAAGACAGATAGAGATAGAGGCAGAAGGGCCGGATGCGGTGGCTCACACCTGCAATCCCAGCACTTTGGGAGGCCGAGACGAGTGGATCACAACATCAGGAGTTCAGGACCAGCCTGGCCAAAGTGGTGAAACCCTGTCTGTACTAAAAATACAATAATTAGCCGGGCCTGTTGGCAGACGCCTGTAATCCCAGCTACTTGGGAGGCTGAGGCGGGGAATTGCTTGAACCTGGGAGGCAGAGGTTGCAGTGAGCTGAAATTGTGCCACTGCACTCCAGCCTGGGCGACAGAGCAAGATTCCATCGCAAAAAAAAAATTTTCATTGTTTTCTCCAGTAACTGGCTGGCCTTTCTCATCTTGTCAAAGCTATTTATTTTTTTCACCTTAACAAGTTAACATAAGGCTCTCATTCAGTAGATCAGAATCTCCCAGTAGATCTAAAAGTTGCTTCCTGCTAGAGCAAACTTTCTCCTGTTTTCCTTGAATCCTAAAGACAAGTGGAGCGCAGTTCTCCGTGTTGTCCTGCCTCTGTTCCTAGAGGATGATGGCTGTAACCAATTCAGTTTTGTCAGTCAACAGCCCAAAGAGTACAAAAAGAATGCTTTTGACATGAATATGTTGTTCAGTTCCAAGAAAAAAACCTCAAATGCCCAGGAACTTTAGAAACTGAAGTTTAGGTCGGTTGCAAAATACATTTCTAAGTGACCCTCAAGGTTTATTTTTAAGTAATAAATTGCTTCTTTCAGAATCATGTTATTCTGAAACTGAGCAAGTACAGAAGCCATTGGGGAAATTGGTGAATTCACTAGATTTTGGCAGAGTATGTAGTTCTGTTGCAATCTTTACTTTTGCTGCGTTAAACATCAGGAAACTACTTTGTATATGCTAAGCTCATCTTCTGTTTGCCAAGAGAAAAGTTTCACAAGTAGAGCAGATGCATATCTACTAATTTATAGCATTAGGGTCTGTTATGTCTAAAACTCATGCTTTAAATTTGAGAGATAAGTTACCAACCAGTTCCTATAAAATAGGGGCATACTTAGCGTAGTCAATTTCTGATTACCATTTCTCCATGAATTCCCCATTCGCTTCTTCCTATATTAGGTGATCAGAAATTTTGTTCAAAATATTTCTGGAATTTGATTTTTGTAAACAACTGTATTTGCTCTCTACATCCATTAGCCTTTTCTCACCATTTATGTTGCTTACTGTTAGGTATCCTCCAGTATCTATTCTTCCACCCTCCTCCTCTACCTCCTTTTCCTTCTTCCTCTTTTAGTATGACAACCCATAAGTTTAGCTTGGCATGTGGCCAATAGCCAGAGATTACATTCCCAGCCTCCTTTGAGGCTAGGTATGGCCAATGGGATGTGAGCAGAGGTGATGCAAGCATCTCCTGGTTCATGACCTTAGAGGGACTTCAAGACACTAAGGGTACCCAAAGGTCTTGCAAGAGACTGCAGGGAAAAAGAAGAAAGAAAGAAAGGCCCATGAGTGGTAGGAGAGGGGCAAAAGTTTTGCAGAGTCTTTGTAGGAGAACGGAAAGGATTTTACAGGGTCTTTTAATTTATATTTATAAACTTTTAAATATTCTCATATACTTTTACATAGTATTTCCTTGTATATAATTTTTTTCTGAAAGAGATTATGTATAATTTCATTTTATGTAAATAGACAACTATAGTATGGTGGGATAAGGTCTGTAACACAAGTATGAACCAATGATGCAAGAGCAGAAAGGAGGGGAGAGCAGCCCAGACTGGTGAGGCTAAGGAAAGCCTTCTGGAGAAGAATGAGCTCAACTATGAGGAGTGAATTATCTTATCCAGGAGATGTCGCCACGCAATCAGTGAGGGAAGGATGCTCCAGGTAGAAGGGACAGTGTAGGCAAAGCCATGGCCACAGGAGAGAGGATAGAGAATTCTGGAAACTGCAAATGATTCATTATCATGAGGATATAGGGTAGGAGCAGGGGAGTAAAGATGGTGTAGGACAGGGGAGAAGGCTTTGTATGCTATGCTAAGGTGTTTGAGTTTTATATGAAGTCTATGAAGACGGAGGGATTCTGAACAAGGAAGTGACATGATTAGATCTACATTTCAGAATAGCCATTTTCTGGCAGCATTGTGGAGAATGTACTGACAGGCCCAAAGGCTCAAAGAAGAATTTAAAGTTATTTTGAAAATCATTTATAAGGATAAAGTTGCAAGATACCTTCATGAAAAAAAAGGGCTTTGTTGATTAGATTAACAAAAGAGAGAGCTGTAATGATACATGAGTCTTTGGCATATTTTTTCCCCCAGATAAGTGGGGAGCTTGATAGCTTTCTGCTACATAATTATGAGAATCTACCTCTTTGAGATTCTACTTCTTTGAGATTCTTTCCCAAAGGGACAACCCTTTTTCATTCTGTGCCATAGACTTCTTGATAAACTGCAATAAAGTTTCTCAATGTCTTTATTCTTTTAAGAAGTGAGGACTTCAATGTGACCTTATACATGCTTCTCTCAAGGGTATTGAGAGGGGAATTGGGAAGGTTTTTACTGTCTATCTTAATTCACTGTTTGACATTATTGATGCTAGTTTATGAGCCCATACCCTAAGGTGTTAGTTAAACATTTAACACCAAGATTATCTCCTATTTCTCCAAAAATGGGTCAATCAGGTATCTTATTTTGGCTTGGAAATAAATGAGGAGGTCACAACTCAGCATATAGTATGATAATTTGCTAAGTATGTTTCCTTTAGCTAGAAAGACTTCGAGGGCATGAAGAGTAGGCACTTTTTGGACTATCACCTGGTGTTATGTGAGCAGTGGTGTTACTCCAATTTATTGATTGTCACAATTCTGCAAGGGAACAAAGAACTCTGTTAGGCAGATATAACCTGGGACTTTTGCCAAATTGCTTTCTGTGGTGGATATGAAAATCAATGAATAGCGTGAATGTGCAGCATAATCAATGGAAAAGTGCTTGATGTTGGTCACTGGTATGTAGGCTTGTTGCCGGTATATTCAGGGAAAATTCTACCTATGACGTACCTGTAGAAGTACAAGGTGAATCAACAACATTTTTGATGCATGTTAGCTGGCATTAAGTAAGAAAACACCACTGGATTTTTTGCAGAAAAAAGTCACTAGACTTAGAAATTTGGAACATGGCTTTGGTTGTTTTCTGGATATCTGCACACAGGAGGAAGTCAGGTTGAATGATCACCCTACTGTTTGTCACACATCCAGTCACAGGCTATCTTTATACGTGAATACAACCTAAGAATAACTCCACATCCCAAAATGGCTTTGTGGTCAGCAGAAGAGATGGAACCTTGTGACATTTAGGTAGGGTGACATTGTGACATTTAACAGGGGCATGTAAGCTAGACCCAAAGTCATGAGTTGGAAAACTTTAAAAACCATTAGACTGTAATCCCAGCACTTTGGCAGGCTGAGGCAGGCAGATCATGAGGTCCGGAATTTGAGACCAGACTGGCCAACATGGTGAAACCCCGTCTCTGCTGAAACTACAAAAATTAGCTGGGCGTGGTGGTGGGCGCCTGTAATCCAAGCTACTCAGGAGGCTGAGGCAGGAAAATCGTCTGAACCTGGGAGGCAGAATTGCAGTGAGCTGAGATTGCACCATTGCACTCCAGCCTGGGCAACAGGGTTGAGACTCCGTCTCAAACAAACAAACAAACAAAACACCAAACCAAAAAAACCCCATAAAACAAAAAACGGAACAAAACAAAAACCATTAGAAAGGGGAAAAGGATAATCTATATTTAGAAGAGATCATAGTGCTTATCTATTAAAACAAAAGGAGTCCTGAGGGTTTTCCAGCAGAAAGAAGGGAGACTGTAACACTGAAGATTGCAAAGGGGTCGCAATATTAGTTCATGACAGTAAAACATTAGAAGCCTTTTCTTTTATTATTATTATTTTTTTATTATTATACTTTAAGTTCTAGGGTACATGTGCATAACGTGCAGGTTTGTTACCTATGTATACTTGTGCC